>NW_027555958.1:343734129-344169129 GCF_003287225.1 Phascolarctos cinereus
ATTTACAAACAAGCCCAAAAAAAAGGTTTGCCATAGATTTTGCATTTAACTTTGCTCCATTTACTACCACAAAATCTGCATAAAGGGTGAGATGTACTGTGGAACATTGCCCCTTCCCCAGAAGAGACTTTTTAACCTTATGTTTCACAAACGGGTTATACTGTTGTGGTTGATCATTCTGAATTTTTTTCCCTTTTTTATTCCTTCCTCATGAGAACCAAGAAAGCTATTATTACAATTACAAATATTGTTTCAGTTTGTGACTTTGTGTGACAGATGGCTAAGATTATTTTATTAGTTCTCTGATTGACCCGATTTCAACCAAAAAAAGTAAAGCTTGGTGGGCAATTATGATAGCTGTTAAGGCAGCTGTCACTTCTGGTAATTTGACCTTAACTGTTTTTCTTTTCCCCAAATGTTTTTCTAAGCAGCTGTAAAACAAAACATCAGAGAGTTTGTAAAAACTTGAAGTGTCATAAATATGGCCTTTTTCTGGGATAGAGGAAACTTATAATCTAGATATATTGGTGAAAAGTATATATATGAAAGATGAGAATATACTATTTCCTATATAAAATATAAGAAAATATGTGTGTATACATATATTTTTATATGCATGTATATTAACATTTTTTGCTCTCTAGAGACTCCTTCATTGCTGTTGTAGGAAAACTCTGTTGGGGTTCTCGGGGGATAAACCAATAGAGACACAAATTGGTGAAGCATTTTGAAATCTGATATAGCCATTGGTGTGGTGAATGAAACTATATTAATTCTCTGGAAAGTTTCAGCCTAAAATGTATGAAGAGTACAAAAATAGTGGCACTTCCAGCAAACAGCATAGTTTTTGAAAATATTGCATAAAATGAGGCTAAATCTACTCTGTGGGAAAAATTATGAGACAACAACTTGATGGGACGTTTTTTTTTCTTGCTGACTTTACTTGTCCAGTGTTGGAAGTGTCCACATTAAAAATAACTTTTTGTTACTATTTCAGGCATCAGTCTAGTATGGGTAATAGTTGAAATCCTAGAGAATAAACCAATTACTCAAATGATTGGAATAATATTTGTTGATAATCCACTGTATTGAGAGAACAGGTAGAAATTATGAAATTGAGACTACTAATAAATCACTGGGTCATGCGCATGTGTAATGGTCTTAAATATAGCAAATCTCTTTAAATATAACATATGGCAGTGAGTCCTTCATATTTTAAGCACTGGCACAAAATTGTTTCTTTGCTAGATTGGAAACTAGCATTATAAAATAATTAGTCAATCATGAGCTTAGATTGCAAATTAACTCCTTCTTTTTCTTCTTTTCCTTTCTATCTTGAGCAGGTTGTAAAGTTATTAAGCAACAAAAGATCACAAGCCGTTGGAATATTAATGTCAAGCCTTCATTTAGATATGAAAGACATACAGCATGGTAAGCACAGATAAATTCAGCTTTAAAGTAGCATGTCCACATGAGTAGTATCATTTTTTCACATCATTGTGTATCAACTAACCTTTCCCAATACTTCCCATAAATATTGTTGGATTATATAGTTATGTATTTCTGCTAAATGGTATTAGCTTTCTTTGCCTATGGTGGGCTTTCATCTTTTTTTTTTTACCAGATACATGTTGTGTACATGTGAGTGTGTGTGTGTGTGTGTGTGTGTGTGTGTGTGTGGTGTGTTGAACTTCAATAGCTTTAACTTGCTAAGTGCCAGATTTTCATCCTTCATCATGAGACTGTTTTAGAAAGAGAAGAAAGGAGATGGGCAGAGGAAGAGAAGAAATAATCTCACTTTTCTTTGCACTAATTAGGCAACATATAAATTATTATATTCAGTTTTGGCTTCAATGATTTCAACAGGCTACTTGGAATAATTCAGAGGAAGGAAACAAAAATTATGAAGGATCTAGAAGCCATACAGCAAGGGGAATTATTAAAGAACTAAGGATATTAGCCTGGAGAAAAGAGAGTGACTTGAAAGATTCTCATGTGGGAGAAAATATAAGGTAGATGGGACCTCAGTGGACTTGTTCTCATGTGTTTTCAAGAGTAGAATGTAAGCAGAAGGGTGGGATTTACAGGAATGCATGTTTTGACTCAGTATCAGGAAGAACTTTATAATATTTAAAGCTGTACATCAATGGGTTGGGACACCTCATGAAGCAGTGAGTTTTCCATCCCTGGAAATGTTTAAGCTAGGGCTGGATTTTATCAGGAATGTTGGGAGAGGATTCAGGCATTGGAGAGAGGACTGAACTAAATGACCTCTAATGTCCCATTTGATTCTAAAATTTTATGATATGAATTGGAAATCCTTCTGTAGAATTGAAGGAGAAATGACTCATAGTCAGCAAAGGAAAGTTATCCTTCATAACTGTGGGGAAATTTTCATAGCTTTTTATACTGGGGACCTGGCTGCATTTACCCAGTACCCAGAGATGGGCACAATGCAAGCTCCTCAGCCCTTTGCTATAGCAAGAATACATTGCTCTTTCAAACAAGCATCACAGATGGTTTCTCAGTATTACCCACTTTATGTTATTGTCGGTGATCCACAGGGAAGCAGTAATTTCATGACCTTTTGTAATTTCTTTTATATTGTTTTTTTAACTTAAATCTTTAATTGGGTTTATAAAATAGTTTCTATGTTTAGTATTAGGGTCACATTTATAAGTTCTAAAGGGTTTTTGCCTTTAATATTTTTATAATTGGCTTTTAACCTTATTTAATTCATAATCTTGCATATAAAAACTAAGCATTTCTTTGCCTATCTCTATCACATTCATGCTAAAGGATATCGGTGCACAAAGGTGAAGAGAGGAATTAAATTTATAGTCAGAAAGTCCCTTAAGCTACTCAAAGGCTCAGAATAGATTTAAAGCAGATTGGACTGTCCTGTAGAGTGCCAGCCTACCTATTAAATAAATATGGTTTCAAGTATAACACAGACTTTATAAATCATGAAAACATTTTACTGGCTTTCTAGATTACTCTGTTTTAAACATGAATTCTCTTTGCTGGACTTAAAATATTATGTGGAATAATTCATAAATAGCACAACTTGGGTATATTCTGTCAATTGATGAGTAACTCTTAATCACAATTTAAGTTTTTATTAAATTGTTTTGATGGTGAGGAGACTTCCTCAAGCTGAAACATTTAGGGTGGTAGTCATAGAGCAAGACGCCAGGGCTGGCGCCAAGAAGTACTTGGTATTTCTAAAACTGGCAGATGTAGTCCAGTTAAGTCATAGAGTGAAATCTGAAAACAATGATATGGTCCTTTCCTTCAGTCAAATATTCAACTTGGTTTGAGTTAATAATGAGAACCTTATGAACAAAGGAGTCCGCCTAACATCTGTGTCTGTGGTAAAGCCAACACAAGTTCATTGAAAATTTGCTAGCTTAACATGCAACACTAACAATAACATGGCATGAACGTCAGTAGTTGATGGGGTCATACAGTATTATACTTAACCTTTATCCTATTAGAATAAGAAGTGTTTGCTCTTGTCTCTTCTAAAGCTTGCACACCACTTCTGCAGGGAATGGTTGTCTTAAAAGGCAATGGTCATTTTGGAATAGGTTTGGCTTTCTGTAAAAGAAGTACTTTTGATTTCTAGCTTGTTTGAAGCATCTTTATACATGTGAATGAAGTATGGTTCAGCTATAGCTTTTCATTTAATTTGACATCTAGAAAGCTATTCTGGGATTAAAAAATCATTGCCTCTTAGAAACAATGAATTTTAGAACTGAGGATGTTCTAAGAAATCATCTAATCAAACTCTTTCTGTTTTACCAGAGGTTCCTGTTATAGGAACTATGGAGTTGTTGTGAGAGGTTCTCAAATTCATTCGTGCATCAAGGATGGTCATTTTGTTATTATGTGATTTTACTCAAAAACTACCATGCTCATGTCTGTGTCATTAGAAAAGGGTCCTTAATATACCAAAAAAAGTTGGGAACTACTGTTTTATACCATATTTCCTCTCTCAAAGATATACACATCACTTCTTTAAAAAGCAATATAATATCAAGTCACATCCATATAATGCTTTAAGTAATAAAAAGGTGTTTTTTTTCCTAATAGCATGCTGAAAATCAACTATATGTGAAATGTTACGATGCATTTTTTTTCAGTATCCCTGAGGCAAAAACAAAAACAAAAAAGAGCTCAAAGTTAAATCAGCTATGCTAGTACCTTATCTCAATTTGCCTTATTTTGTAGAATTGTATTTGCTGGTGATATTACCTAAAAACATAGATACTCAAAACAGTAATAGCCTAATATAACATATTCTGTCGATAAACTGAATATGATTTCTATTCCACAACACCATTTATAAGGGGATATATAGTGAAAATATTCTAATTTGAAAGGGGACAATTGCCTTTGTATAGGTTTATTAATTTGGCATTGATGACAACTAGAAAGCCTTTTTGAGCCATCACTGAAGAAGGAGACATTGGCTTTGTGAGCTTGTGGAAAGAATGAGATCAGAGGATCAGGAGATACAGATTCTAATTCTGGCTTTGCCTTTAGTTGTGTGACCTGTGCAAAGCACTCTGGGTTAAGGTTCTTTATTTGTAAACTGTAGTCTTGGGATGGATTGGATCAAATAATCTTTGATTTCTTTCACCTCTAAAATTATTTGGCTAATAATGGCTAATTATTAATTAGCTAATTAATGGCTAATAATGAAGATGATGATGATGATGATGATGATGATGATGATGATGATATTTATATAGCACTTTATGGTTTGCTTGCAAGGTGCTTTACATATGCTATTTCATTTGATCCTCACAACAGCCCTGGGACAGAGGAGCTATTATTATCCCCATTTTATAGATGATGAAATTGAGGCTGAGAGATTAAGTGAATTACTCAGAATTACACAACTAGTAAGTGTTGAGGTCAAATTCGAACTCATGTCTTTGTGACTCCAGGTTCAGCTCAGTATCCACTGCTCTATCAAGATGCCTCTGGTTCAATGATTAATCCAGTGTTGGTCAGGCTGGAGTCACAGCCTTACCCTGAGCAGTTAAGTCTTTAACAAACCACAATTCGAATGTTTACAAGAAACTTAGGTGAAAGCAGAGATAAAAGAGCTTAGAGCTCAAGCTTATTTGTGTTTTTGCTGTCTCTTATTTGAGCTAGTGTGGACTTTTGCTAGTACTGTGGAATGCCATGGTTTTGTGTATTATACGGGAACTAACTGTGTGATCCTGGGCAAGTCACTTAACCCTGTTTACCCTCAGTTCCTCCTATATAAAATGAGCTAGAGAAGGAAAGCACAAACCACTCCAGTATCCTTTCCAAGAAAACCCCAAATGGGGTCACAAGAGTCAGACATAGCTGAAATGACTGAACAGCAACAAAATGGGAACATGAAAGGTAAATAAATACCATTTAAGTCTCATGGTGGTGGTTGGTTGTCCTTCATTCATTAACAGCCTTATAGGAGGCTATTAAATGTTTATTGAGATGAGTATATAGTGAATTTTCATTGTTTATAAGTATTATTTACCTAAAATGAATGAATCCTCATATACTCATATATTTACATATGTACTTGTTCAGTAGAAACTTGGTCTTTTTATTGTTATGGTTATTTTTATATTAAGGTATTTATAAAGATCTTGATATCTAAATTAATATTAACTCCCTTGGTATACACAGACCATAGGGACAGAATAGTTTTTTTAGTTGTGTTTATTTGTGCTCATAAAAAAATATATTGTTCAAGGTTATATCTTTCACCTAAAGAGCTCCTGTCTCTGTCTCTGTTTCTTTTTGTCTGTCTGTCTCCATAGATATGTATATATGTACATTTACCTATATGTGTATCTATCTATTGATGTATCTATACCTCTCTATAAATAGATATGTATCTTATACAAATATTGTAAGTAGAAGATGAGTTCGTCTGGAATTAAACATAAGGAGGCATGTGGGCTTTTTGTATTTGAGAAATTTCAAATTGCCTTTAGGGAACCCAACATTCTCCCTAGAACAAAGGCCTGTCTATTTAATATTCGTATTCTAATCAGTGTTGTGTTAAGGTTGCAAATCATGAGACGTTATAATCTTGTAAGAATTAAAAATGAGAATCACTCAGACTAGTGTAGAGACTCATGGTGTAAGCAGGCTGTAACATAAAACACAAAGGAATTACAAAGAAGAACCTGAGTTAAGAATGTCATATGATTGATAAAGAAAATTATAGGCTAGTTATAAGTGAAAATAAAGTCTGGATAGCATCTATAAACACTGGTATCCTTACAGTTTTAAGAGAAAGCATGGAAAATATACTTTGGATGGGCTTCCATGGCACACTTGTTAGGATCAAGGACAAGAGTAGCACAGGATGGATGGGCATGGGTGAGTTGTGATTTGAATCATTGGAGGGGACATGTATATTGGAAGAATGGTAGAGCCATCTGAATATTTGTAAATTTATATCTTATATAATACAAACTGGTTATGTAACAAAAATAAACACATTTATGCTGAAAAAGCACGTACTCAGATATATGGGAGGTTAGGTAATAATTTATTCATTATAGGTAAATAATATATATGAACAATGAAAATGCACCACACATTCATCTCAATAAATATTTTCTTCTTATAAACTAGGAATTTGTGATATCTCCCATGTATGTTTTTTTCATTATATGAAAGAATTGCTACCAGGCAACCCTTCTACACCTCCCTAATTAACTCATTGTCCCATTCTCCATAGCAGCCCTCCCAAACATTTTCATCTTTCCTCAAACTTCCCATAGCTCCTCTCATCTTTTCAGTGGAGGACTTTCCCTCATATTTTACTGAAAAAATTGAGACCATTCATTGCATTTGCTGAGAGCTATCTCTTCTCCCCCCGCCCCCTTCACCTTCATCTCATATCATTTAGATATCTTCCTGGATTATCTCTTACTTAAGCCTGTCTCACATGAAGAGGTAGCCCTGTTCATTACTCAGGGGAATCCTAATTGCACAAGTGATCTCGTTCTATCTCATCTCTCCCAGCATATCATCTCTATATCATTCCAGTTCTCTTACTTATCCTCAATCTCTCCCTGTTTACTGGCTACTTCCTTTCTGGCTACAAACATGTCCATGTCTCCTTTATCCTCAAACAACCCTCACTCGATCCTTTGATCCCCACTAATGATTGCCACATCTCTTTTGCCTTTTGTGACTAAACTTGAGAAGGCCATCTGTAGCCAATGCCTCCATTTCCTCTCTTCATTCTCTCTTCTTAATGCTACATTTTGGTTTCTGACCTCATCGTTCAACCATCAATCTCTAGACTTACCAATGATGTCTTAAAAGCCAAATCTGATGCATTTTTTCTTCCCCAGTCTTCCTCCTTTTTGATTTCTCCGCAGCCTTTGGCATGGTAGATCATTCTCTTCTCCTTGTGTTCCCAGTGCTTAGCACAGTGGCTGGCATTTTGTAGGCACTTAATGAATGGTTATTGACTGCCTGACTGAATATTTAAATATTATTTACTGTATTGTGAATTTGGGATGAAGATTGGGTAATATGGTAGTTCTCTAGTCATGTTCTGGATAGCCAGAATAGGAGTCAAGAAGAGGAATTAACTGATCAATTTGATGAGCTTACAGGATGGCCTTTATTTGGTCCCTTGGTTGGATAACATCCATCTTTGGTTCCTCAACCATTCTCCCTAGTATATGAAGGTTTCAGCGGAGAGCAAGTCAGGAAGTGCAATGGGAAGTGACATGATGCAGCAGTGATAGTAAAAGGTTGATACAGACTTCAGGACTAATGTGGACTCCTTGGCAATTATAGGATTCTTTCCAGGCTCTGCAAAAGATGAGCTAACTATAGCAACAGTCAGAGATTTGTCAGAAAAGCACAAGCTTGTCAGGATTTCCAGTTTTCACTGCCTGGCTGAATTCCTGAGTCTTCAACTAATGGCTGGCCCTGCTGAAAAGTGTGACTTGAACAATAGTTCCAAGCTATATTGTATTGGCTAATCCTTTGCTTTTTTTCTGTGAAGGATTGACTGTGGAAGTTTAATAAATTGAATTGTGTATTTCCTGAAACTCTTAGGTTTTAAAGCGGCCTGTGGGGCTGCCCTGTTCTGGGAGTATCTATGGGAGTGAAGCTCTGTTGCATATGTTTAATTATGTATTGCTTTGTCTCCTGTATCGATTCTATGCAAGAGTAAAATGGTATATGCAATATTGAAGGATGTTTGTTTCTGTTCCTATGGGGAGGCATCCCCATTATGCTAAGATCACTAGGGCTCAATGAAATTATACAGGTCCAGAGAAGAGATTGGGTTATCTAGACTGGAGCTGGAGAGCTGATTTTGATAGGGTGAATCTATAATAGTCCATGTTCATGATAGAGCTTATAAGTGTGGCCACTAAACAAAATATGGACTTGAGAGAGAGAAAGAGATGACTATACACTTTCTGAGAACCATAATGAGCTGGATACTTCTCTAGGACTTCCATTCAGTAGAGCAAATCATTAAGTGATGTCTAGATTAGGGAGATTACCTAGTGCCAGATCATTCTTGTTGAAGATATTAGAATACCACCTAGCAATTAAAATTATATATCTTCAACCGGGGATAAATTGATTTGATTAAGGTTGTTGTGGACCAACACGTGAGGGATGATTGGTTCACTCAGATTGTTATGGGGGACCTTATAGTTCCCCTACATGTATTTAGCTTCTCTCCAAATTCAGATACAATGACATGAAGAAAGCAAAAACAAACAAAACAAACAAAAAATCTTGAGTTTTGCCATGTTCTGTTACTCTGAGTTATTTAGACAGTGTGGCAGTGTGAGAAGTGGCTTGCTTTTCCAGTTATCCAAAATCTGTTTCCTTTTTGGGTGGAACCAAAGATTTTAGGAGGGAATATCATAAACCCAAAAGATTATATGGATACATGGGCTGAAATTGAAACTAACTGGAATGTGGAAGAGTTACTATCTCTTCAACACTCAAAATTTGTTTCCCATCTGAGGAAAGTTCAAACCACAGGGTGGCACTTTGAGTCTGGGGGACTAGGTGGGACCCTTAGAGGAGTCACCATTAAGGAAGGTGAATTATATTGTTTATAGACAACTATGAATTCTTTCTTTTTTACATGTTATAAGGGTAAAATAAAACCTATTCTGTGCCTGCTATCAATGGGCATTATTTAATTGTGAGCGCCTACATGAGGGCTGGGAACCATTGTACTCACGTTTGTGAAGACTTAGCCACAAGCTACGTTTCAGCTATATTCCTTTTATCTACCTATTTAGCTGTATTTCTCTGAGGGCAAAAATGAATCAAAGAAGTATGATTTTTGAAAGGTCTCTAAGACTGAAACAAGTTCAGAGAACCCTAGATGCTAAAGTAATGGGCCCTAGATTTACATATGTACAATTTATATTTTTAGAGGAGAGAAGGAAGAAAAAATATGTATATTGGACCCTTGCAAATAATGTTTAGTAGCTTAATACCATGGACATTTTTGTCCTGCTTTTTGTTAGTGATTTCATTTTGGCGAAGGTAGATTAAATGTCCAAAACATTTTCTTCCAATACTGAGTTGCCTGATTAATATATTTTTTCATTTCACTTTATTTTCCACTTAAAAGCATTTATATTCCTTCCCTCCCATTACCCTCCAATTAAAAGAAAAAGAAAAGCAAAACTTGTAACAAATATGAAAAGTACTGACACTCCCAATGCTTCTATGCCCACTAGCCTTTTGGTAGTGGTTCATTAGCAGTTGTTTCTGGTGATGATGAGTAAAATGAGCATCTCCACAATGATTTCTCCCCTCAAATATGACTGTAGGGATTGTGCTGGAAGTAGGTCTGTTGGTTTGGTGGGACTGCCATCCTCAAGGCCCCTCAGGTCCAGGGTTCTCAATAGTGTTACTCCAATAGCTAGAGTCTTGGGATTTATAAAACACTAGGCAGATAGATTAATTTGCTTCTGCATATCGTGTATCTAGTCTCTTCTATGGATTGATCATGCTATGACTTTTTTTAACTAATGCCAAATCATTTTATGGTTTGATTTGAGATCTGATTCTGCTCTTCTTTCACACTTTTTTCATTATTTCCTAAGATTCTTGACCTGTTGTTCCTCCAGATGAATTTCCTTATTATGTTTTCTAGCTCTATGTAGTAATTCTTTGGAGATTTCATTGTGATGACACTGAATAAGTAAATTAATTTGTGCAATATTGTCATTTTATCATGTTTTATTGTTCTGTTCATTTGCAATGAACATTCCTCCAGTTTTTAAGTCCATCTTGATTTCCATAAAGAGTGTTATAATTATATTCATGGAGTTTGTGTATGTGTCTTGGTAGATGCCTGATTAATATTTCAATCTCTTTCTTTTTTCTCTCTCTTTCCTGCAATTAAAAGCAGTAGATCTTTCCCTTGGGATGGACAATATAGTGGTGATATGCTTTTCCTTATATGTTCATTTGCCATTGCTAAATCCAGGCAGGTAGGCAGCTTATTAAATAGAGTGTTGATTCTGAAGTCAGGAAGACCTGAGTTCAAATCTGGCCTCAGACACTCACTAGCTGTGTGACCCTGGGCAAGTCATCTAACTTATCTTTGCCTTAAATCACTGGAGAAGGAAATGGTGAACCATTCCAGTACCTTTGCCAAGAAAACCTAACATGAGATTGCAAAGAGTTGGACACAACTGGAAAACCAAAGAACAACCACCATTGCCTCTATCTGTCTATTGTGTATTTTTCACCAATGTAGATTAAAATTCAGAATTGTGAATATACAAGATGTCCCAAAAGTCTAAGTTCATTTTTAAGCTACTAAAGATGAAAGATAATCTATTAAAGCTTAGAACTGCACTCACAATTTTGGGGCACCCTATATTCATACTTTTATTCTAAACCAATGGAGACTGATTTCTTATGTCTAGTCTAAACTTAAAGGATCAATTCTTAATGTCTTTATAAGCTATTAGCTCATTGGAATGCTATTTCTTGGTCATAACAAAGTAGAAAAAAATGCTTGTATTTATTCTTTGCTCCTTAAGGTTAATTATTGTTTTTTCAAAGGCCCTTCTGATGTGGTAAGAGTACCTAATGAGGATAGTAAACAAGCTGTTAGATTGAGAACAGAAGTACAGATAGCAGTCACAGTGTGTTGATCTTTGATGTACTAGGGATTTTCTTGTTATTGGAATTATATCCATCTTATTATCTCTGCTCACATAATTAATTACCTCTCTAGTTGCAGTACATCAACACTCTGGCCTGAACGTTTGCCATAGTCACATCAATGCTCTCCCAGTTTCCACTTTCCTTTTTTCCAAAATCACTGTCAAAGCAATTTTCCTAAAACAAAGATCTGATCAAGTCACCTTCCCTCTTCCCCTTGCTCAAGAAGATTTGATGACTACCTATTATCTCTTGAAGAAAATAGAAACTCCTCTGCTTATCAATGAAAGCCCTTCATAATCTGGGTCCTGCCTATTCATATCACTCCTCTTCACACATGTGCTGTGTTTCATCCAAAGTGGCCTATTTGTTGTTGCCAAAATCCAGTGTTCCATCTTCTGATTCTTTGATTACACTGTAATGCACTAAAAATCATAGAATTTAGACTTGTAAAGGAGCTTAGAGGCTACCTGGCCCAACCCATGCTTAAGGAATCTCAATTATGAGATACTGGACCTGCCATGTGGTCATCCAGCCTTTGCTTGAAGACCTGCCATGAGGGATATACTCACCACCTCCTGAAATAATATAGCCCAGTGTTAGATAGCTCTAATTGTTAGGACTTTTTTTGCCTAGCGTTGAACATAAATTTACTTCTTTGCAGCTTCTACCTATTGCTTGTGCTTCTTCCTTCTGGGACAAATAAAATAATCTATTCCTCCTTTGGGGCAGCTAGGTGGCACAGTGGATAGAGTGTCAGGCCTGGAGTCAAAAAGACTCACCTTTCAGAGTTCAAATCTGGCTTCTGACACTTACTATCTGTGTGACCCTGGACGAATCACTTAACCCCATTTGCTTTGGTTTCCTCATCTCTAAAATGAGTTTGAGAAGGAAATGGCAAACTTCTCCAGTATCTTTGCCAAGAAAACCCCAAATGGGGTCATGAAGAGTAGTGTGTGATTGAAAACAAGAGAAGGACAACAACAAAAATTCCTCCTTTATGCAATAGAACTTCAAATACTTGAACAAAGTGACCATATCTCCTCTGGTTCTTCTTTTTTCCAGGCTTCAGATCTGTAGTTCCTTCAACTGATCCTCATATGACATGGAACCAAGGCCCTTTAATATCTTAGTTGCCCTCTGGATTCCCTCCAGTTTATTTACTTTAATTCAATAGTTTAAGTTTATTGATGTGTTTGTTTTTGCATTACATTTGCAGATTACTCCTGCTTCAAGGGAGGTCTTTTATAGTAAAGCAAACAGCTAAGCAAAACTAGTAATACAGTGATCTCATCTGAAAAAGACATGTAACGTTTCGCATCTGTAGAAGTCCTACTTCTCGATTAAAAAAATACCAAAGCAAAACAGAAATTGATTTCTTTCTTCTACCCTTGTCCCATTGAAAAAGAAAAGAAAAACACATTTCTCATAGTTGAACTCGGGTCCTCCTGACTTTAGGGCCAGTGCTCTATCCACCTAGCTGCCCCCACATTTCTCATAATTGAGCAAAACATATTCCCTCATTATCTATATACAAAAATATGTGGCTCATTCTGCAAAATCCAACACCTCTGTAATGCATTGCATGTTTTATCATCGGACCTCTGGAATCATGAGTGCTCATTGCAGTGATCGTAGTTTTCACAGCATTCAGAGTTGGTTTTTCAGTGTTGTTGCTATTGTGTAAATTGTTCTACTGTTTCTGCTCATTTTCCTCTCATATAAGTCATTCCATGTTTTTGTTTAAATGATCTATTTCCTCATTTCTTACAGGACAATAGTACTCCAGTTTATTGATATTCTTCTTAAACTGTGGTGCTTTGAACTGGACACAGTACTAGAGTTGTGATTTTACCAGGGCAGCATGTAGTAGGACTTCACATCTCTCCTTATTCCCATAAACCATATATTTCAATGCAACACAAAATGCTTTAACATATATTGTTTTATTTGGTCCATATGACAAACAGTGGATTAGGTACTATTATTATCCCTGTTTTCCAGATAAAAAAACTTAGGCTAGGAGAGGTTATGACTTAGACAGGGTGACATAGTTAATAAGTGTCTGAGGCTGGATTTGAATTCAGATCTTCCTCACTCCAAGTACAAGTGCTCTATCTACCACACCAACTAAGCTGCCTTTAATGTATTGCCTTTGTATAGACACTATAATAGCCACTATATGAGTGTTTATTGCCATCCTACTTCTTTTTTCCCACATATATAGCACCCCAAATGGGATCACGAAGAGTCAGACATGACTGAAATGATTGAACAACAACAGTGTGTAATAACACAGTGTTATATATGTGTGTGTGTGTGTGTATATATATATATATATAATGTTATATATGTTTTATATATATATTATGTTATATATGTTATACACACACACACACACACACACACACGTATATTACTGCACTGTCTTTACAAATATCTCAGTTAAACTTCACAGAAAACCTGGGAGGTAAATGCTGAGGAGCTAGGTATCCTCCTAGAAGGGAGGAAACTTGATGGATTTATAATTTCATCTTTGCTATCTGAGGTTAGGCTCAGTATTTAGCAAGAGAATTAGACTTGAAATCGAAAGACCTGGCTGAGACTAACCAGCCATGAAAAGGTACACAAGTTATGTAGCCTTGAGTGAGTGAGAACAACAAATTCAAATCCTGCTTCTAACATTTGGTGACTAAGTGAACAAGGGCAAGTCATTTGACACCTGTAAGCCTTACTTTCCTCATCTTTAAAATGGGTGAAATAATAACTGTAAGACTTATTTCACAAGGTGTTGTCAGGATTAAATAAGATTATGCCAAGTACTTTGCAAAAGTTAGTGTTATATAAGTGCCAGTTCTTATTTTGGATTATTGGCACTATTATTGGTGGTATTACTAACCTCTATAAATCTCAGTTAGCTAGTCTAAAATGAGAATAATAGTCACAAAGGTCTTTTTCCACTTTTGATTCTCTCCTTTGACAAAATCACTACCCCTTCCCAGCTACAAACAAACCTGCAGAATTCCCCTGGGTTGGGGAACCTGTGGGCTCAAGGCCTGTCCTTTAGGTCCTCAAATGTGACCCTTTGAAATGTCACTTCACTTGACCTAGAAAGCCACATGTGGCCTTGAGGCTGCAAGTTCCCTAGGGCCTGCAAGGTCTTAGGATATCTGATTTGTGAGGGCTCAATTGCAACCGCATTCTTTCTGCAAGTTTCTGTTCCCTCAGTAGTCTTCCTGCCTATGCCTAGCAAACTCTCTTAGATCTATTTACTACTCAATCCCCCAAATTCTAATATTCTGTCATCCAGAATTGCTACTGAAAGTCTGTTATTTTAGACAGTTCTCCCTATATTCTTATGGAACCTATGTTCTTTTCTTTATTACAGTGATAAAAAGCCTCATTTTCTCTATGATCCAGTCTCCCCTACTCATTGGAATCACCAGCCCTCCATGGGCTTTTTCCCCTTTGCCTTCAAATATACTTTTTGCTCTTACTTTAAATGCAAAATAACCGAATAAACTTTATTGTCCAAATCTAACTCCTCAAGTTATTGTTCTATATTTCTTTTATTCACTTCTAAACATCTAGAGAACAGTCACAATTGCCTTCCTCCATCTTCCCACTACCTTCTCACTTCTGAATCCCTTGCATTCTGGTTTCTAGGCCTTGAACTTCTTTGGAACTGCTCTTTCTGAGGAGTTTCTTTTCTTCTCTACATTCTTGCCCTATCCATTCTCATTCACTCTCATGACTTTAATTCTCATCTCTGTGGGAATGACTCCCAGATCTATAGCTGTATTCCCAACCTCTCCCCTAAACTCCAAGTTTAGTTTCCAACTGGCTTCTAGACATTTCTACTTGCTCCATTCATCCTCCCAAACACAATAATTCAACCATCTTTACCTCCCATCTGTGTGCCTTTGTATTGACTTTCCTTCCTTGCTTTGAATTCACTCCTTCCTCAACTCCATCTCATAGAATACCTCTCCTCCTTCAAAATGGAGCTCAAGCACCATCTTCTACAAAAGGCTTTTCTTTCCCTGTTCCTCACCTACCGGTACTCTCCCTCCCTAACTACCTTTTATTTAACTGCTCTGTATTTATCTTCTATTATTTTCTGTGTATGCACATGTGGTTCTCCCTGAAGGTAAATTTCTTGAAAGTGAGAAGTGGAAGGTATTTCAATTTTTGTCCTGTAATCCAGTATCTAAGCAAAGTGCCTGGAGCATAATGATAGGTACTCAATAAATGCGTATTGATTGGTTCTTCTTTGTAAAAGCTGCCCAAACATCCAAATTCCAAATTTCTCTTAATGGGATCACTGTTTTCAATGTCATTGCAGAATGACATTGAATGAATCTCTTTTCCTCTCTGAATCTCTTTTCTTTGCCTCTCACATCCAATCACAATAACCCTATGGAAGTTGGTAATGCAAATATTTCTTCCATTTTACAAATGAGAGAACTGAAGTAATTTACATAGCATTATGTGACTTAGAGGTAGCATTGGCATAGGACTGTGGCCTCAGATGTAAAAAATGTTATGGTGTTGTCTCTGAATCTCATTCATAGAACAATGTTTCTTGTTCAGACTTTTCAGTCCTGTCCAACTGTTCATAACCCCTTGTAGGGTTTTCTTGGCAATGATATTGGAGTGATCTGACATTTCCTTCTCCAGCTAATTTTAGAGATGAAGAAACTGAGGCAAACAGGGATAAGTGACTTGCTCAGGGTCACACAGCTAATAATTGTCTGAGGCTGGATTTGAACTTAAGAAGATGAATCTTCCTGACTTCAGGATGGGCACTCTGTCCACTGCACCGCTTACCTGCCCTCATAGAACAATAGTTTTATGTAAATAAAAATTATGTTATGGTTCTCTAATCTTACTTTTTGTGACCATGTGTGACTGAATTAGACACTTTGATCTTTGGTTAGTTAGGGACATCATCTTAATGTGACAAGAAAGAGGCCTATTTGGTTTTACTTTTATTCGGTGAAAAAGATAGCATGCTATAGTGGTTAGAGAATAAGCTGACTTAGGTTCAAGTCTGACTTTTGACATTCTGGTTGTTTGACCTTGAGCAAGTCACTAACCCCAGCAGGACTGAAGTTATGGCAAGAACCTAAGTGATCTAAAGGGAATTCAGCAGAGGTCTTAGACTGGCCCTGATAAAAAGCTCCAGTAACTAAAGCTGGAGAGATGAGTAAATCAAAATTTATGAAGACTCTAAAGTACGGGGAAAAAAACTGAAATATGTAATCTTCATATTTTTTTCTTTGTTCTTTAGATTTCTTCTTTTTCATAATTATGGTGGTTTTAAGAACTGTTTATATATATATATATATATATATATATGTGTATATATATATGTATATATATATATTTTTTAGACCAAAAAATGTAACAAATTTTGTTGGCTATGGTTTTCATATCTCTCAAACAGAGAAATTAATTTAAGATTAGAAATTTGAGAAGGCAGATTCAAATGACCTCAGTTTAACCTTTTAATCAATTAAGGTCTTGAAATGAACTGAATCTCATGTTAACAATCTATATTTTATTAAAATTTACTTTCAGCACATTTAGTACCAAAGTATATTTTAACTCAAAGTATGCTTGTTATTTGAAGTTTATTTCAGGATGGAAGCAAAGTTCTCTTAAATCATTTTAATTTCACATATATTACTAAGTAAAAGTAAAAATGAATTATTTACAATTATATTCCCAATATTATTCTAATATTAGATAAGAACTTTGGTTGAACTTAGATTTCTTAAAACTATATTTTGACATTTTGCCTCCTACTTTGGGTATGAAAACAAATTAAATGGTTTTTTCATATCATTGTCTTTTTAATAGCAATGCTTTGTGTTTATAGGGAGCTTATTATCCCCATTTTATAAATGAGAAAACAAATTACATAGTGAGTGGTATGATCCAGACTCAAGTGTAGCTGTACAGAAATGAATAACAATGATGTTGCAAATCATTAATTATCTCAGTTTCCCATTATTTGAAGGACTGGACCCCTCCCTATGTGCTTTCAGAAGATACCATTACATTTCTACCTCAGTCTAACCCCCAACTCTTCCCAAAGCACTAGGCACTGGAACATTAGATAATAAAGATAATACACCAGTTACATAAGAGTAAGTTATCTTTCAGCGTAATTGCATTAATGACATACCATGCTATTGAATATCATGCATTTTCCTTTAGGGTCAGACTTTAATTTTCCTATTCAAAATGGAGCATAAATACAATAATGTTTGTACTTCCTCACCAAGACTTTTCAGGCAAGGATTTGTTTGTATTTTGACTAACAGATATTCAGATTCATGATGTTTTTGAAAGATATACACTAATCATATTTTGAGACCACTGAACTACATACACTTGGTCTAATAAAAGGAAATTATTTAACTTTACATCAAAACATGTTCAAAACATCATGAAATAAAGTTAAGAAATTATCTTGCTCATTCCAAATATGTCTGACTCCATTATGGTAGTTGTATGTAGTACATTTGAAATAGTGTGTTCCGTTCTGGACAATATATTGTCAGAAAGATATTTATTAGTTGGAGAACACCCAGAAGATGGTGAAAGGACTTGGGATCATGCTATATAAGGGTCAGTTCAAGTAAGAGAAGAAAAGATTAGGAGGCACATAAAAGCAGCCTTCAAATATTTGAAGTGCTCCCATTAGGAAGAATTTCCTAAAATACATTTAGTGTACTTTTATCCATTTCCAGTTTTTAAGAGTTAACAGTTTGTTTAAATGGGCTAGTTCAGAACTTCTGTGATTGTCCCCAATATTTTCTTATCTTTACCTCTTTAATTTGATATTTATTTGATTTTTGTGCTAACCCATTGACTATCTAACTATAAAAAGAGAACATATATTCAAATAACATGAGTCAAGAACCAACAGTTAGTTTTTCCTGTTAAGACACTGTCATTTTCATCTTCTATTACATTGCTCATCCATTGCCTCCCAATGCCTTTCAGCTCTTTTTAAATTAAGTATTCTTTTTTTTTTTAAAGGCAATTGGGGTTAAGTGACTTGCCCAAAGTCACACAGCTAGTAAGTGTCAAATGTTTGGTCTGAAGCCCAGTTTGAACTCAGGTCCTCTTGACTTCAGGGCCGGTGCTCTATCCACTGCACCACCTAGCTTCCCTTTAAATTAAGTATTCTTAATAGACATATACAAGGATTCTGAATAGTCTGCAAAGCAATGACTTCATTCATTTCTTGAACCAAACCATATTTTGTAGCATAATTTTCTTTGTCCTTGACTTTGCCTACCTTTACATGATATCACTAAGCAACAAAGTTATGCTTCCATTTGGAACTTTTTTTTTCAAAATTTTCACAGAATTTCTGTACTTATCCATCTTCTACAACAGATGTTGGCATATTTGATGCAGTTATATTCATGGCCATCTGTTAACTTATGTTTATTTTGAGCACTATAAAGAGAGGCTACTAAGATTCTCTTAAAATGATTTTT
The DNA here is from genome assembly GCF_003287225.1 of Phascolarctos cinereus. Taxonomy (NCBI): domain Eukaryota; kingdom Metazoa; phylum Chordata; class Mammalia; order Diprotodontia; family Phascolarctidae; genus Phascolarctos; species Phascolarctos cinereus. The sequence continues at coordinate 343,752,846 of NW_027555958.1, forward strand.
TTCATCCTTGGACCCACAAGAAAGGTTATTCCTTTGTTCGTCTTTCTGAAGACAATTTCTTCACCCTCCTTCAATTTAGTTGCGACTGACTTCTCTTTTTGCTGGATTTATAGAAAGAATGTCAATATAAATATGATTTGCTTCCTTCAGCAATTTGTTAACTCAATCATTGGATGATGATAATGCATCAATATTAGCAATAGTCAAATTAATGTTTTTATATAGGCCTAGGATTATTTGGATCCTGGTATGTTCAGCCCATCCTTTGCTACATTTACTGTGAAGGTAGAAAGAACTTTATAGCAGAGGTGTCAAAAACATAATCCCAATATTCCCCAGGGCTACACAAAACATTAAAATTAAATTAAGAAATATTTAACAAAATAAATAAAAATACATCAGAACATAGATAATTTTAATACGATATTTTCTAAATCAATTATGTATATTTTGGTGGCCCTCATCCTATTTGAGTTTGACACTACTGCTTTACAGGAGTAAAGACCATTTTTTTAAAAATTACTCATGCTCTCCCAAACTACTTTGTATTTAACTTCTTTCTTTCTATCTGGCTATCTGTCTATCTATCTATCTATCTATCTGTGTGTATTTGCATTTATTTTGTATTTATATTGTATGTATTTTTTCCTAATTTTTAACATTTTTATTTAAAGTTTTGAATTCCTCCTCCCTTCCCCCTCCCTGAGTTGGTAAGCAATCAGACATAGATTATACATGTACAATTATGTAAAACATTTCAATATTAGTCATTTTGTACAAAAAGTTTCAAATAAAAGAAAAGAGAAAAAGTGAAAAATAGCATGCTTCAATCTATATTCAGTCAACATCAGTTCTTTCTCTGGAAGTGTATGGTATGCTTCATACTATTAGTCCTTTGGGATGGTCTTAAATCATTGTATTGCCAAGAATAGCTAAGTCATTCACAATTCTTCATTGAACAGTATGCTGTTACTATATACAACATTCTCCTGGGTCTCTTCACTTCATTATATGTCAGTTCATGTAAGTCTTTCCAGGTTTTTCTGAAATCATCCTGCTAGTCATTTCATATAGCACATTAATATTCCAACAAAATCATATATACAGGGGGCAGCTAGGTGGCGCAGTGTATAGAGCGCTGGCCTTGGAGTCAGGAGGACCTGAGTTCAAATTTGGACTCAGACCAGACACTTGACACTTACTAGCTGTGTGACCCTGGGCAAGTCACTTAACCCCAAATGTCTCACCAAAAAAAAAAAAAACATAAACCACAACTTGTTTAGCCATTCCTTAATTGATGGCCATCCCTTTGATTTCCAATTCTTAGCCACACACACACACACAAAAAGGGTTGCTATAAGTATTTTTGTACAAATAGATCCTTTTCCCTTTTTTGGGATGTCTTTGGAATATTAACCTAACAGTGGTATTGCTGAATCAAAGGGTATAAACAGTTTTAGAGCCCTTTGGCCATAGCTCCAAATTTGTCTCCAGAATGATTGGATCTGCTCACAACTCCACTAACAATGCATTAGTGTCCCAGTGTTCCCACATCCCCGTCAAATCCAACATTTTCCTTTTTTGTTATATTAACCACTCTGATAGGTATAAGGTAGTTTCACAGTTGTTTTAATTTTATGCTGTATATATTTAAACAAGTACATCTTCTCTCCCCCTCTTGGAAGGCCAGCTCCTTACAAATAGAGATGGTTTAATAGAAGGTGCTTAATAAATACTTGTTGGTTGGCTGATTAATTGAGGTTTCACTCTGGCCAAAAAAAAATGGCCAGACTTTGGGTGACAGAATAACAGTACCTGCAAATTCTGTAGCCTTCTGCTTAGCTAGGCTAGACCTTGGACACTAGACACAGTTTGTGCTTTAGTCTATGATTAAAGCCTTTTCAACTTAATAGAACCTGCCAGAGTCTAGAATCACACACTCAGGGTTTCTTTCAGCATGCTATGAATATTGAAGGGAGATGCATTAGAGACAGATGCAGTATCTGAAGAAAACAATACAAAGATTAAATAGAATGTGTTCTCTGCCCTCATAGTATTTATATATATTTTTTTCCTACCCAGATGCCCATATGTGCAAAGAAGAAGTCTACTTGGGATAGAATTAGAAGCAATAGATCAATATTGTAGAGAGACAGAATCCTATGTGATATAGGGCAAAAGACTGAGAAAAGCCATCCAAACATGGACTGGGCTGTTTCTCATCAAAGATTTTTAAGGTGAGGATGGGTGACTACTCATCTAGGTTGCTGTATGGGGAAATCCAGTTCCTGTATGAATTGGACTAAAAGACTGATGTCACTTCAATTCTATATTTATCAAAAGCCTACTATGTGCAAATGCACTGTCCTAAGAACTGGGGATATAAAAGTAAAGCCAAAATATTCTCCGACTCCAAAAAAGCTTGCTGGAGATCCTTTCTTGTTGGGAGATAACTGTTATTCTGTGACCAGACATCCTAGCCCCAATTTCAATACAAATAATAAATATAAATGTACTTTTGCTGAGGCATTATTCAAGGTAAATCCTTTGTTTAGATCATGTGTCCTTATTTTTTATTTCAAATATGTTGTATTCCATAAGGATTAGAATCACAGAATATCAGAAATAGAAGGAAACTTTGAGATCATTTATCCTAGAGTTTCTGTAATTCTTTTGTTTAAATTTGGTGTTCTAACCATGACTTAATATTGCTAATTATTACTAATTACTAATTTGTATTAGAATTTATATAATACTTTGAAGTTTGCAAATTACTTTTTTATGTTAAATCACTTGATCCTTGAAGCAATCTTGTGAGGGTATCATTATTAATATTAATATCTAACATTTATATGGTATTTTTAGGATTGCAAGGCATTTTGTAAATATTCTTACAACCACCCTTTAAGGCACATGCTACTCTCTCCATTTAATAGATGAAGAAACTGAGGCTGGTAGGGGTGAAGTGACTCACCCAGGGTCAAGCATCTAGCAAGTGTTTGAGGAAGGATTTGAAATCCTTTGACCCACCTAATACTTTTTGGCAGAAAGGTGCTGAATTAGAAGAGAAGAATTAGGTATACCCTTTTAGTCATAGCTGTCACAAATTTGTTTGATTGGACTCTCCATTTTTGGAACACGAGAGGGCTTCTAGTTTCAGGGATAGGGTGGAATTTTAGAGGAGTTGGGGGTTAATGGATGATGAAAGTTACGCAAAAAAAAAAAGAGAAAAAGAAAGAAATTAAAGCCAAGGAAACATTTGAAAATACATGGGAGAAAGCAGAAGGAATTTCAGAATGGAATACCAAAAATAAGAATGAACTTGAGGCCACTTTAGTTACTCATGTTGAATTTAGTTCATACTTCAAAACAAACTATGCTATAGAAGTTCCCAGTGTCGTATATAAGCTTCTTTTTTGTGTTTCTTTGCGTAGTGACATGTTCAAATTGTTGGTTGATGGTTTTAATTACATAATAAAATGAAAACTTAAAATAAAAAGAAACTTGATGTTCTGCCCAATGTGACTAGAGATTCTATGAGCATTTTCATTGCTGGTTTTATTTTTTTCCTTATTTGAGGAATGAGGAAACTAAAGGCCAAAAAGGTTAAGGGGCATGTTTTCAAAGCTAATTAGTAGCAGATTTAAGATTAGAACCCAGTACTCCTGACACATACTCTAGAGCTCTTTCTGCTTTGCTACTTTGTTGTCTTTCCCTTAAAGATTCTTGGCCAGGGGAGTTGGGGTTCTGGGGTAGGTAGGTAGATACTCTTGCTAGTTTCGTCTTGGTTTTTAAAGGTTCTGTGACCTTGTGTGCTTGATTCAAAGAGCAGTAGGGTAGAACTTGTGAACTTGAATTCTGTTCTACCACGTATGAAGGAGGAAGGAGTGACTCTGGAAAGAAGCAGTAATGGTGTCTGTGGGAAATTAAATTGACAAATTTAATAAGTCCAAAGGAAGAAGATATATTATCCTTTTGTCTCTCTATCTCTCCCACTTTCCCTTTTCCTTTCTCTCCTTATTCTTCTTTCTCCCCTCCTTCCCTGACTCCCTCTCTAGCTCTCTTTCTGTTTCTGTCTCTCTTGGCCTCTCTGTCTTTGTCTCTCTCCCTGTTTCTGACTCTCTCCCTCTCTCTCGCCCCCTCCCTCACTCTCCCTTCCTCTCCTTCTGTCTTTCCTCCACTCCCTCCTTCTCTCTCTCTCTCCTTTTTTTCCTTTCTCCCTCCCTCTCCCTCTTCCCTCTTTCTTTCTGTTTCCTTCTCTCCCTCTCCCTCTGTCTCCCTCCCTTCATCATCAGATAAAACTTTTATTTTTAAAAACTGGATTATTTTTTCCCCAGGAGTCTCTGATTCCAAGTGCTTACATGAATTATACTCCATTTTTATTAGTGTGACTTTCTGTATAACTGTTACGGAGTGAACACTTCTTTGTAAATAGTTCATCTTCATTCCTAAAATTTATAAAAAGAAAACTATTCAAATTCATTTAGGTCTTTTAAGGTTCCCAAAGTACTTTTGGTGTGAGGTACGTAGTGCCAGTAAGTATACTTTCATCCACATTTGGTAGATGAGCAGCTTGGGACTCACAGAGGTGAAGTTTTCACAGAACTAGGATTTGAAAAAAGAGTTTCTGTCTCCAAGACTATTGTGCTTTCTACCACTTCAGTGACAGTAGGGATTATGAAGGTCTTCAGTGTTCCTGGTTTATTTCAAACAGCTCGCATCCTGTCTTAGCATTTTTTAAGGTGATAAAGGATTGTAGCTGGTGCCAATAACAGTTACAAAAAAAAAATAGATGAGCAAGGGTATGAAAAGAAAAGCACTAAAAAAAACAAAAAACAAAAATATAAACAAAGCAAACCACTCCTGGGAGATTTATTGGCAAGAATTAAAGGGATGGGGTAAATTCGTTGTGTGTTTGATGCAGTCATATTGCCGCTAAATTATTAGCCTGTAATCTTGGGCAAAACAATTAACCTCACTGGACCTTTCTCAGCTCAACATTGCTCAATAATTCCATCTGTAATTTTGAAGTTGATGATGGTTTGGTGCTTGGGATTTGGACTCCTACAAAGATATTTCAGTGACTACAAAAGTGTTCCTTAGGCTTATGCCAGTTTAGTTTATTCTGACAGACAGCATCACAAATTTCCTTGTCAACAGCTACTAGTTTCATCCACTTAATACCTTTTGATAACTTTAACTAGACTACCCTCTCTTCATTTTATTTTTTTTCCAAACTCTAACTCTACGTTTGTTTTTTACAACTTTCTTCTTCATCTCCTGTACCATTCCAAGGAGGATGAAGAGAAAAAAGAAAACAGCATCTGCCATTTTTTAAACATTTAAACATTTATTTATCTATTTAAAATTTCCCCAGTTACACGTCAAAAACAGTTTTAACATTCATTTTTAAAACTTTAAGCTCAAAATTCTTTCCCTTCCTCTTTCCCTGATCCCCCCTCCCCCACACCATTGAGAAGGCAAGCAGTTTGATATAGGTTATACATGTGTATTCATATCTGCCATTTGCTTCCATCATGTGATTCCCCCTTCCCTTTTCTTCACTTGTTTTTCCCCACCACCATCTTGTTCAACTATTCTGTCTCAACTTAATGTTCTCACATAATAAGTAATTGTGTATGTGTTGGTCAGTACCACTGATTATTCTCTTAACCTTATTTTGAAGTAAAATCTTATTGATTTTTAATCACCTACATGTAAGTATGTAGACATACAAATGTATAATACATCATTATATAACACACATATATGTAATCATGTATCAATCAAAAAAAACCTTCTTAAGCACTTGCTAATTTTATTATATGCTAAGTACCAGGGTAACAAAGAAAGGAAAAAGTATCTGCTTTCAAGGAGTTTGCATTCTAATTGGGGAGACAACATGTAAAGAATTTAGTATATAAAGATATATACAGAGTAGATAGGAAGTAGTCTCAAAGGCAGGGTCATCAGCAGCTGGCTGCGGCCAAGATGGAAGGCAGGAAAAGGCTCTTGAAGAAGGCAGGTACTGAGTTGAGTCTTGAAGTAAGCCAAGAAAACCCAGAGTCAGGAATAAGGGAGTAGAATATTCCAGGCATGAGGGATAGCCAGTGCAAAGGCCACAGAGGTAGAAGATGGAATGTTCTATCAGAGGAGCTGCAAGTAGGGTTGTAGAATCTGTGCAAAGGAATAAAGTACCCAAAAGAACACTGAAAAGATAGGAAGGGATCAAATTATGAAGAGCTTTAAAAGTCAAATAGAAAAACTTATATTTGATAATAGGGAGACATGGCAGTTTGTTGAGTAGGATGGGGAAGCAGTTAACACTGTCAGACCTACGCTTTTTCCTCCCACGTTTATTTATTCATTTTTAATTTATGGAATAAAACAAGCATTTCCATAGCATAATACAATAGAAAAGATGATTGTACATGAAACTGCAAATCTGTTATGCACAATTTGCTATTCCTTTTAAACATATAATAAAGTTATTATGTATTTTTTCCTTTTTTTTCTATCCTCCTCCCCACCCTAGAGATGGCTACCAGTACATACATACATACACACTTACATACATACATATATATATATATATATATGCATATATATATATATATGTACACACACACACATACACACACACATATATATGTAAAATTATTCTATGCATACTGCTATTTATCAGTTCTGTGTCTCGATGCAGATATTGTCCTTCTTCATATGTCCTTTATAGTTAATTTGGATATGTTTAATAGTCAAAATGACATTCATTCAAAGTCATTCTTTTTTGTAGGATTATGGTTTTTAAATTATTCTGATATCTGCTTCTACTTTTTGGGAGAGTTCATCCCATCCACATTCACAGTTATGATTATTCTCTCTATCTTTCTCTCCATCCTATTTCCCCCCTGTTTATGCTTTTATTTCTCCTTTCTCCCTTTCCCTCCTCACTAGTGTTTTGCTTTTGATCACAGCCTCCCTCAGTCTGCTCTTCCTTCTATGAGCCCCCTCTACTTCTTCCCTGCCTTCTATTCCCCCCTCCTTTTTCTTTCCCCTTTTCCCTCCTACTGCATATATGGCAAGTTAGATTTCTGTACCTAACTGATCATGTTATTCCCTCCTTGAGCCAAATCTGATAAGAGTAAGATTCAAACAATGCTCATCTCTCACCTTTCTTTACCTCTATTGTGAGATGTTTTTGTGTCTTTTCCTGTAATGTAATTGACCCTTGTCTGCCTCCTCCTTTCCTTTTCTCCCAGTACGATCCCTTAATTAGATCCACTTCTTCCACTTACTTAGATCCATTCAACCCACTTAATTAGATTTTTTTTTATTATTACATCAAAGTCAACATATACCCATTCCCTCTGTCTACATATACTGCTTTTAAATGTTGTTACAATTCTCAAGAGTTACAAGTGTCATCTCCCCTTGTTGGGATGTAAACAGTTTGCCCTTATTAATAACATTTTTTTTTCTGTCCTGTTTACCTTTTTATGTCTCTCTTGAGTCTTGCATTTGAAGACCAAATTTTCTGTTGAGCTCTGGTCTTTTCATCAGGAAGGTTTGGAAGTCCCCTATTTCGTTGAATATCCATCTGCTCCCCTGAAAGATTACGCTCATTTTCACTGGGTAGTTGATCCCTGGTTGTAATCCAACTCCTTTTCCTAACTGAGTATCATATTCCACGCCCTATGATCTTTTAATGTAGAAGCTGCAAGGTCCTGTGGAATACTGACTGTGGTTCCATGATATTTAAATTGTTTCTTTCTGGCTGCTTGCAGTATTTTCTCTTGAACTTGGTAATTTTGAAATTTGGCTACTATATTCCTTGGTGTTTTCAGTTTGGGATCTCTTTCAGGAGATGATCAGTGGATTCTTTTGATGACCATTTTACCCTCTGGTTCTAGGCCCTCAGGGCAATTTTCCTTGATGATTTCCTGAAAGATGTTGTCCAAGCTCTTTTTTTTGTCATGGTTTTCAGGTAGACCAACAGTTTTTAAATTGTCTCTCCTGGATTGACTTTCCAGGTCAGTTTTTTGGGTTTTTTTTACCAATGAGGTATTTTACATTTTCATCTTTTTTTTTCATTCTTTTGTTTCTGTTTGACTGATTCTTGCTCTCTCATAGAGTCATTAGCTTCCATTTGCCCAATTCTAATTTTTAACTAATTGTTTTCTTCTATTAGATTTTGTACCTCTTTTTCCATTTGGCCCATTTTACTTTTTAAGGAGTTCTCCTCAGTGAGTTTTTGTGCCTCCTTTTCCATTTGGTCAATTCTGTTTTTTTAAGGAGTTGTTTTCTTTAGTGTACTTTTTTTTTTTCCATTTGGCCAATTGTATTTTTTTTAAGGACTTGTTTTCCACAGTTAATTTTTGTCCTTCTTTTTCCAAGCTATTGACTCTCTCTTGCATACCGCTCATTTGTTTTCCCAATTTTTCTTCTACCTCTCTTATTTGACTTTTTAAATCCTTCTTGAGCTCTTCCAAGAAGGCTTTTTGGGCTTCAGACCAGTTCATATTCCCTTTTGAGGTTTCAGATGTGAGTAGGTTGATAATGTTGTCCTCTTCTGAATTTCTGCCTTGATCTTTCCTGTCCCCATAATAACAATCTATGGTCATTGTACCTTTCTTTTTGCTCATGGTGTTAGCTTATTTCCTGACCTTTAAGAAATATTGAGCTGTCCTATTGGACAGCAGAGGCCACTAACCCAAGCTTCTTGTGCTGGGAGCCCGGGGCTTGGTCACTGGCTTTGTGTGCTGAGCCTTCATGTGCTGGCAGTTGGAGGCTGTAGGCTTCTTACAGCTTACCTGGTGGGCTGGAATCAGCCACATCAGAGCTCTAGGGGTAGGGATGGGGAGTCTGGCCCCTGGAGGATGCCTCCTCACCTGGGCTTTGCACTGCTTTCTTTGGCTCCTGCTCACTCGGGCCTTGCACAGGGATGTTTCACTGCTGCAGGATGACTCTCAGCCTGGAGCTTTACCTCTTGGAGTTGTGCTTCCCAGAGTTTTGCTGAGGCTCTGGGAGACTTAGCATGCCAGAGAACACTGCAGCATGTGGTGGTTTTCTGAGGTGGTTTCCACTGGTTCACCTGCCTGTACTGAGACATTTGGGGGTCCTGGTGTTGGTGCTTGCCTGCTCTACCAGCCTGAGGTTCAGGATCTCCCCCTGATATGCTGAGGTGGGGCTTTCCACTAGGTTGCAGGGACACCTCCCATTCTGTACTGCTTCCCTTCCCCCAGAGCGAAAGGGGCCCTTAATCCCCCAAGTTTCCTAGGCTACAAGAACACTGTACTCCATGTTTTCGCTGGTTCAGCTCTTTTAGGGTTTTTCTTGTGGCGATATTTTCTGGGCTTTCAGAGGTCAGTAAGGGAGGATGAGAGATGCAATAAACGTAGAATTGACAATATCTGTCAAAGGTTAAGCTATGTGGAATGGTAAGGGTCACAAAACTAGTAAATGTAGGAGGCAGGATTTGATTTTGCCTCTTCCTTCTGGTACAAGAAAGTGCGCTCGACTGGAAGAACAAGTACTTGCGTTTGAATGTAGGTATTGATACTAAGTAGCTTTCCCTAGGGCAGCTAGGTGGCATAGTGGATAGAATTACAGGCCCAGTGTCAGGAAGAATCATCTTCCTGAGTTCAAATCTGGCTTCGGACACTAGCTGTGGGACCCTGAGCAAGTCACTTAACCCTACTTGCCTCAGTTTTCTCATCTGTAAAATGAGCTGGAGAAGGAAATGGTGAGCCATTCCAGTATCTTAGCTAAGAAAACCCCAAAATGGGGTTGCAAAGAGTCAGACACAACTGAAATGACTGAATAACAACAACAACAGTCACTTACCTTTGGCATGAGGTTCCTCCTCTGGAAAACATAGGGGTTGAACTATATAACATCTAAACTTTCTTCTCATGCTGAATCTATGATCCCATGATTGCAGCTATGAGTCCAATATACTATTCATCACACTGTGCATCTGGAGAAAGGATGGGCAAGAAAATATATATGATTTTATTGTGCATGTGGTGCTTTAGAGTTTTAGTCTGCTAAAAATACAAAAGAATAATTCTAAAACTTATATAACATTATGTAACGTTGGCCTGCTTCTATGAGGCAGATTTACAAAACATGGCCTCCTTTCCGAGTAATTTTACACTTAGGAGGCTGGTTATTAAATAACTTGTGCTAATTTGTCCCAGTTAGAATAGAAAAACTCTTTGAAAAAAAGGCTAGTGGCAAAGCCCCAGGCTTTTTAGTAGGAAAGATCTCTTTCTTCTGCATGGCTCTCATTGTGCCCTAAGACTTCCTATTGCATTTTCCTGCTGCAAACAAAGGGACACCTGTCAACATAAGGTCAGGTTCAGATACAGATGTTTATATTAAATATTAAGTCCAGAAAACATTTTTAATAGAATGAATTTTAAAGTAATGTAATTAAGCAGAAGTAAGACTGGGGCAGGGTAGGCCCCCCCAGTTCTTCACCTGGCTGGCTTGGTCCTCTCATTGCTCTTGCTATTATCTGCTGAACCAAATAGTAGTAGCTCTGCTACTATCAGAATACAGGTGGTTAAAAACACAGTCACATACCTCCCAGCTTGTCCATTTAGAAGTCATCTCTCATGTTCTAAAAAAGGGAACTTCACATGCGGTAGATTATGGCTGCTGACATAGTAGAGTTGCTGTTAAGGGATGACCACCTCCTCTGTCAAATTTTGCCCTTCCTGCCTTCACATCATCTCTCATTGAAATCCAGTTTTCTCCATTCAGACAGCAAAAACTCTACTTTAGGCCCTCATCACTTCTCACATGGACCATTGGAATTCCCAAAACACCTGCCTTTACTGTGTGAAAATCTGTGCTACCCAAGGAACAAGTCCAGGGGCTTGCTGCCCAAATCCAAGGGCTAAGTTTTTCTCCTCACCAACCAGGAAGAATTACAAATCCCAGCGGGTTTGGTGACCAAGTAACTCCTACCAGAAGTTTTTTAAACTTAGATTCTTCCAAAATTATATTTTTGTAATTTTCAAAACTTACCACCCTACAATTAATAGTTCTCTACCCTCTTCCAGGCTGAAATTTGCTATATTATTTTGAATTTTTTGTTCAATCATACTAGTTTACTGTGTTCAAATCTGGCTTCAGACTAAACACTTGACATTTACTAGCTGTGTGACCCTGGGCAAGTAAGTCACTTAACCCCAATTGCCTAAAAAAAAAATGTGTGTGTATATATATATATATAAAATATATATATGCATATATGTATACATATATAAAATATATATATGGATATATACATGCATATGTATATATATATATATATGTATATATATATATATATATCAAAAGATTCCATAGCCTCCATTTCTCACTTACAGCAAAGCAATGTGAATTGGCAGTTCAGTGTCATTTGTCAGTTATCTTGGCTAAAAATCTTTGGAGTTACATTTTTCCATAATCCTGCCACACTTAGATCATGGACTGAATATCACAAGAATATTATGTCACTTTTATAGCATCTGTAGCTCTCCTAAGTAGTAATTTCAAAATACTGAGGGAAAGGCTTAACTTGTTGAAATGTGATAAAGCCTGCGGAGTTTGTGGAGGTAGGATAACTGCTATTCACAACCTTTTAAATGTCTTACTTTGTGCCAGAGAGGAATTTTGGAAGAGAAGATGAGCTTTTCATTTCGGCAGCCTGGCATAGGAGGATCAAATGCAATGTTTTCTACCTCTGCTTGAAAGGAAAGGACAAAATGGAAATAAAATGTGGTATCATGTAGTCTCAAGTGCATGTGTATGTCCCAAAGGAAAAATAGTAAATAGGCTTAAAATATTTATGATAACAAGTGACCCTCCAGTCAATTATTTTAATGCCTTAGAAATTACTTGAATCTTCATAGGTCCTTAAATAAGTCTGTGGAATACAGAAAAACTCAGCTCTCACTGTCAATTTTACTTCCACAGCATCTTTTGCATTTGTTTAGTCCTCTCCTCTCAGTCCTTTTCCTAGTCAAGGCCCTTACCAGCTCTCACCTAGACGATTTTAATAATTTCCTAATTAGTCTCTCTGCTTCCAGTGCATTCCGTTGCCATCTATTCTATACATAGCTGGCAAATTTATATTCCTAGAATATATATCTGACCATATCACTTACCTACTCAAAGTATTTAGTGGCCCTGTGTTGTCTCTAAGGTAAAATATAAGATCCCTAAATTTGAATTTTTACCCCACATAATCTGCCCCCATCTCTTTCCATTTTTTTTTGGGTTTCTGTATCCCCTGCATGTTGTCTATATTTCAGTCATGCCAGACTTCAAAGTGGCATTCCATCTCCTGTCTTTATACTTTTGCGTTGCACAGACTGATGTTTATATGTGGAATGTCCTCTCATCACGCCACTGCTTAGAATCTTATGTTTCCTGTGCCCTCTTGGCTCAGGAATAACTTCCTGTTCAAAACCTTTCTTGACGGTTCACTCCAACATTCTCCCCTCCCCTTGTTAGCACAGTCTTTCTCTTCAAATTATCTTGACTTTAGTTATCTGAGTTCTCATATTATTCCTTTAGTAACATGGGTGGGGAACCTGTGGCCTCAAGGCCACAGGTGGCCCTCTAGGTCCTCAAGTGCGGCCCTTTGACTGAATTCAAAGGGCCGCACTTGAGGGCCTAGAGGGTCTCCACCCCTGTTAATATCATGGAAGCTCCTGATCACAGGGACTGTTTCAACTTGGTGTCTGTATTCTTAGGTCAAATACACTGCCTTGCAACACTAGGTATTCAATAGATATGTACTGAAGTGAATTGAATTTTGTTGAATTTCCATTCAGGTAGCATTTATTAGATTTAGTTAACTATTATAAGTGGTGTCTATATGATGGTATCATGGCAGGGGCACTGGTTCCTCCTAAAAAAACAAGCATACAAATAATAACCTTCCTCCCCATTCCTTGACTCTCATTGATTGGAGGAATCCAGGCAGATTCAAGAGAAGAGATCATTATAGTCCACACAAAAGAAAGAATGAGCCACTGTGCACAGGACCTGGCAAGTGGCTAGTACATTCATCTCACCCCTGTGGTGAACATATGCATTATGGAGTTGGTGACAGATGGACATGCTGGTATGTCAACAGTGCCTCAATAGGGAAGAAACAGGATTGTTGTCCTTATCCTTGATGGTATTAGAAGGAATGGCACTTTAGGGAACAATAGAGACTAGGGATGAATGAGCCACAGATATTTGACATGAGGTGGGAGAGAAAACCCAAGGACCTTGACCTTGATCATCATAAAGATATCATCCCAGCAAGGAGCAATGTGTACCAAGTTGCAGCCTGGACCTGTCCTTTCATTTGGTACTGTGAGTAATGTAAAAGGACTGGGTCCCCAAAGAAACAAAGACCCACTAGATGGAAAGATTATTTGATATTCTCTAAAGAGGGGAAGAGAATTTCCGTAATGGTTAAGGAGCACAGATAGGAGAAAATTTGGTACTTTTTTATTGGTTTAACTAAAACCAGATAGCTAGATAGACTGATAGAATGAGTGAGCATGTATTAAATATTTACCATAAACCAGGCAGTGGGGAATAACTACATATAAAGGAGAGTGGGGCAGGAAGAAGATATTTCAATGTTATCATGGTATGGAGATGGCTAGGAAGAGTCCTGGAGGCCTGGTTCCATGCAAGATGAATTTAAATCTATCAGAGCCTGACTCCCAGGGGCAGAGTCCACAATTCTGTTGGGAGGGTGATTAGAGTGAATATTGTGAGGTGGACAAAACGTGACATACAGATCTGGTTCTGGTTCCAGGGTGCATATAGGAGATGAAGACCTCTTTGGGGAGAACAAAATGAGGCAGACAGATATTGATTTTCCCAAGGTTTCCTTATGTGTCTTCATCTGTCACTGCAGAGGCTGAGGTCTTATTGACTCAATTTGTGTACAATAAAAAGTTTGTGTTTTTCACTCTTGGATGAGTATCAGAAAAGTATTAAAACTACCTAAAGCACTTACACATATTCCTGGTTCCTCTGTACATTGAAATATTAAAGATAATGTGAAAAAAATTAAAGAAGTTACCTCTTCCCTTCTATACTCCCCCAATTCAACATTATATACACTCCACAAATCAATAAACCAATTCAGACAAGCATTTATGGAGCACCTACTGTACACAAGGCATTCTGACAGGCTTTACCAAAGATACAAAAGTGACTAAGACTCAGTCTTAGTCTTCCAAGTGCTTACTGACTACTAGAAGTAATATTGGCAACCTTATTTTAGAGATGTATAGTTTGGTTTAAAAGTGTGATCTTTAAAAATTCAAACATTTGTGAGTCCATAGTTTTCTCTCTTTCTCTGTATCCCTCTAAATAGTCATATATTGGTATATATGTTTGTATATATACATACATGTTCCCCCTTATGCAATCAGTTAGATATTTAAATGCATACCTAGACAAAACCTTGTCCTCTAAGATTTTTCATCTTTAATTCTGGATTTTTGTACACAGAGCTTCGAATTCTATTAGACTTGTATGTCATAGATTCAGAAAAATTATGATCAATTGAAAAATGTTTTACGAGAAGCCGTTATTATCTATTCACAAATTCTATTGAAAATTCTAGTGAAAATCTGTTCACAAAAATAAAACAACATAGGTTCATTCAAATGTAACCTCATAGTATAGTAAATCCAGTTCATGTACTAGAAAGCAATGTCAAAACATGAGCTCAAACTTAGCTTCCTTATATTCAAGGGAATTTACTTTTCCTTTTTTTTTTTTCTTAAAGAGAACTTTTGATCATTGTTTACCCAAGCAAGAAGGTGAAGTATGTATGCCCGAGAAAGGAAACTTTGCAGTGCCAGTTTACTAAAAATATGAGACAGTATGTTTTACACAAAGTAAAGTATGTTGTTAGAAACTGTTTACTCATCTATGCACTGTGCTTAAAGTAAACATAATTTGGAAAGGAGCCAGCCTTTTCTTTCCCCTCCCTAATTCCACACCCAAGATTTTGTCACCTGCCAAAGTCAAATAAATCTTATCTAAACAGTTCAGATAAGCACTGAGCAGTACTCAGAATAGTCAAATCAACAAACCTCTCCAAAAACAGAAATGAAATACAATATCACTAGATTAAACAGTCTACAATGGCAATCATGTTTGCATTTAAGGATTTTATTCTGAAAGGATTACAGTCTCAGTCTCCATATTTTTTTCTGCCTAGACAAGAAGGCGACATACTGACTCAAACAAAACTTGTTTGTTCTTTAACAATTTAACTTGCACCAGTTTCATAAAGGAAGTCCATAGGTGTATGCAGCCTACCAACTTAATCAGTAACTTATGTCCACAGACTTGTATGAGCACGTGTACTTGAGATGTACCAGTGGTGGAATGTGTACCAACTGTTTTCTATAAGAAAGCCTTTCTTTGTGTAATTTAAGCACGAAAGATATATTATCTGGAATTTTGTTGTATCCCTAGTTTTAGAAAATAAAGTTAAAATTCACCAGCAAGAAATAGTTAGATGGCATTGGGAGTAGGGGAGAACCATTGTGAAGTAGTGAAATGTCAATTATTGAGTATTTTTAAATTAAATTGCCTTTCCAACACATTTAGTATTTCAAGCTGGGATAACAAATATACCCTATGTGTATCTGGAAAATATTGACTGCCTAAAGCATTTATGCATAATCCTGGTTCCTCTATACATTGAAATATTAAAGTAAATGTGAAAAAATTCCAGAAGCTACCTCCTCCTTACTGTACTTCCTCAATACAATATTATACAAACTTTGCAAATTAGCAGACCAATTCAAACAGGCAGTCTGACATACACAAAGATACAAAAGTGACTAAGATTCGATCCTTGTCTTCCAAATAATATGTTTTTATTTTTATTTATTTTTCCATATTCATATTTATACATGGATAAGAATGACCTCACAAATATTTATAATTGGGTAAGAATGAGTTCCAGTGAATACAGTTGTTTTCTTTTATCTTCTAAATAGCTGCTTTTAAGTAGATTTTTTAAAAAAATACTCAAGTGGATTAAGTGGCCCCTTGTAAAACCACTTTTTTTAAAAAAATGTAGAATATGGGACAATGTATCCTGTCATTGGTGAGCATTTTCCATCCTACCACTGGGCTTGTATTTTCCTTCCTCCCCCCCTCCTCCCATATGTTGCTCTGAGAATTGTAATCACATTAATACTTATATTTGCATCTGGAAAGAGTGTATCAGTTGATCCTTTGCCTCTGGAAAGAGCATATCAGTTGATCTGTTGACTTCACTTTTATTCCATTTACCTTCTTTGTGACTTCCAGGACCATAACTCCTTTCCTGGCCACCATTTACCTATATCTATTGCCTCACTCTTAAGAGTACCTTTAATACTTGTGTTCTCAGCTTTTGGCAAAGTGTTTGGCATATGATAAATGCCTTTCATTTATGTAATAAAGAAAACCTCAACTATGTCCTTCACTGATGCCCAGTCCTGATGTGAAGGGGCTCATAATGGCTGTACCAATGGATTACAAGCCCTGGAAGAACGTATTTTGCATCTTTTACCTGGGCACCAGCCTAGGAGAGGCTCATCAGCAGATTGGTTTCAGAGTAATGAAAAAAAAAGGACAAATAAGCTATTTTTATCATTGTTATTGTTCAGTCATTTTCAGCTATGTCCAACTCTTCATGACCCCATTTGGGGTTTTTTCAGCAAAGATAAGTGGTTTGCCATTTCCTTCTCCAGCTCATTTTATAGATGAAGAAGTAAGTGTTTGAGATCAGATTTGAACTTAGGAAAATGAGTCTTCCTGATTTCAGACCTGGTACTCTATCCACTGTGCCATCTAACTTCCCCAAATAAGCTATATAAAAGATAAATGGAGGAGAAAAAAATTAAAATAAGGAAGAAACTAGAATTAAGAGGGTTGGGAGAAGGCTTTCTGTAGAAGATAGGACTTTAGCTGGGACTTAAAGGAAGCAAGGGAGGCCAGTAGGCAGAGGTGAGAATGGAGAGAATCCCAGACATGACAGACAGGCAGAGGAAATTCTGGTAGCCAAAACGTGAAGTATCATCTCTCTTTTTTTATTTATGGTTCAAGACAGACCCACATCCTTTCTGGGTCATACACACCAATCAAAAAACAATCAGCACCTATTAAGTGCTTATTCTGTGTCAGGCCCTATGCTATTCATTGGAAATACAAAGAAAGTTTAAACATCCCTGCCGTCATGGAACTCCATCATCATTATTCACTTTTTATATCATTGCCTGTAAAGATGTTGTTAATAGAAACATGCTACAGTCCACTTACTCCTATCATGTTTCTTTCCATTGCTCTTTGGATTCTCTGTTATTTTAATTTTTCCAAGATGGTTTATGCTATGATTTATAGTCATAAGTCAATCAGCAAGCATTTATGAATGATCTGCTAAGTGCTAGGCACTGTGCTACATAATGACTAAAGTGAAACAGCCCTCAAGGAGCTTACATTCTCTTAGGCAAATTCAACATGTTTAGAGGCAAGTAAATATAGGATATACACAAAATAAATGCAAAATGTTTGGGAAAGAGATCACTGGTTACTGTTGGAATCAAGAACTAGAGCCTTCAGTACTACTACTGGTAGAGTCTCTCATAGGCTAGCTCTCCATTTTACCCAGGTCTCCATGCTTTGGCTATCAGCCCACCCTGCTACCTGCTCTTCAGTTAACATCCTCATCCCTCCCCCATGGTTAACCACTCATGGCAGTGAGCTTTCAACTTCTCATGCCAGACCCTAGATACCACACTAATTTTAGGCAATCTAGTTTCCATACCATGCTACCTGCTCTTATACTCTTCCTCCTCCTCCTCCTCCTCCTTCTTCTCTTCTACCCTCTCCTCTCCTCGCTCTTCCCCTCCTCTTGCTTCCTTCTCCATCTCTTCCCCTTCCCTCTCTTCTCCCCTCTCCTCTCCTCTCTCCTTTCCCCTCCTTCCTTCTCTCCTCTCCTTTCCTTTCTGTCCCTTTCTCACTGTTTGCCTCTACCTCTCTGTCTTTCTGTCTCTGTCTATCTCCGTCTCTCTCTGTCACACATGTGCATGCACAGTAGTAAACAGTGATCAGCAAGTAGCCCAAATTGGCTGGAGAAAAAGAGTGTGGTATTAAGAGTGATATGAATATGCAGTCAGCATGGAAAGGGAGGCTTGAAACAAATCATCCAAGACCTTAGCTGTCAAATAGACAAATTTTTATTCTGTCTTAGAGTCAGTAGGGAGCTACGGATCTTCTTGAGCAGGGGAGCCATATGGCATCACTGGAAGAACACTGATGTTAAAGATATGAACTTTAGGTGGCCTGCAGTTTGTGGTTAATGAACAAACAGAATTTTCCCCATATGCACTTAATCCTGTTCTTCAACTCCTAATTAATTCTGGTTCTGGCTCTATATCCATTTACAATACATGCCCTAGATATACATATCAATGGATGAATATTATGGTTTCCTATCTAGTTGCATGCCATAATCTGAGCAATTCATATATTTTTGTCGATTTTATCACCTCTTCACAAGAATACAGAAATAGCTTCTCTTCTGCTTTCTCCATCCCTGTTGTTTACATGTTGTCTCCCCTATTAGACTGAGTGCATTAAGAGCAGAGACTGACTTTATTTTCCCAGTGTATAGTGCCTGGCATAAAATACACACTTGATAAATTATTGACTGATTTCCAAGCCATTCTGCTATATACTGCCAACAGGTTTACCTGTTTTAAATAATATTATTACTACGTCACTGATTTGATTAAGAATTTTCAAGTTTCCCAGTGTCAGATTCAAGAATTGCCATAATTTGGTTGGAAACAATTTTTTTAAACTTATCTCCTGCTACTGCCTTAGCATAAGCTTTCAGGTCTAATTAGACTGATGCTTCCCCAAAATCTGTCTTCATCTTAAATTTTATTTGTATATTTTGCTTGTATATTCTTTAAGGAACAGGCCAAGAGTATGATTTTGCTCAGTAGGAAAAGAGCCTCCTCTCTAGCAAAATGCTGCAAGATGGACAGATCTGAAAATCTAGAAATTAGATTCTTCCACAAATATTGTGCAACATGAGATGGGTCAATTTACCTCCTCTCTGATATTTTTCTCAATTTATACAGTAAATGCAATAATAATTTATCGTAGTGAGGTGATGAATAATAATTGTCTAATGATCAAAGATAAATGAGCAAAGCCCACTTCGGAGCCTTTGTGTAGACTTTCCCCCCATTGGAATGCCATGCTCTCTTTATCTGCACCTCTCAGAACACCTGATTTCCTTCAAACTCAGGTCAAGATCCACCTTCTCTATGAGGTTGATCCCTCCAATTGCTAGGGCCTCCATGATCTGCAAAATTACGTTGGATTTATTTTCTACATATTTAATTGTATTTCCATATATACACTCTGCCTCCCTAAGAGAATGGAAGTAAACTTTATTTTTTTAGGACTGGAACGATTTCCTTTTTATCTTTGTATTCCCAGGAAATAGGTCAGTTTCTGGCACCTAATAGGTGCTGAATAAATGATTAATATGTGAAAGATAGCCATTCCAGTTTTGGACAGCTCACATCATTAGGAATTTTTTGTTTATATTGAGATGAAATCAGTCTCCCTGTAATTTCTACTTGTAAGCTCTTGTTCTGCCTTCTATAAGTACGAAAAGTCCAATAACCATCCCCCCAAGACTACCTTGAAGATATTTGGCTGACTTAATGAGAGGTTCCTTACTAGTCGCCTAACCACTCAGCAATGAATTCTTTGGCCCTGGGGTCCCATGAAACAAGGGAAATCTCGAAGTGGAACTTAGTTCTGTTTTGTCCTCTTCCACTTCTGGTAGCAGTGACAGTGACAGAAAGGCTGAAAGCGGGGAGAGGGTACTAAATATCACAGTTTTTAGATCTTTGTTTTTTTTTTTACTTAACTGATAATATTCTGGATACTTCTCCAAATAGGACTAAATAGACATTACTGAATGAACTGAATCATATCCATCTTGACATTCTTAGCATAAAAGAAACCAGAACGTGGAAGCTCTCAGTAAGAAGGAAAAAATACAAAAGGCAGGGATATAGAAATCTTAGATTTGGCAAACAGACAATGTTGGGCCCAGAATTTAGCAAGGGAAGGGGAATAAAGTATTGGGATAAAGGCTGGGCCTGTGATTTCATTACTATAGAAAACCCTATTTAGATACAGATCAAATAGAAGAGATGAATGGAACAGCCATTACCAGTTTTCATAGACCCTTACTAGCTGAATGACCTTGGGCATGTCATTTAACCTTTCTGAGTTTTAGTTTCACTATCTGTAAAGTAGGGATAAATTTAGCACCTACCATAAAGAGTTCATGTGAAAATCAAATGAGATAACAAGTGTGAAATGTTTTATAAACCTCAAAATGTTAAATAAATGTGTAGAAGAAGAAGAAGAAGAAAGAAGAAGAAAGAAGATGATAATGATGATCATGATGATTATGAAAAGCCAGGATCAGAAGCAAACTAATCATGAATCAAGTCCTGGATTAAAAATTATGAGCCTTAGGAGGAAAAAGGCTGACAGCCAATAATATGTTGTCCAGTCTGTCTTCCCCTTTAAGGGTTAGCCAGTAGATACTTATTATGACCTGGAGTCATGGTATAACAGATACAGTACTAGACTCGGAGCCTGCCTTAAACACTAGCTTTGTGAGCTTGGGCAATGTCCTTAATTTCACAAAGCCTCAGTTTCCTCACTCATAAAATGAGTATAATAATTTATGTAGTTACTGAAAGGATCAAATGAGATAGTCCATGGAAAGCGTTTTGCAAATCTTGATGGGCTGTATAAATATCAGGTTGCATCATCTTTCTGATCCCTGATCACCTCGCCCTCCCATTTTCTCCATATCCCCTATCCTGCATCATAATGGTTTTTAAAGGTCACCTCGAAGTACCACCCATACCATTCAAGTCATTTTAATATTTATGGTGAAAACCCTATCCTTGGCTTCTCTTCCTTAATAATATCTAACTTCTTTATAGAGCAGGGTTTCTGAACCTCTTTGTGCCATGAATTCTTTTGGCAGACAGGTGATACCTAATAATATTTTAAACGCATAAAATAAAATCCACAGGATTAAAAAGGAAGCAAATGCTATTAAAATATACATATCAATGTGTAGGTATTTATCTACCTATTTATTCATATCTATATCCATAACTATATCTTTCTTATCTATGTCTATAGCTTTATCATCTATGTCTGTCATGTCTATCTATGTATCTGTATATATATATATATATATATATATATATATACACACATATATATATGCATACACACACACACACATACACACACACACACACACATATATATATATATATATTTATATCCCATATCTATAGCCTGTCTCTATCTCTGTCAACCAAGATCATAGACCAAAGGTTAGGAACACTTGCTATAGAAAGAAAAAGAAAAGAATAGAATGACTCATTATGGTGTAAAGGTGATAATGCATTCTTTTTTTTTTTTTTTAAGACAGTTGAGGTTAAGTAAATTGCCCAGGGTATTACAGCTAGTGTCTGAGGCCAGAGTTGAACTCAGGTCCTCCTGACTACAGGATCAGTGCTCTATCCACTGCACCACCTAGCCGCCCCATGATAATTCATTCTAAAAAAAATAATTGCAGTGGGATACAAGCTCTGAAGGATTCTACCAATGTAGAAAGACTTCAAGTACCACCCTGGAGATGGGATGTATGTCCATCATTAAGAACTAGCTTGGCTAAGCACAGACATACTCATCACCAAGTAGGTGATCTTTTTTTCCACTATATCATTTCATGAGGGGGAGAGATGAAATCTTCATTGGTGGAGAGAGTGACCACATTAGCTCAATCACATTTAGAGTAATCAAATTATAGCTTCTTCAGGTACTCAAACAAGTATAGAATGAAGTCCAAGATTTCTATTACAGTAAGGAATGGGCTTTTTCTCATCTCTAGCATCTTCTTTTGACCTCAGCTATTTACTCTATTGCGTATTCCTATGATGGACTGTATGTTTGTCAAGGAAAGATCAGCCTTGCTAACTTTGTGGAAAGTTAATCATTTGAGAAGTTGAGGAATTCTTTGGCCACAGCTGATGTTTGTTGAGTAATTTCAATGTGTATCAGTAGAATGAGAATTTATACCAAGGAAACCACTGATCCTTGACATTCTGAAGGATTTCTAATGTTTGATTTTTTAGGTGTTCCAAAATAATTTTTAAAACACTGATGCATATTTATATTATAGGAATAATCATGGTAACATGTCTCAGTATCCGCAGCAAAATTCGTACCAAACATGTGTGTGTGCATGCATGTGTGTATACTTAGTGGTGAGAATTTGAAAGGAATGCAGCCTTTGCTTTCATATTGAATTCAAAGTCTAGAATGTTAAGCTAAGACGAATGTGGTACCAAGCCTTTGTTGGTTTTATTAGAGAACTTCCAACATAACTCATTTGATAGAAATATTCAGTTGAAACAGACTTTAGGAAAAAAGATGATTGTACAGCTAAATTCTTAAACAAAAGTTTATTTTATAATAAAGTTTTAGGAATATTTTCTTTAATTTTTAAGCAGATTCACAGGTGTACAGATTTTCAGGTGAGGATTAACCTCATCAATATGTCATTATAAAGTAAGGCTGTATTTCATTTTATGAAATTGCTCTCTATTGTGACCAAATTGCACAGTGACATTCCTTAACCAAAGATTTCCATGCTTTATTGAATTTCAACTAAAAATTTCAGAGCCACATTTTTGAGGAACTTCCACCCATCTCACTCTTTTTATTTCCTTACTGGCAGGCTAATTATGGAAGTTTTTAAATGAGTAAAAAATGACCATTTGAATCCATGTCAAATTGCAGCTCAAGAAAAGGAGGCCCTTTACTTTGGAAAATTCTCCCTCAAGCTCTTAATTCACTGTTATTACCAATGTAAAGTGGTAACTTTATCACTCTGTTCAGAGGATATTTTTCCCAGTCTCTGGTAATATTTAGTTGCTCTTCATCTTTTAAGATATTGCTACTTTTCTTCATGTGTATGACTAAGGGTAATTAGAAGGGTGCCTGTCCTATGGCTACCTACTGTCACTGTTAACCTAGCTAAGTTAACAGTGTTGTCTTCATTTCCCACCTGGCTGTATGCCTGTATTTCATGATCTCCAGAAATTCATCATTCTGTAAGATGAAATCATTGATTGAACTCATACCTTCTCAGCAGCCCCTGCCTCTGGCTGGAAAGAATGGATGTAGACATGTGGGAACTCCTCCCAGACACTTTGAGGAAAGCACTCAGGGAATTCACATCATACTTTCCCACTTGGCTTTGCTCCTGGATTTCATGATCTCCAGAAACTCATCCTTCTGAAAATCAGCTCTATAACTCGTACCTCCTCAGATCATTTTCTACCCCATTGACAGATATAGTCTGTTCCCATTAGTCAATAAATGTTGCTCAACTAATATGTCCAGAGCACTGTGCTAGAAATCACCAAAAGAGTCATAAAAACACAAACTCTCTTCTTAACCTAATGGTATTTTTCTGATGAACGTGGGAGAGAAGAGTTTTCTCAGAAAGATGAAAAAGAAACAAAAGGTTTGGGGTAGAAATATGATGAATATACTTTTAGACACTTAGTAAACAGGTTTGTCTGGAAGAGAAGTTTGTCTAGAAGAGACCTGGTAAAATAGGTTACAAAGATAGTCCGGGCACATGCTGAGGAGAGCTAGCAATGTCAGGTAATCAGTACCTTTTATTTTTTTTTGAGCAATGAGGGTTAAGTGACTTGCCAAGGGTCACACAGCTAGTAAATGTTATGTGTCTGAGGCCACATTTGAACTCAGGTCCTCCTGAATCCAAGGCTGGTGCTCTATCCAATGCACCACCTAGGTACCCCAATCAGTACCTTTTTTAAAAAAAATGCTTATTAAAAAAGTTATCTTTGTGGAGGCCAAGCAGTTTGGGTAAAAGAGAAGGCCGGTATCTGATCTGGATAAAGTATTCCATTTGTGGTCTGACTTGAAGTGTGTGTGTGTGTGTGTGTGTGTGTGTGTGTGTGTGTGTGTGTGAGATAGCCACAGAGAGAGAAAGAGAGATTAATCAATGAAAGTTTTAATAATTTCCATATAGAACAAGTCTAAGCCTTCTGTTATAAGACAGTCTTCCAGCTATTTATTTCCCTCTAAGTAACGGATTTCAGAGTGTCTGTCAATTTGGATGGGGGAAAAAAAACACAACTTTTGTCTTTATTTTTTACTAACCTCTGACAGATCGTTCGTATTTGTTTCAATTATGAATGTAGGTAACAAATCACAGTAATATTAACAGTATATATGATTTTGTCACCGATAGAAATCATAGATATTTTATATCATATTATAGTTGTTGAAAATATCTCAAAATATAGTTCGTACTCATTACTACTTTATAATAACTAGTTACTAAAGCTGACTACCTATATTACTATAGCACAAATTTGTTTTTTTAATATTTTGACAAATACATTTCAATATATTTGGTTTCTTTTACAATCCTGTATGTCTTATTTTATGCTTTTAAAAACATTCTGAGGTTTCATCAGATTGTCGAATAGATTCATGACACAAAAAAGGTTAAGAACCTCTACTCTAAGTCATACTTTCTATAGGCTAAATAATCTACTTCCAGCACTACTTTTTTCACCTCCAGTCCAGGGGGCCTGCTCATGATGCAAATACTTCCGTCCCTCAGTCTTTCTCCTTCAATTGATGAGTTCCATCAGAGAATCTCCATTTGAGGAAACACCTATGCCAGCCAAGCTGACTTCAACCCCATCTCAGTCTTTTACATATTGGCCACTAGGTGGTGCAGTGGATAGAACATTGGGTCTAGAGTCAGGAAGTTCTGAGTTCAAATTTGACCCTGGACAAGTCACTTAACCCCTATTTACCTTAGTTCCTCATCTTTGGAGAAAGAAATGCCAAACTACTTCAATATCTTTGTTAAGAAAACTCCATGGACAAAGTCCACTTAGACAAGTTCACTTAGAATCTGACAAGACAAAACAACAAAATTCTTCCATTTGAATGTAAGCTACTAGAAGACCATTGATAGTTTTGGTGATGTGGGGTGTGACAAAATCAGTAAAGTTACAAAGCTTTCATTTGTTTTAGAACATGCTCCATTTTAAGTTACCTAGCATGGCATAGGTCAAGCAATAATCTTACACCGAAATTTTCAAACTGTGGCACTATATGTTATTTTTTCCCCTCCCTAGAAGAATAGGCCTCTGTTTCATAAGTGAAATTAGTAGAAAAATGACTGATCTTGCCAGATTAACATTACAACTACTCTTATAGGGAAAAATTTATCAGTTAAATCCCATTACAGTGAATATCACAACCATAATTAATAATGATATTACTATGTCATTATTGTTTGCCCATATAAATGGTGCTTCATTGAGCTGTTTACAATGAACTTTATACAAGTGATAATTACAGAATCATTAAATTATTTAGCTGAAAAGAACCTCAGATGTTTTGTACTACAAATAGTGAAGGCGTTAATCCAAAACCAAAGATATTTTCTTCATTTTCTCCCCACAAAATAGTGGCTTTATCTGGTTTTAAAAAGTACTAGTTATACTACCATTAAACCCTTGCTTGCATTATTTACAAGGAGCTAATTACTCTTTTCCTTAACCAAGTAGAATATAAACTCCTTAAAGACAGAGATCACTTTTCATTTTGTCTTTGTATCCAAAGTCTACATGCCTTGTGCGTAACAACATCACATAGTTACTAATAAGACTGTTAAACTGAATTTTCCTTGATTCCATCATAACTCAGTCATTCTAACCACCTGAACATCAACATCATTCTCTAGAACAAGACAAAAAGAACTTAGAATTTAAGGGAAGAAAGGGGAGGATTCATGAGTGATGTTTCCTTTTTTCTTGTACTGGATTAACTTCGCTTATTTTTACTTACTAAATCATCCGGTGATTTTAAGCTTTGACTTATTTCCTTCCTTTTTTTCATTCTAGAAGATTTGAGGTATAATTTCTGACATTATACTCACAAAAAGATTCCACTGTAATGAAATAATTGGGATGACTTGTGAGGTCTGTAAAAAGAAGAATGGAATTGGATTCCATAAACTGAAGGATATGTGTATGCACTTAACACTCACAGGCTGAAATGTAATGACTTTACCTGAATTACGGAGGATTGTTAGCATTCAACTATGGAAGACTTGCAGAATATTACCAGTTAGAGAGATTGTTAGAGTTCATCTTGTCCAAAAATCCCATTATGTAGGGGGGGGATAAAAACAAAGAAAAAACAATAAAACTAGGGTTTGGAGAGGATAAATAAATTGTCCCAAACCAGATAGCTAGCTAGTGGCAAAGTTTCCACTAGAACTTGATGTCCTCAGTGTCAAGCCTGTGTTCTTTCCACTACATGTTAAAAAGTGAGCCACCATTCTCTTAAAATTACTCTTATGTGAAGAAATTCAGAGCATTTCTTCATTTGCAGAGAAGGCCCATATAAAGATTAAAATTGTAAACATCTGAATTTGCTTCTAATGTGATAAATACCCAGTAGAGGTAGAAGATGAATGGTGTGATGAGATGAGGTGGATTTGTGCCAAATTAAGGTTTTCATTTTTATACTATCGTGTGTCTGTCTGTCTTTCAGATTGTTGACTGTATTACTAGTCAACAACTTTTATTGAGTGCCTAGTGTTTGGAAAAGTCTATCAGTGTTATGAGTGATACAAATAAAGTGGAAACACATTTCCTGCCCTTAAAAAGTTTATTATCTAACATGGGAGATAGGACACACATATAAAACGAGCAAAAAACACTTACATAGCAAATATAAAGGCTTAGTCCTGAAAGATTACCAATTAGAGGACTTTATTATTAGCTGTGTAAGAATTCTCAAAGAAGTTTTAAGCCATATTTTTAAAGAATTAAAAGGAATATGTTGATGGGGATAAGGAAGCAGGGAAACATTCAAGATAGACATTCATAGAAGCAAGCAAGAAAAAGTCTATTCTCTAGTTTAATTATAACAGTTGCAATGGAGACTCTACATAAGAGACAGATAAGGTTGGAGGATAATGTGTGCAGTTGGTAGAGTGTTATGAATTAATCCTGCATTGAGTTGCAATTTCCTTGGACAGGTGCTCCACACTCAACTCAGGGACTGAGGTAATTAAAAAGTCTCAAAGACCTTTTTCACTAAGAAGCTGACATTAGCCAACCTCTAACTAACATTAACATTGGCCAATTAATGTTAACTAATATGTTATTGACAGGAAAAAAAAGTTAACCAGGCTAGTTGACTCCAATTATAGTATTTTTCTGCCATACTGTGCTGATTTAATGGTTTGTCTTATTAGCTAGAATGTGGTCTCCTTTCTTCAAATTATTTACTCTTATTTGAAGACTAAAACAATACAAAGTTTGTCATAGTTAGACATATTTTTCTTTGTAAAAAGATAAATGTCTTTGTGATAGGATAGCATAAAGTCTAATTAAAAGGAAAATCAAAACAATACAAAACAAAACTCTTTTCAAGACAGGTTGATGTAGCTGATGATGCCACCACCCCACTCATGAACTTCAGGGCTTGCTTTTGCCTATAGATCAGAAAACACACTGTTCAATCAAAACCCTTCACACTTTGACATCTCTTATTCCATGAATAAGAGCCAAACCTGTTATTTCCCATACATGACATTCCAATTCCCGTCTGTAAATTTTTATACTGGCTGCGCTTTATGCCTGGTATGTTATCCTTTCTCATCTTTTTGAACCCTTCACTCCTTTCAAGTTTTAGCTCAAATACTTAGAATATTTCTTAACTGATTATCCTAGATAAGTCTTTTCCTCTTTAAAAATTGTCATGTGTTTGTGTGTACATGTGTGTGTGCATATTTATATATCTTTTTAAATTAGTGTTTACTTGTATTTTCTGCTATTTATAACACTGTAGTATCTCATATATACTTTTCTGCTCCCTCCTAGAGAGCCATCCCATATGACAAATAGTATTTTTGGAGAGGAAAAATTAAAAATCAGCATAAATAATTGATACACTGAAGAAGTCCAAAAGCATGTGCAAACTCTATATATCCCACCTCCACAAAGGGATAGGTCAGGAATGACTTCTATATATTTTCATTTGAGTCATCCTTGATCTTTAAAAGTTGGTTACATTTTATTTTTTATTTTATTTTATTTTTTTTGGTATGTTCTCTTCATTTACATTGTTGTAGTTTCTGTGTTTATTTTTTTTTCTTGGTTCTGCTTACTTGATTCTGTACCAGTTCACACAGATCTTTCAATGTTTCTATGCATTCATTGCACACATTGTTTCTTACAACACAGTAATATTCCATTACATTCATATACCATAATTTGTTTAGCCATTCCCCAATTAATAAGCATCTACTTTGTTTCCCAGTCTTAGCTGCCACATACAAGTTCTGCTATACATATTTTGGAGTATATGGAGACTTTTTCATATTAATCGCTTCCTTATAATTAATAAGTTCAACAATGGAGCCTCTGGTGCAAAGGGCATGGACATTTTAGTTATATTTGCATAATTCCAAGTTGCTTTCCAAAATATTTATACCATTTAACAGTTCTACCAACAATAAATTACTTTGTCTGTCTTTCCACAATCCCTCCAAAATTGACTTGCCATTTTTGGTCATTTTTGACAATTTCCAGGTTATGAGGTGAAACCTTAGGGTCGTTTTGATTTACATTTCTCTTACTTGTTAATTGGTAAATTTTTTTCATGTGGTTGTGAGTACTTTGCAATTTTTCTTTTGAGAACTTTTTTTTTCATTTCCTTTGATCATTTATTTATTTGGTATGATATATGCATATATATATATATATATATATAACATATATTATTTATATATCTTAAACCTATATAAGAGAAATTTGATACAAATAATTTTTGACTGCTTCTTTTCATATCCTACATATATTAATATTGTCTGTGCAGAAACTTTTCAGTTTCAAATTCCTTCTTCTGTTGTAAACACAGTACTATGTTCCTTCAGTTGCTTTGCTTCAATTTTTTTAAGGTGACCCTGTTCCCACTGTTTCTCTTCCCCTCATCCCTGATCCCCTCTTCTAGATACCACTTTTCTTTATGGTTTTGTTTGTTAGTTCCTTTTTCCCTCCTGTTTTTATCTGGTTATATATTTCTTCCCTTTCTTTTTTTTCCTCTCAGTCAAGTACATTATTTCTCTCAATCTCTTAATTATCCAAATCTTCTATTTCTGTTTACTCTGGACCCTCATTCTCTGATTCATGACCCCTATAATTATCTAATCTCTCTCTTTTCTTTGTATTTTTCATATAATCAAAGCTTTCAAGGCATCCATTATAGGTTTTCTCCTCTAGGAGATTTCTGCCATGACTTTGTAGGACTTGCCCCATAGATTCCCTTTTTCCATTTTCCATAACTCTTCCAATTATTGCATATGTGAGAAAAAAAACAATGCCCCATAGTAGGGCTCATCCTCTACCACATGTCCCTGAATACATAGCCTACCATGATCTATACCATCTGTTGACTTTTTTTTAATATATTTTTTGGAGATATCCTCCCTGTGTTTCTATTCTCCCTCTCCCCCAGGTGTCATTGTCCCTAGGGTTTGAGCTCTCCACTCCCCCCTCATAGGACCAGTAGACTTTTCAAAAGCCAAATTCCCCAGGATTTTCTAATACAATGTAAGATCCTCATCTTTGTTCACTGAACATCTCTATTCACCCATAGGAGCATTCATCAGTGAAACCCCTGCCTATCTCCAAAGTAAGGTTTCCTTCTTTTCCCTACCCTTTTTCTTTCCCCCTCACTTCTTCCTCCATTCCATGATAGGGTCTTCTTCTGAGACCATGGAAGTCACCTTCGCCTCATAGCTAGTCCTTGATTTGACCCTGATGCATAATTCACTCCTCTCTACCTCCTAGCTCCACTTCCTTTTTTCTATATACTGTCTTATATTGTAATGGAGTCTCACAAAAAAAGGCATTCATCTGTAGGCAGGGTGTCACTGGATTCTGTCTATAATAACTCCTTCCACCTCTACCCTGTCACCTCTACTATATTTCTGCCTTCTCTCCTGTCTCCTTGAGTACATTAGAAAGAAATTTCTTATTGGTCTCTCCGTTGTCATTCTATTGCTGTTACTGTCCTTGCCTGCTGCATTTATTTACTCCTGTATTTCTGTTGCTTGTGGTGTTTGGGAGGCAAACGAACTCTTCAGCTTTGGTTTTCTTTCTAAAAATGTTTCAAACTTTTTATTACTGAATATGCATCTTTTGTCCTGTATGACTAAGCTCAGATTTGCAGGGTAGGCACACTGGACTGCATCATGAGCGCCACTGCTCTTTGGAACATATTCTATTCCCTTATGCAATTATCCTTTTCTTTGTATTTCAAAGTCTTTCTCCTAATGGCTTGCAAAAACTTAGTTCTGAATTGAATTGTTAGACTTAACCATTAAGTATTTGGAGTTTGTGGCACTGTTTTGTTGTTGTTGTTGTTGTTGTTGTTGTTGTTGTTGTTGTTGTTTTCCTGGAGGTGATCTGTGAATTCTTTCAACTGGAATTTCATTTTTATATTTAAAAATTCTAGGCAGTTTTCTTCTATTATTTCCTTCATTATGGGGTTAAGGTTTTTTTATTCTGCCTTGTTCTTCTGGGAGACCAATGATTCTTACGTTGTCTCTATGCATTCTGTCTTCAAGTTCAGTGTGTTTTATCTGCATAGTGATCATAATTTTCTGGTTCTTCTAGATTACCCTTCATTTCTGTATATTTGCATTCTCAGTCCAGCGTACTCTCTTTTGTTTCTTTAGAAGGCTTGCCATTGCTGATTCACACTTTTCTATTCTCTTCAGTGTTGTATAGGACATACATTCTGCTCTCATAGTTCTCATTTCTCTTTTAAATCACTCAGGAAAAGCATATTATGGCTCTATATTCACCTCAAATTCTACTGTCTCATCAGGTGTTGGATCATTTTTCTTTTATTTTGCAATATATATATTCAGATATGCCTAAACTAGTTTACTAGGTCTGAAGGACATATTTTTTTTCTTCTGTTACTGTTTTTCCTGTTGATTTATCTGCTTGTATTCAACTTCTTTGACTTTCTCCTACCCTGGAAATCCTGGGCACTTTCAGTCTTTTTTTTCTTCCTTGTTACTCACTTCTTGACTCCTTCCCCTCTGTGGTTTCCTCTGGGTCTAGATCTCAAGGTGTCTCAACCCCAGAATTATTCTCTTTTTTATGTAACACACAATTTTTAAGTGCCTAATGCTAAGAATTCAGAGGCAAAGGTGAAGAAAGAGTGCATTTCAGGCATGAAGGACAATCTCTATAAGTGGACAGAGACAGGAAATAAAATACTGAGTTCAGCAGTAAGCTAGTTTTTTTGGTAACAGAGTACTCAGAGGGGAATAAGATGAAATGAGTTGGAAACAAGTTATGCTAAACACTAATGGTAGAGGACTCATTCAGACTGAGGAGTTTGGATTTTATATTAGAAGCAGTAGGGAACCACTAACTATTTTAAGCAGAGTAGTGTCAGGATCATACCTATGCCTTAAGAAGATTGTTTTTGGGGCAGGTAGGTGGTGCCATGAATAAAGCTCTGGCCTTGGAGTCAGGAGGACCTGAGTTCAAATCCAGCCTCAGACACTCAACACTTACTAGTTGTGTGACTTTGGGCAAGTCACTTAAGTAACCCTAATCACCTCACCAAAAAAGGAAAAAAAATTGAAGTTTATTTTGACAGCTGTTGGGAGACTAGATTGAAGAGGTGAGAGACTGGAATTAGGCATGCCAGTTAGAAGACTATTGTCATCATGAAGCAAGAGGTGATAAGGGCCTGAACTCAGACTGAATCTGTGTAAATTGAGATATATGGCCAAATGTAACAAATATTATGGAGATAGTCAGAAATCAGGCTATCTGAGTTAAGTCCTATCTCTGACACATCCAGCCTATGCTATCCTGGTGGAATGCCTTTGCTTTTCAGAGTTCCAGATAACTAGTAGTTCTGGTCAGTTGAAATGGTGCCATATGAGGCATCAAAGGTTCTGGGTTTGAATCCTGAACATGCCATTAACTATGTTATATCATCTTACCTCTCTTTTTCCCCATTTGTGAAAGGAAGGAGTTGGCCTTAATGCCCTCAAAATCCTCTGCCAGCTCAAACTCTATGATTTTATGTTGCATAACTGTTGACAGTTCACATAGGTAGAGGAACTTGGATTGATGAAATCAGTGATCCAGCACAAAACAAACAATTGTCTTAAACCTCCCAGGGACAGACCTGGCATCACCTTCTACAAAAAGCATTTCCCAGACCTCTTTAATCTCAGTGCCTCGCCTCTGAAGTTATTTCCAGTCTACCCTCTATATATCCTGTGTGTCCATGACTATTTACAGGTTTTAGTCCTCACCTCCCTCCCCCAAGCTCGTGGGCTCCTTCCAAGTAAGGACTGTTTTTGTTGTTTGTTTGTTTGCCTTTCTTTTTATCTCCAGTGCTTAATACAGTGTCAGACACTTAATAGGTGCTTCATAAATGCTTGACTGACTGACAGTGCTTAAAAGTTACCAAAAGGTGCATTTCACTTAAGTATGAGGAACATATTTCCTAACACAAAAATGGAATGGGCTGCCTCAGAACACGGGGAGCTATTGTAATAGAAGCTAGATGACCAGTGCATAGCAGGAACTATTACAGTCTTTTCTGAATGTTCACAAGAGATTTGTAAGGGCAGCTAGGTGGCACAGTGGATAGAACACCGCCCCTGAAGTCAAGACA
The DNA here is from genome assembly GCF_003287225.1 of Phascolarctos cinereus. Lineage (NCBI taxonomy): Eukaryota > Metazoa > Chordata > Mammalia > Diprotodontia > Phascolarctidae > Phascolarctos > Phascolarctos cinereus. The sequence goes on from NW_027555958.1 coordinate 343,785,780, forward strand.
ACCTCAGTTCAAATCCGGCCTCAGACCAAACACTTGACACTTACTAGCTGTGTGACCCTGGGCAAGTCACTTAACCCCAATTGCCTAAAATAAATAAATAAACAAATAAACAAACAGACAAATACATAAATAAAGAGATTTATGCATCTGAAAGGAGAGTAGATTACTGAACTCAGAATTCTCTTCTAACTCTTAAGGTGCTATAGTTCTATTATTTCTACATGAAAGATCTTAAGGATTTTATTGATACTTTCTCAAATCTGGCTTTTTAAAAACTGACATAAAACATGTACCATTTTACTAGATCCCAATAATGTTCTTTATACAAGTCAGTTATTGGAATAAGCCTTTGTCAGTGTGATATCCTTGACATAACTCTCAAAACTATATATCTATTATTGAAATCAGTCTTTCATGAAAACATACTTCCAATTGTCTTGCCTCATAATGCAGTCTAGTTATGTTAATTGTTTTACAAGCTCTTGTGAAGTCCTGAGGTAAAGGTGAATCACTTACTCAAACCAGAGTGAGTTAGCAGGAATTACAAAATCCATGATATTAGGATCATGAGGCATGAATCAAAATATTGGGCTGAGGTTATCTGCCTCTCTTAATTCTACTTCTCATTCTCAAGCTTGCTCTATTTTATTATCATATTCTAAGACTGGAGTCAAGGAAAGAGATCACTGTGAAGTGGATCAAATATTTATAGATTATTCAGGGAACCAGGCACAAGGACTAGAGTACATTTTATGTTTAAATGTGGTCATGTGGTCATGGCTAGAAGATTCAAATAGAAATTAGGGCCAAGGACTAGTGAGATTCTGACAACGGTGTATTTTTTTGAAGACTCTTAAAAATCGTCATCTTCTACTGAATTTCCCTAAGGTAAAGTAAGTTCTCTGACTAACTGAAAAAATGTGCAGTATTTTCAAATGTGAGTTTATAGTCCCATTGGATAATTGAAATTCAGTGCTTTTTCTTGGACACATTTGTTTTAAAGTAAGCTTTTAAAATATGATCCTTTCCTTTCCACATAGCTTTTCTGTTGAAAGCTGACAGGCAGACATTTCCTTATCTCTTGCAAACATTCAAACAGAAGTGTTACAGTGCTTTCTAACTAATCCTTGGGTGATTCTATCATTGTAGGAAGTCAGACTAGGAATCATGTGCCATATTTCTTGGTGCTAAAGCAAATGAATTCTGAAAACAGCAAAGACCCAATGTACAAAGAATGTTATGCTGATGTCTGTGGGCCATACATGTGTGAGATTCTGTTTCATAATCATTACAGAATAAATATCCCAGCTTTCTATTCACAACCTGGTCTGGCTTTTCATGATATTTTTTTTTCTGTATAAGTACCTTGAGAATAAGAGAAAATAATTTACTGGAATTTTATTGGACCTCTTGTAAATATTTATTATTTTTGGAATATAATTATTATTGTATACTTGAAATTAAGTGACTAATTAAATTCTGGAGATTCTAAAGTAGGATTTTTCACTTTTAATTTTATAATAGCATAATTCATTGAAAAGAGCATGGAATTCAATGATTTTGGCCAAGTTGGCATGCAACTTTAACCAACTGAAACAAATGGGCCAAAGTATTAAAGATGAGAGAATGCAATCGATAATTTATCATTTAATTCTTATTTGTCAGAAATAAATAATCACGTAACTATTTTCTACCTGACATTTCCAGCTTATTCCCTCTTTCTCCTCCATGCCCCTTTTCCTCTAGGATATAACTGACATATTTCCATAGACTTCAAATTTTATCTCTTTGTAAACCAAATAGAAATAATTTTATGAGCATCCACTTCCATTTTCATTAACTCCTTTCCTCAAGTGATCCCTCTGTAATAGACATAGCCATGGTTGTCCTCTTTTTTAAAATGAGGTAAGTGATTGATAGAAAGGAGTTCAAGAATAACTTACCAAAGATGAAACAGCTAATTACATAGAATCCAATTTATCCTTATTATTTTCTTAGTTTTGTTAATGTGAAAACATAAAATCATTAACCATCTTAGAAACAAGCTAAATGCACATATTAACACTACAAATATCTACATTATTTTTGTTCTCAAAAGTTAGCAGTGATGTAAATAAGTGAATGACCTTCTATTCTGCTCTTTTAAAAAGTCCAGTGTTTCCTCTTGACATCTTCCTGATCCATGAACCAATTCACATAAAAATAAAGCAGATACTTTAGTGAAATTAAGAATAACATTACTTTTATGTGTATTGCAGGAATATAGCTAAAACTACTTTATAGACATGTTAGGGACAGACAGTTTAAAACTGTGATGAGTCCCAGACACTGATGGTATTTGTGAAGACACTGGGACAGAGAGGGGAAAAAAAAAAAAGATGAGTGCAAACTATTTATCCTCTAATATTGAATTGCATTCATATTACCACTTAGTTGACTATTAAGGGGCTATGATTTATAGTGAATGAAGTAATCATAACTAGAGATTACAACACTGATTTCCTGTCCAGTTCTTGGATTTATTCTTTGTTTTAAGATTATGTCTGTGCCTAGATGCGTATTTGGTAAATAAATATATCAAAATGAAATAAAAAACATGACATCTATTTTGAGCTAACTGAAACAGATTTGGCTATAGTTCCATACTGAGCTAATTGTGTCACACCCCAGGAGATGTGAGTAGTATTTTCCTTCTTTTATAGGGGAGGAAATTGAGACGAAATTCAAAAGTGAAATTCAGTAGTTATATAGCGAAGTACTAACCAAGCCAGGAATTTATGTTAAATCTCAGCGTTAAAACTGTGTAAATCTTTGGCATTGGTCCCCATGGAATGTCCTAGTATCCCTGTCCTCAATTCAGGTGAATCAAACTCACTGAGGAGATAGAAAAAAAGTTAGAAGAAAGCATGGCATTATGAAAAGAGCCCTGGACTTAGAGTCAGCGACCTAGATAGATATTTGTCGTGAATATCCCTATGCCTCATTTTCCTCATCTATAAAAATAGACTGATTATCTATGCCCTGGCTATCTTATAGAATGTTTGTTGTGGGGATTAAATGACACAATCTATGTGAGATCACTTTGCAAATGGTAAAATGATATATAAATGTTGTGTGTGAGGAGAGATTACCCATTTGTCCATCTCTGTGAAACTCTGATCCTTGTGTGTTTAACAGACAGAAAATCAGTCTTAATTTTACAGATGAAGAACTAAGGCCTGGGAAGGGGTTTTTGTAATAAATCAATCAGTAAGCATTTATTAAGCACCTGCTAGTACTATGTACCAGATACTGCTAACACTGAAGATACAAAGAAAAAGCAAAAGACAGTCCCTGCCCTAGAGGACCTCACAATCTTATGAGAGAGACAACAAGAAAATATGTATACACAAGCTATATACAAAATAAGTAGGAAATACTTAACAGGGGGAAGGTACACAAATTAAGAGGGATTGGGAAAGGCTTCCTGTAGAATTTTAGCTGGAACTTACTTGAAGGAAGCCAGGGAAGCCAGAGGTGGAGATGAGGAAGGAGAACATTCCAAGAATGGGAGACAACCAAAGAAATTAAATGCCTGGAGCTAAGAGATGAAGTGTCTTTCTTATTCATGGAAGAATAAGGAGGCTAGTGTCAGTGGATCAAAGTTTGAAGGGAGCTATATGGTATAAGTAGACTGGAAAGGCAGGGAAGGCCTTTGAATGCCAAACAAGATTTTGTATATGATCCTGGGGCCTTTGGAGTTTATTGAGGAGAGGAGGGTAACATGGTTGGGCCTGCATTTTAGAAAAAGCACTTTGGTGGCTTAGTGGAGGATGGAAGACTGGACTGGAGAGAGAATTGTGTCAGTCAGAACAACTATCAAGCTGTTACAGGATTCTAGGTGTGAGAAGATGAGTGCCTGTGCCAGGGTGGTGGCAATATCAGAGGAAAGAAAGGGACATATTCAAGACATGTTTCAAATTTTAAATCAAGAATCCTTGGCAAAAGATTGAATGTGGGAGCATGGGAGATGATGAGTCAAGGATGACGCCTAGGTGGTAAATGTGGGAAACTGGGAGGACTGTGATGTCTTAAACAATGATAGGAAAGTTGGAAGGGGGAAGGGATAGGGAGAAAGCTAGTGAGTTCATTTGGGAACATGTTGAGGTTAAGATGTTTGCTGGACTTAAAATTCAGGATGTGAGACTGGAGGTCAGCAGAGAGGTTAGGGCCAGATAAAAAGATATTAGAATCAGAGCTAATTATTAAATCTATGGGAGTTGAGGAGATCACTAAATGAAATGGTATAGAGGGAGAAGAGGGCCCATGACAGAGTCCTATGGGATACCTACAGTTAGTGGGATACTCACAGTTAGTGGGTAGTGGGATACTAGATGAGGATCCAGTAAAGGATATTGAGAAGGAGTAGTCAGATAGGTAGAAGGAGAATCAGGAGATAGTAGTGCCCTGAAAATCTAGAGGGATGAAAGTGTCAAGAAGAGGATGGTCACTAGTCTTAAAGGCAGCAGAAGGGTCAAGAAGGAGGAGCATTGAGAAAAGGCTACTGGATTTGACAGTTAAGGGATTATTAGTAATAATGGAGAGAACAGTTTCTGTTGAAGGATGAGGCTGGAAACCAGATTATAGAAAGTTATGAGAGTGAAAGGAAAGGGAGTGGATACACCTCTGTACATGTCCTTCTCACGGACCTTAGCTACAAAGGGCAGAAGAGATATAGGATGATAGCTGGTGGAGATGCAACAGTCAAGTAAGGACTTTTGAGGATGGAGGAGAAGCAAGCATTTTTGTAGAGAGTAGGAAAGGAGCCAGCAGATAGAGAGAAAGAATGAAGGTAAATGAGAGAGTGGGTAGGACAAAAGGGGCACACTGTTGGAGGAGATAAAATGGAATTGTATCACTTGTTCAGGTAAAGGGCTTTGCCTTGGCAAGGAATAGGGCCACTTCTTTGTGTAATATAGGGGTAAATAGGCAATGGGAAGAGGAAAGGCACAGTGAATGGCCAGAATTTTTTCAGTAAAATATAAGGCAAAAGTTCTCAGCTGAGATGGTGGGGAGAGGAGGAATCATGGGAGGTTTGAGGAAGCATGAAAAGATTTAGAAGAGTCACTATGAAGAGTGGGATAATGAGTTGATAAAGGATTATTTAGAAGTATTGAGGGCCCAGTTGATGTTGTGCATAATAAATTTGTAGTGGACAATTTTCTATCTTTGTTCAACAGCATGTGTATGTGAGTAAAAGTGGCCGATGATGGGAGTGACCCTTGGGTCATATGATAAGGACGCCAAGGGCTTAAGAGAAGAACACAATGCAAAGTTGAATTGGTTCGCAAGGTGGTCAGTGTGAGGAAAAGAGCAGATCTGAGATTTGATTTTCTCTGCAAATTAAAATGGGTTTATCACATGAATGGAAATTTGATGTTTTCCTTGGTATAATTCTTGCTGATGTAACTGGGCATACCCGCAGCTTCAACATAAAAGTGCTAAATTATCTTGCTCAAATTACTCATCCTTTTAGCAATTCTACCTCCTATCTGCATTCCATGTATGTTCCCAGTGTCCCTAAAATAATGTTGTATTTGTGTTTTAAGCTCTGTGGAGTTAGAGGCATACTTTATGATATAAGGCAGAGGTATCAAACACCAGCATCACTCCCTAGTGTAGCTCAAAACAGATTGGGGAATAGTTAACAAAATAAATTAAAATCTTATAGTTCATAGATAATATTAATATGCAATTTTTTAAGTCAATCAGTCCTGCAACTAGCAGGTTTCATTACATATAGTTTAGTGGCTCCCATCTCTATTTGAGTTAGGTGGACAACACTGATATTGAGAATAAGTAAATAAAGTAAGTAACTCATGACTATTAAACTTTGTAGATTAGCTCTAGGAAAGTTTTATTCTCAGACAAGTTTTCCCCTTGGCACACAACTTACATTTGGACTAACTTATCCCATTTCCATCAATAATGTATTTAACTATTACAGATTAATTTGAATACTAGACTAAATAAAATATAAATGAGAAATATCAATAAACAAGAATAGTGTATAATAAATAAAGCCTTAGACTAAAATAGTCTAAGTTTAGTTATTACTTATTTTGGACTAACTATAGTGGGTTTTTTTTTCTTAGAATGCATAATCGAGTTGAGTATTAAATGTATTGACTCACTTTTAAAAAACTTTTTGATACATTCTATATGCTTTTAAATCACAGAATACTGCATCAAAGAATTGGTATTAATGGACAACAGGAAAAGCGTATGTTATGTCTGTACTAACCCTGTCAGTTTAGTAATAAAAAATTTAACCTTTGTCAAGTGTTTTCAAGTAAACTGGGTGATGTCTGGATTAATCAGTTTAAGACTGAAGTCTACCAGTGACAAGAGTAAGCTGCCTATTTTTTTGGCATGGTACAGATTGTTCTAATTCTTTTCATCGGGGCACGAATATCAGGGCAAAATTTCCCACTGATTCCTCAGTTTATAGTTAAGCTCTACTTGTGAGACCGTATAGATGTATAAAGCATGTATGAGGATTTTCTTGTTTCTTGTTTGTTTGCTTTTTACCATGATACCTACATCTATAAGAATACTGACTTTTGGTTTAGGGTTGGGCCTAGTGGGTTCATTTGAACTAAAACTTGAAAGTATGTGACTACAGATTTAGGAAGTCATTTTGCTGTGCATACTTTAATGTACAGGTAACTTTTCATAATTAGCCTATAATCAACTTGATCACTAACCCCTACTTCTTTTTTGCTTTTTTTTCCCTTTTAAACAGCTGTTGTGAACTTGGATAACTCTGTGGTAGACCTGGAGACCCTTCAAGCCCTGTATGAAAATGTGAGTAGTAGAAAGAAGTGTGAATACATACAAATACACACACATACCTCTGTTTCTCTCTCTCTTTTTCTATTCTCCTCCTTTCCTACTTCTCTCTCTCTCTCTCTCTCTCTCTCTCTCTCTCTCTCTCTCTCTCTCTCTCTCTCTCTCTCTGTCTTCCTTCATTTCTCCCTCCCTATCTCTTTATATAGATAGATAGTATAGATATAGATGTATACACATACATGCAAATATATTTGTGTCTATATATATATATTTATATATGTAGAGAGAGAGACATATGCACACAATAGGAGAGTCAGCCTATATGCAAAATAGTATCTTTTAAATACTTTTAATACATTACTCTGCATTTAAAAAATAAAGTCAACTATCCTGTTTAGAAATTAGAGGACTTCCTTTGCCAAGATGGCAGCTTGAATAAGGAACCCTCTGAAACCCTCCCAAATTCGCTTCCAAACAACTAGAAAACCACCACAGAACTGATCTAGGAGCAGGGAAGCAACTTACCAGCCTGGCAGGAAAGGCCTGTCTAACTGGAGTGGGAAGCAACAAGAGCAGCAGCAGCAGCAGCAGCAGCCAGCCTCACATCAGGTGGCCTGCAGCAGGGCTCTAAGCCTGGGGCAATCCACCAGGTAGGCCCACCCTCCTGCAAAGCAGGAGCCCCCTAGGCAATTGAGAGTCTGTACAGCTCAGCAAGGTCCTACCCCGGCGACCCCACTCCCAGCACAAGCCACCAGGAAGGCATTGCCCAAAAGTAGTGAAGCCTTGCCCCAGGGCTGGCCAGCAGTGAGACCCCCTACTCATGGGGCCTACCAGCAAAGAGACCCATTTTCCATAGCAACCCAGCAGCAGGGCCCCACACCTGGGGCAGGACAGCAGCTAAATCCCACACCCAGGGGAGGCCAGTAGGGAGGCCCCACCCCTCAGTACATACCAGAAGGGAAGCCTACCCTCCAGAAAAAGCAAGCAGCTGAAGCCCAGTTAAAGCCAGAAGTAAGACCCAGAGCCCCAACATAGAAACCTTGGGACACTGCAGGACCAGAGCCCAACTCTCACATAAAAACACCAGGTCACAAAAAAGGCAGGAAAATGAGCAAAGAATAAAAAAGAGCTTAATTATAGAAAGTTACTATGGTGATAGGGAGGATCCAGGCATAAATTTAGAATAGGACAATAGCGTCCAAATGCTACATGTGAAGCCTCAAAGAAAAATATAATTTGGTCTCAGGCCCAAAAAGAATTCCTGGAAGAGCATAAAAAGGATTTTAAAAAGCAAATTAGAAAAGTAGAAGAAAAATGAGAAAAGAAATGAGAGTAATGCAAGAGAATCATGAAAGAGGAGTCAATACGATGTGAAAAGATATACAAAAATTTACCAAGGAAAATAACTCCCTAAAAAATAGAATTGGCTGAATGGAAAAGGAAATACAAAAGCTCACTGAAGAAAATAATTCCTTAAAACTTAGGATTTAATAAGTGGAAATTAATGACTCTATGAGATATCAAGACACAATGAAACAAAATGAAAAAAGAGTTTAAAAAATAGAAGAAAATGTGAAATTTCTCTTTGGAAAAACAGCTGACCTAGAAAATAGATTCAGGAGAGATAATATAAGATTTATTGACTACCTGAAAACCAAGATCAACAACTACAACAACAAAAAGAAGCCTGGACAACATCTTTCAAGAAATTATCAAAGAAAATTGCCCTGATATATTAGAACCAGAGGGAAAAACAGAAATTAAAAGAATCCATCAACCACTGCCTGAAAGAGATCCCAAAATGAAAACTCCCAGGAACATCATAGCCAAATCCCAGAGCTCACAGATCAAGGAGAAAGTATCGCAAGCAGCCAAAAAGAAACAATTCAAATATCATGTAGCTACAATCAGTATTACATAGAACTAGACAACTTCCATATCAAAGAACCAGAGGGCTTGTAATATGGTATATCAGAAGGCAAAGGAGTTAAGATTACAACCAAGAATCACCTACCCCCAGCAAAATTGAATATAATCTTTCAAGGGGGAAAATGGATGTGTAATGTAATAGAGGACTTCCAAGCATTTCTAATTAAACGACCAGAGCTGAACAAAAAAATTGGCCTCTAAATACAAGACTCAAGGGAAAAATGAAAAGGCAAAAAAGAAACAAGAAAGAGAAAACATAAGACATTCAGTAAGGTCAAACTGTTTATATTTCTTTCTGGCAAGATAACATTTGTAACTCTTAACTTTATTACTGTAAGAGCAATTAGAAGGAATATGTGTAGAAAGAGATTATGGATATAAGGTGACTTTTATAGGATGATACTCCCAAAAAAAACTAATATAAAGGAGTGAGAAAGAAAATTGCACTGGAGGAAGGAGTGGGGAGATTGAATGAGGTAAATTATCCCACATCAAAGAGGCATGAAAGAGCTATTATAATGAAGGGAAAGATGGAAGGGAGGTAGTGGGCAAAGCTTACTCTAATCAAAATTATCTCAAAGAGGGAATAATTTACATATTCACCTAGATATAGAATCTGTTTTACCTTGTAAGGAAGTAAAAAGAGATGAGGATAATACAAGGGGGAGGGAGGACTGATCAAAGGGAGGGTAAATTGGGGAAGGCAGTGCTCAGAAGTAAAACACTTGTGAGGAGGGAAAGGGTGGGAGGTAAGAGAGAGAGGTGGATAAACAAGCGAAAAATAGCATGGAGGGAAACACACATTTGTCATAACTATAAATGTGAATGGGATAAACTCACCCATAAAATGGAAGCAGATAGCAGAATGGATTAAAAACCAGAATCCTACAATATATTGTTTACAAGAAACACAATTCAAACAGAGAGATATACACAGAGTAAAGGTAAGGGAATGGAGCAGAATTTATTATGCTTCAGCTGAAACAAAGAAAACAGGGGTAGCAATCATGATATTAGACAAAGCAAAAACAAAAATAGATCTTATTAAAAGAGGTAAGGAGGGAAACAATATCTTGCTGAAAGGTACCATAGACAATGGTTGTATCAGTACTAAGCATATATACACCAAATGATATAGCATCTAAATTTTTTAAAGAAGTTTAATGAAGTATAGGAGGAAATAGATAATAAAACTATACTAGTGGAGGACCTCAAGTTTCCCCTCTCAGAATGAGATAAATCTAATCAAAAAATAAATAAGAAAGAAGTTAAGGAGGTGAATACAATTCTGGAAAAGTTGGATATGATAGATCTCTGGAGAAAATTGAATGGCAACAGGAAGGAATATAGATTTTTCTCAGCAGTGCATGGCACCTACGCAAAAATTGACCTTTCATTAGGACATTAAAAACCTCACAATCAAATTCAGAGAAAGAGAAATATTAAATGCATCCTTTTCAGATCATAATGTAATAAAAATTATGTTCAATAATGGACAATAGAAAGAGATTTAAAGTTAATTGTAAGATAAATAATCTAATCCTAAAAACAAGTGGGTCAAAAAACAGATCATAGGAACAATCAATAATTTCATTAAAGAAAATGACAATGAGACAACATGTTGAAATTTATGGGATTCAGCCAAAGCGGTACTTAGGGGAAATTTTACATCTTTATTTGCTTACTTCAATAAAATAGAGAAAAAGCCAATCAATAAATTGGGCATGCAACTAAAAAAAAAAACTAGAAAAAAATTAACCTCCCCCCCAATTAAACACCAAAGTGGAGATCCTGTAAATCAAAGGAGAGATTAATAAAATTGAAAGTAAGAAAACCTTTGGACATTAGTTCAACTTCTAGTTCAAAACTAGAAGTTGGTTTTATGCAGAAAAGCAATAAAATAGGTAAACCATTGGTTAATTTGATTAAAAAGAGGAAAGAAGAAAACCAAATTACTAGTATCAAAAATGAAAGGGGTGAATTCAGTCCAATGAAGAGGAAATTAAGACAATTGTTAGTAGCTATTTTGCCCAGTTATATGCCAATAAATTTGACAAGCTACGTGAAATGAAAGAATATCTGCAAAAATATAAATTATCCAGATTAATGGAAGAAGAAATAAAATATTTAAATAACTCAGTCTTAGAAAGAGAAATTGAACAAGCCATCAATGAACTTTCTAAGAAAAAATCCTGGGGCAGCTAGGTGGTTCAGTGAACATGTTAGCAGCCCTGAATTCAGGAGGACCCGAGTTCAAAACCAGCTTTAGAGACTTGACACTTACTAGGTCTGTGACCCTGGGTAAGTCACTTAACCCCATTGCTTAACCCCCGCCACCCCCCAAAAAATCTCCAGGACCAGATGGATTCACAAGCAAATTCTACTAAGCATTTAAAGAACAATTGATCCTAATACTATATAAACTATTTGGAAAAGTAGGCAAAACAGGAATCCTAACAAATTCCCTTTATACTGCAAGGTGCTAATAACAAAACCAGGAAGAGCCAAAACAGAGAAAGAAATCTGGTATGTGATGAACCCAAAGATCTAAGCTTTTGGAACAAAAAACTCATTATTTGACAAATTTGCTGAGAAAACTGGAAAGCAATGTGGCAGAAACTAGGTACAGATCAACATCTCATACCTTATACCAAGATAAAGTCTAGGGACTAGAGACAGTATTCTCATGAATAGGCACTTTAACTTGTTCATGTCTAGCTTACTCTTACAGATTCATTAGTACATAAAAGCTCTCACAAGCACCTACTGGCAGAAAACTAATAAACAGGAGGCAGTCACTCATGATTACTAATATATTAGCATAGTTGTTCCATTCCTGATGAATCTTCTATTTCTTCCTTCCACTTAAACTTCTTTACACTCCATGAACAGTTCCTGAGCTGTTCCAACCTGGAATTTTAGCTTAAACATTCTTGACTATGAATCCATGGGTGAACAGCTGAAATCTTGGCCTGACAGGCAGAGAGTAGCCTCTCTTACACTGCCTACACTCACAAACTATGCTTAATACCTCACTGTATTTCCTAACCGTGGGATTATCTGACCCATTAGCATAAAGCATTAATAATTTACAAAAGATACCACATGGTACCTAGGATTCTGTTAAACACTTAATGGGCTCTCAATGAATAGTTGTTGAATTATCAATAATAATAGCAATTACTCACATTTATACTTACAAATATAATGCTTTTGTTAAAAAAAATACCTGCAGTTAGATAGTGTAATTATACTCATTTTATGAATTGGGGAAACTGAAACCCAGTGAGATTGTGAATCATCCAAGGTTATATATCTAACAATTAATAACCACTGCTTCAATACATTTACCTATTCAATGACAAACTAATCAAACTACTAGAGGATTATTTTGTAGGGCTAGGAAAAAAATACTTAAATTCTTCTGGAATAATGAAAGGTCAACAATCTGAAAGAAAAATTTTAAAGTGGGAAAACAGGAGCCTAGCAATCTGTAACACACATACACACACAGCCATAATCATCAAATATCAAAGTCATGATCATCAAAATAATTTGGTACTCTTTTTCTTAAGGCAGTACCAATTTTCAATGACCCAGCTACACACTCCTCTGGATACTTCTTCCCTCCCCCAACTCCCCAATAATCTAATCATTCCATTTGCCAAAGCTTTGTTCATTCTTAATCATTCTCCCTTATATCCTTTCCCAGTAGCACAAACTTAGTTTAGGCTTTCATTGTCTCACCTGGATTATTGCAGTAGCTCCCAGCCATTATTCCCCTCTCCTCCCCAATAGGGGAGAATGCCATTCTCCTTAATTTTTCATTTTAGTTATTCCCAATTAATCATTTGAATGTGCTACTGAATAAGTGATATTGCGGTGTTTTGAAGTTTTGCCTTCTTTAAAAATTATTAAAATTTTTAATGCTGTTGTGGCACAGCTAGATGGTGCAGTGAATAGAGGACTGGCCTTGGAATCAGGAAGACTCATTTTCATGAGTTCAAATCTGGCCTCAGACACTTACTAGCTGTGTGACCCTGAGCAAGGCACTTCACCTAGTTTGCCTCAGTTTCTTTATCTGTCAGATGAGCTTTTCATGCTTCTCTTGAGTATTGTATTTGAAAGTCAAGTTTTCTATTCTGCTCTGGTCTTTTCATCAAGAATGCTTGATAGTCCCCTATTTCACTGACTGTCCACTTTTTCCACTGAAGGAGTATACTCAGTTTTGCTGGTTAGGTGATTCTTGGTTGTAATTCTATCTCCTTTCACCTCCAGAATATTATATTCCAAACCCTGTGATCCCTTAATGTAGAAGCTGCTAAATCTTGTTTTATCTTGATTATGTTTCCACAATATTTGAATTGCTTCTTTCTGGCTGCTTGCAATATTTTCTCCTTGACCTGAGAACTCTGGAATTTGGCTATAATATTCCTAAGAGTTTTCCTTTCTTTCAGGAGGTGATTGGTGGATTCTTTCCGTTTCTATTTTACCCTCTGGTTCTAGAATATTAGGACAGTTTTCTTTTGTAATTTCTTGAAAGATGATGTCTAGGCTCTTTTTTTGATCATGGCTTTCAGGTAGTCCAATAATTTTTAAATTGTCTGTCCTGAATCTATTTTCCATGCCACTTGTTTTTCCGATAAGATAGTTCAGATTATCTTCTATTTTTTCATTCGTTTGGTTTTGTGTTACAATGTCTTGATTTCTCATAAAGTTACTAGCTTCCATTTGCTCCATTTTAATTTTTTATTATAGATATAGATATAGATATAGATACGTAAATATGTGTATAGATATAGATATAGATATAGATAAATATGTGTGTATGTGTGTGTGTGTGTGTGTGTATATATATATATACACATATATATATATGTATGTATGTATATAGTAAGTGTCAAGTGTTTGGTCTGAGGCCAGATTTGAACTCAGGTCCTCCTGACTTCAGGGCTGGTGCTCTATCCATTGTGCCACCTAGCTGCCCTTCCATTCTAATTTTTAAGGAAGTATTTTGGACTTCCTTTTCCATTTGGCCAATTCTACTTTTTAAGGTATTTTTCTCCTCATTGGCTTTTTGGATCTCTTTTACCATTTGGGTTAGTCTATTTTTTAAGGTATTATTTTCTTCGGTATTTTTTAGGTCTCCTTTAGCAAGCTGTAGACTTGTTTTTCATGATTTTCTTGCATCACTCTCATTTCTCTTCCAAGTTTTTCCTCTACTTCTCTTAGTTGCTTCTCAAAATCCTTTTTAAGTTTTTCCATGGCTTGAGACTGATTCATATTTTTCTTGGAGGCTTTGGATGTAGGAGCTTTGACTTTGTTGTATGTTTTGATCTTCTTTGTCACTGAAGTAAGATTCTATGGTCTATTTTGCACAGTTTGCTCATGATCCCAGCCAATTACTTGAGTTTTAAACTCTTTGTTAAGGTAGGGATCTGCTTCCAGTGGGGAGAATGTACTGTCCCAAGCTTTTGTGGTTTTGTGCAGCTGTTTTCAGAGACACTTCTAGGGACCTGTAAGTTTTCCATTCTTCCAAGGCAGTATGATCAAGGGTGAGATGTTTGTTTACTCCTTATGCCTGTGCTCAGGTCTGTGAATGACCACAAGCACTCTTTTCTGCCTTGAAACTGTGAGGAGGATTCTCTCTTCATCTCTGCCACAAGCTCCATCATGGCAGCACTCATCCTTGCCCCAGGACCACCATGTAGAACTGTGACCCAGATCCAAGCACAGGCAAAGCCAAAGAATCCTGCCTTAGCACTAGCAAAGAGATCCCTGCAATGCCTCTCTGATTAGCCACTTGATTCCCCCTCAGTCTGTGGGCCAAAAGCTTGGGAAGTGGCCACTTCCCTGGGGCTGTGCTGGGATTGGGGCCAGACCTACCTCCTCTCTCACCCAGGTATGATAGATTTTTCCTACTGACCTTCTAAGTTATCTTTGGTGTTTGTGGATTAAGAAGTCTGGAAACTGCCACAGCTTCCCTTGATTCAATCCCCTGAGGGCTGCTCCAGGTTTGCTGAGGCATGGTCTTTGCCTGTGCAGCCTGCTTGGCCCATGCTGAACTGCACTCCTCTCCCAGTTCAGTGCAATAGACTTTTCCAATCAGCCATCTGGGTTGTCTTGGGCTGGAAATTTGTTTCATTCTGTCTTTTTGTGGGTTCTGCTGCTCTAGAATTTGTTTGGAGCTATTTTTTTTACAGGTATTTGGGAATGTTTGGGGGAGAGCACAAGCAAGTAACTGCTTTTACACCACCATCTTGGCTCTGTCCCCCTGGTACTGGTTAAAAAATAGAGAGGTGGACCAGTCAAACATATTAGGTACACAGCACATAGAAACGTATGAAATTTGTGAACTAATGTTCAGTGAACACAAAGACCTGAGTTGCTGGGTTAAGAATTCACTTTTTTGACTAAAAATAGAGAATATAAAAGTCTTAAGTGTATAGTTTACATTAGGAATGGGACAGGTATTTATTTATTGTACTGAAAAGAAGTACTAGGTATAAAAGACTATGACAAGCACATATTGGAAGAAAATATAAAATAGGATACAGTAATTTGTAACTATTGTTGCACATTCCCAGGATGCTAAGCTTTTAATGTCAGAACATGAAGCAGTTTAAGAACTACTGAATAGGTAATTTACATTTGGTTTTGACTCTGCACTTAGTGTCTTCAAAGTCGTATTCTGGCCAGCTAGACAGGGGACTGGACTTATCCCCCAGCTGTTGTCCATTTTCTCCAAAAGCACTAGAGTAGGTGCCAAGAATTCCTTCCAAAGTATATCTGGCACTGACTGAGGACCTAGGATCTCCAGACAACTCAAACTCACAAGGTCTTCTCAGAGTCTAAAACATCTAGAATGATATTCAATTACCTCTGATCAAGGAAAAAAACATAAAGCAGAAAAGATAGCCAGAGGCCCAGGCACAGGTTTGCTGAGCTAAGCCCATCTTCTCTAGGTGCCATGTGGAAGCACTTGACATGATGCCAGAATGACATGGTACCAGAAAGTCACCATCTCTGTCCCTATACCTGTATACCTCTAGTAAGAAGCTCAAAAAGTCTTCACAGATTTAGGAAAGAAAGAGAGAGAGAGAGAGAGAGAGAGAGAGAGAGAGAGAGAGAGAGAGAGAGAGAGAGAGAGACAAAGGCAGAAAGAGAGAGAGAGAGAGACAAAGGCAGAAAGAGAGAGAGAGACAGAGAGAGAGAGAGAGACAGAGAGAGAGTTATTCTTGGGTCATTCTTGGGTCATTCCTTTTTAAAGATCTATTAAGTTAGAAACTCTTCCGGCCCACCAGCCAATAAGGGAATTACTTTATCGTACTTGGGGGTACCCAAGTGCTAAACTAGCACATATGGTCAGCCAGAAACAGGGAGAAAGAGTCTTCATATGCCCTGTTACTCATCAATACTAAGTGGCAGAAATGACAAATCCAGGTTTTCTAAGTCCAAGGTTCTTTTCATGCTGCCACACTGAATTAAATGCATTTGGATTAAGCATGAAATTAGATTAGACCATCAGTCATTGGAGGGACTTGGGGAGAGTGTGTTCATGCCTCATTACAAACATATTACTACTACTGGGAAAGAAACTAAAAGCACGTACATATATCCACTTGGAAGTAATAGAGCTACAAATGAGACACTTACATGACTTCATTACTCACTAATAAGAGAAAAAGAGGAATAGAGATGTTGTCCTGTTTTTCCTCTTTTCCCTTGTCTCTGAGATGTGGAAAGAAATGGAAAATATAATATCAACCTTGGCACTGAACAAGATTTTCCAAATTTACCTTTGTAATAAGTCAGTAGTCACTAGTACAAGGTTTGTATCCTAAGAAACACATATTTATTTCTGCATAATAGTGATATCCACAGTTCAATGCTATTTTCTCCATTATCTTTCCTTTTTCTAAAAAAAACATACCAATTTAATGTTTCAGTTGTCATACTTTATTTTCTCTCTTACACATACCTACCCAGAATTTAACAGGAAAAATAAAATATTTGTAAGAAACATGCATAGCAAAATAAAGTAAAACCCACCTTGGCCATGTCCAAAAATGTACATTTCTTTTTGTGGCTTGTGTCCATAATTTCTCAATAGATGAGTCACATGTGTTTGTCACTGATCCTCTCAAATCATGGTTGTTCTGATTGGAGTTCTTTTGAAGTTGTCTTTACAATATAGTTATTATTTAGTAAAATGTTCTGATTCTATATACTTCAGTCGCATCAGTTCATGCAAATCTTCCCAGATTTCTCTGAAACCATTCCTTTTTTCATTTCTTATGGCACAGTAGCATTCCGTTACATTCATAAAGCTTAACTTGTTCCGCCATTCCCCAATTGACGGTCACTGTTTCAGTTTCCAATTCTCTGCTACCACAAAAAGAATGAAATATTTCATTCATGTGATCTTTTTCTTTGATCTCTTTACAATATAAACCTAATTAGGTATCTCTGGATCAAAGTGTTTATACAGTTCTGTGATTTTTTAGGCATAGGTCCAAATTGCTTTCTAGGATGACTGGACCAATGCATAGTTCCTCCAACATTAAATTCGTGGGCTTTCCCCCACCACACACACACATACCCTCCAAATTTTTCTTTTATTTTCTTCTTTTGCATTTTTGCCAATCTGTTGCGTATGAATTGGATTATCAGAGGTCCTTTAATTTATATTTCTCTAATTATGAGCAATATGGAGCGTTTTTTTAAAAAAAATGACTATTGATAGTTTGGTTTGCCTTCTCTATAAACTGCCTTTTTATATCCCTGGACCATTTGTCAGCTATGAAATGACTGTTATTCCTTAAGTAGCTTGGAAAGGAGATATTTATCAGAGGAACTTGCTACAATGATTTTTTTTTGATTCCCTCTTTTTTCTCCTTTTAACATTCATTTGGTTTATACAAAATAATTTTATGTAATCAAATTTGTCCTTTTTATCTTGTATGATTCTTTGTATCCTTTATTTAGTCATGAACACTACTCTTATCCATATATTTGAAAGGGAATTTCTTTCTTGCTCTTCTAATTTGTTTATGATATGAACTTTTATGTCTAAGTCATGTATCTATTTGGACCTATGTCATGGGAAGTATTGGTCCAAAACTAATTTTCCAGGTTTTTTTTCCCAGAATTTGCTATCAAATAGTGAATCTTTAACCCAGGAGAAAGATTATTTGTGTTGAAAAAACATAGGGCTACTGGATTTGTTTCCTTCTGTATGTTATTCATACAATAATCAACTTCTCTACTTTTTAACGAGTAGCAAATTGTTTTGCTAATTACTGCTCAGCAGTACAATTTGATATCTGGTACTGCTAGGTTACCATCCTTATTTTTTCCATTGTGCTTTTGAGATGGTTGATATTTTGTTCTATTAAATGAATTTTAAAATATTTTTTCTGGTTCCATAAAATCATCCTTTAGTAGTTTAACCAGAACAGCACAGAATAAATAAATCATTTTATGTAGTATTGTCATTTTTGTTATTAACATACCCATGAGCAATTAATATAAACAGTCTTCCCTTTTACCTAAATTTATTCCATTAATTTCTTTTTTTTTGCCTTAAGGCAATAACTAGTAGTAGTAGGTGATATGATTATTTATTATTTTATTATTATATCCCATGAGCAGTTAATATTTCTTGTATGATTTAGTTTTTCTATAAAGGCATTTTGTAGTTGTATCCATATAGTTTCTCTGTGTGTCTCAACTGTTAGATTTCCAAATATGTTGTACATTTTGTCATTATTTAAAATCCATTCGTTTTTCTTAAAAAGTGTTCATTTTCTACTATATTTTAGTTGCATGCCTTATTCACTGGTATGTTCTTTTTCTCTTTCTGTCAATGAACATGTTTAGAGAAAAAAATGTCTCCAAAGGACTGCTTTAACTAAATTACTCAAATTTTTCTATGCTGTTTAATTATTTTTATTTTTTTATGAAACTATTGTTTCTATGACTTGTTCTTTAACCCACCAGTTCTTTAGTATTAAGTTATTAAATCTTCATGTAAGTTTAATCCTTTCTTCAAAGGCCTTTTATCAAACATAATTTTTATTGCATCGTGGTTAGTAAAGTTTGTGTTTAATATTTATGTATTCTGTAAAGGGTTGACGTGGGACTGTTTTGATCATGTAGGTTACTTGTACCAACATGTGTCTGTCTTGATGTGGATCAGAGGGACACAAGAATAGGTATTTCTGGCATCTCCTCCTCACACTCTTATCCAAAGAAGACTGTGATTTCTACCATGAGGGAAAGCAGGAAGTTGGGAACAGTGATTGACTCCTCCCTTCTCCTCAGAGAGAAGAGGTTACGAGGTTATAATTATATCTGCCTGATTCCTTCAATATTTTTTTAGTCTAGTGGAAATAAATTTTTAAATTCAAGCTACCCTGTCCCTTAATGGGAAAAGAATGTCCCAAATTATGTTTCCAAGACTTGACTCTCTTCCCATCAAATGCTAATTCCATAGTGAAAACACATAGTGAGTAACAAATCTATTTATCTAAGTCAATAACAAAACAAATCAGAGAAGCTGTTCATAGAAGAATATATACCAGACAATACAGAGTGAATAAGCTTTCCCTTTGGGGACAAAATAAATCAAATCAACTGAGAGTCTTAGCTCTCACTCAGAGGAATTCCCCATGGTCTCTAGTATAGCAAGCTGGGGATAAGGGCATGGTAGAGATTGCCAATTCCTCCACATGTTGGCTTCTTCCCAAAGTCTTTCTCCCTCAGGAACCCTGAAGAGAGGTTGGAATGGTATGTCTTTTCTCTTGACCCTGGAAACCAGAAGAGACCCAGATCTCTCACAGTGCCTGGTATATGTTAGGTACTTAATAAATGTTTATAAATTAATTGAATCCACATTTCAATTTAGTCCTATGATAATTAGTCATCTTTTCAGTGACCCAAAAATATCAGCAATAAACATTTTTTGAGCATCTGAAGAACTTTGTAGTCTAGTAGACAGTATGAGTGAAATGCCATATAGAAAGATAAAGGTACTACTGGTAAGGGCCATATATTCATTTTGATAAAACAAAAATGTACACAAACACACATGCATGTCAATTATATACATATATACATATATATAACCATTTCTGAAGAGAAATGTCATCAGATACAAAATGAACCATTTTTTTATCCATTGAGTAAAAACAGAACTTTATGTGGATTTAGCAAGTATCGTTCTCTAGCCACAAGGCACGGTTCTCCCAAAGATGAAATTGGTGAAGTATCAAACAGCATTTGTGTTGCCAGTGCCCTGAAAGTGAGGCCACCTCTTGCTATTTAAAAGGCATTTTAGCCACATTATATTTGGTTTCTAAAGTTCAATTGGTATAATGATTATCAGTTGACAGGATTTTTTTTCACTTTCTCTTTATATGAATTTGAGAGCAGCAAAGTATAGTAGATAAGTCAACAAGACCTGGGTTCAACTCCTGCCTTTGAGACACATTGGCTGTGTGACCTTGGGCAAGTGACTTAATTCCTTTCATTTTCTCAGACATATTTCTTGGATTTTAAGTAGCAGAATAATTGCTGATCTGGATTGGTAGAGAGGATTTCTTTACACAGAATTCTGTCCAGAAATGAAATCACAGATTCAGGCTACTCTACTACCACCACCCCCAAAAAAAGAAAGAATTAAAATCTGTTTCCCAAATCCCTTTGTTTCTAAAAGAACACCTTTTTTTTTTTAAGGTCTGCAGCTTTTCTTTCTTCTTTATCCATCTAGCTGACTATAAAACATGAGCTTCTTTGAGCTCTTGCTATAGAGATCCTGTAGGGGCAGCTAGGTGGCGCAATGGATAAAGCACCAGCCCTGGAGTCAGGAGGACCTGAGTTCAAGTCCAGCCTTAGACCAAACACTTGACACTTACTAGCTGTGTGACCATGGGCGAGTCACTTAGCCCCATTGCCTAGCCAAAAAATAAAATAAAATAAAATAAAATATAGAGATCTTGTACTTTATTCTTTCTTATGAGGAAAACAGATATAGCAAAGCTAGTTTGAGTTTAATTTTAGAGCAATATGCAGAATAATTTTTCCATATTTTCTAATTACTAATAGTGTGTTTACACATGACTGATATAAATAAGGGGGCATACTGTATGAAATGTACATCTGTGGTGTAACTTGGCAGTAAAGCTTCCCACTTCCTGTAGATTTTCACCAAACTCTACAACAGTACATTAGCTAGATTAAAACAGGCCACAGCT
Source organism: Phascolarctos cinereus (assembly GCF_003287225.1). NCBI lineage: Eukaryota > Metazoa > Chordata > Mammalia > Diprotodontia > Phascolarctidae > Phascolarctos > Phascolarctos cinereus. Next base: position 343,806,797 of record NW_027555958.1, read on the forward strand.
TTATTCCAGTATGACGTATACACACTTCTATGTACCCTACCAAAAAGAACTATGTAAGTCTGTGCCAGAAGTTTTAACTCAAAATGTTTCCATTTCCTTTAATTCCTTATGGGTACTATCACTAAAAAAGTGGTCATCCTAACTACCTGGAATTTGGCATGGTTTCCTGTGCATTCATGCAAATAAAACAGGGTATGAAAGTTCAATGGCCTGAACCATAAACATTGGTTAATCTGACCTTTTATCAACAAAGATGCTAAATAGGCTTGAAGGTATAGCAAAACATGGCCAGGAAATTGAAGTTAAGTAGATTCGAAGTATCAAGATTCAAACTGGAACCTTGGTATTGGTAAACCTTCCACACTGACATAACTTCTGCTCTTGCATCATCCTTTCTTCACACCTGAAATTAGATTGTGACTCCCATTTACCTCTCATCCCTCCTTCATCACTATTATCTGTATCGTCACACTCTATGCACAACACCCTCCCAAATTTCACTGCCTCCTACATCCTCATTTATATCCATTATTGGAGTCCTACCTACTTCATCCCCCAAATCTCTGGTAATCCTCTTTTGGACACCAGATTTAAATCATATTTCAATGAGAATTATATTTACAAACTTTGAGTATTTATATGGCCACTATTTTTGGAATATTTTATTTTTTTCTAATTACATATAAGAACAATTTTAACATTTTTTTAAAAATTTCCTATCCATTTTATATCTTGTAATACTCTCTATTTCTTGTTTAGTCATAAATTCTTTCCTTTTCTATAGATGTGACAGGTAAACTATTCCATGCTCTCCTAAGTTGCTTATGGTATCACCCTTTATATCTAAGTCATTTATCCATTTTAATCTTATCTTGGTATATGGTGTGAGATGTTGGTCTATACCTGGTTTCTGCCAAACTGTTTTCTAGTTTTCCCAGAAATTTTTGTAAAATACTGAGTTCTTGTCCCAAAAGCTTGGCTCTGAATTTATCAGACCTAGATTACAATGGTTATTTACTACTGTATATTATGTACCTAATCTATTCCACTCATCCACCACTCTAATTCCTAGCCAGTAACAGATTGTTTTTAGTGTTTACCACTTTATAATGTAGTTTGAGATCTGGAACTGCTAGGCCACCTTCCTTCAAGTTTTTGGTTCTTGTTTTGTTTTGGGTTTTTTTTTTTACATTCATTCCCTTGATATTCTTGACCTTTTGTTCTTCCAGGTGAATTTTCTTATTATTTTTTTCTAGTTCTCTAAAATATTTTTTTCAATGGTTTGAATGGTATGGCACTGAAAAAAATTTAGGTGGAATTTTCATTTTTATTATATTAGCTCTACTACCCATGAGCAAATAATATTTTCCAATTAATTGTTCAGATCTGACTTAATTTGTGAGAACGGTGTTTTGTAACTGTGTTCATATAGTTCCTGGGTTTTTCTTGTCAGACTCCCAAATATTTTATATTGTCTGCCATTATTTTAAATGGGATTTTTCTTTTTACCTCTTGCTGCTGTACATTGTTGGTAATATCTAGAAATGCTGATGATTTATGTGGATTTATTTCATGTCCTGCATCTTTGCTAAAGTTAATTATTTCAACTAGGCTTTTAGTTTGTTCTCTAGGATTCTCTAAGTATACCATCATATCATCTGCAAAAAGTGTCAGTTTTGTTTCTTCATTGCTTACCCTGATTCTGCTAATTTCTTTTATTTTTCCTTATAGCTATAGCTAGTACATTTTTAGTACAATATTGAATAACAGTGATGATAGTGAGCATCTTTGCTTCACTCCTGATCTAATTGGAAATGCTTCTAGTTTATCCCCATTACAAACAATGCCTGCTTGTGGTTTTATTTTATTTTTTCACTTTTTTATTTTTTGGTTATTTTTTAGTTTTCAGCATTCACTTTTATAAGATTTTGAGTTCCAAATTTCCCCCCCTTTTCCCTGCCCTCCTCCCCAAGATGGCATGCAATCTGATATATGCTATATATATAATCATATTAAACATATTTCCACATTAGTCATATTGTTAAAGAAGAATCAGAACTAAAGGGGGAAACCATGAGAAAGAAAAAAAAGGAAAAAGAGAGGAAATAGTATGCTTTGATCTACATTCAGATTCCATATTTCTTTCTCTGAATGTGGATAGCATTTTCCATCATGAATCTTTTGGAACTGTCTTAGACCATTGCAGTACTGAGAAGAGCTAAGTCTGTCAAAGTCGGTCATTACACAGTTGGTCATTACTGTGTATAATGTTCTCCTGATTCTGCTCATTTCATCCTTGCATATGGTTTTAGATAGATACAACTTATCATTTTAAAGAAAATTCCATTTAATCCTATGCTCTTTAATGTTTTTTTTTAATACAAATGTGTGTTGTATTTTGTCAAATGCTTTTTCTGCATCTATTGAGATAATCCTATGATTTCTGTTGGTTGTGTTATTGATACGGTCAAGTTGACTAGTTTTCCTAATTTTGAACCAGCCATGCATTTCTGGTATAAATTATACCTGGTTACAATGTATTTTCTTTCAGATATATTACTGTAATCTCCTTGCTAGTATTCAAATTTTTGCATCAGTATTCATTAGGGAAATTGGTCTATAGTTGTCTTTGTTTTTACTCTTCCTGGTTTAGTTATCAACACCATATTTGTGTCACGAAAGGAATTTGGAAGTTTTCCTTCCTTGCCTATTTTTCTAAATAGTTTATGTAGTATTGGAATTAATTGTTCTTTAAATTTTGGGTGGAATTCACTTGTGAATCCATCTGGTCCTGGGGATTTTTTCTTAGGAAGCTTACTGATGGATTGTTCAATTTCTTTTTCTGATAGGGTTATTTAAGTATTCTATTTCCTCTTCTGTTAATCTGGGCAATTTTTATTTTTGTAAATATTCATCAGTTTCACTTAGATTGTTAGATTTATTGGCATATAGTTGGGCAAAATTGTTCTTAATAACCCACCTTAATCTTAATGGTAATGTGTTTGTTCTCTTCTCTCCCCCACCATAAAATAAAATTTCCCTTTAGTCCTCTCCAGTAGGTGCAACCCATTTTCAACACATCTGATTTATTAGGAGAAGGGTACAGCTTGGTCTCTGGGACTACATCCAAACCAATGTTCTGCTGAAATCACACCCCTCTACAGGAAGCCTTTCTCAACTGGTCTTAATTCTAGTGCTTTCCCTCTTTTGATTATTTCTAATTATTCTATATATACTTAGTTTGTACAAAGTTGTTTGCATGCTGTCTCTCTCATTAGATTGTGACATTGACTGTCTTTTATCTTTCTTTGTATACCCATTGCTTAGCACAGGACCTGGTGCTGAATAAAAGTTTAGTGACTTACTGCTACCTTATTTGTTTTTTCTCTTAAATTCTATGATTTAAAACTTAGACCTCTTCACTGACTACAATCTCTTCCCTTCAAGTGCTTTACATCTACTTTTCTAGTTCTTTACCTTAATTATCACTTCTATCTACTTGATGCAATCCTATTTTCCCATTCTATCCTCTCCTTGTTGGTTTTCCCTGGCTTTTCTACTTGACTTCTCTGTAGCATTTGATACTGTTGACTCCCTTTCCTTTTCAATTATCTATTTTCCCTTGTGTTCCAAGACATCTCATTCTCCTAATTCTCCTGCTTCTCTAACTGTTCATTCTCTCTCCTTTATTCAGTCTCCATCCTCTTCCTGACTCTGTAATTTATAAATTTTTCCCATGGTGTTGTCCTTGGCCCTTTTGTCTATTCTCTACACATTGTTTGTCTCATGTCATCCATCTGTTTATATAAGTACTTTTATGTACATGACTCCCAAATCCATCTCTAGCACTGTCCTCTCCTCCAAGTTACATGCCCACATCTCCAGCTACTTGTCTAAAGATCTAGTCTGAGTATCCCATGTGCCCAGAGGAAAAAATAAAATTTTGTCTAATAAGTAGTGAATAGTGCTGTCCAGAAATTAAGAATAACTAGGAATTTTACCATCATAAGATTCTATCCACTCAATATTTCAAAAAATATGATAATATCAGTGTTGCTGATCCACTAATATGAGAGAGAGAATGCTAGAAATTATCTCTTCAGAAATATTTTTAATTTACCAACCCCTGTGAGGCCATTACCAAAACAGAGCTTTATGAATTATGGGTATGCGTGAAATTTTTTTATATAAATATTAAATTAGTAAACATATTTTAATTTATTTTTTATTTCCTATGATTTGTATTCGTGAAAAGTCATAACTGTGTAGGTTTGCATCCTATTTTCCCCATTTTGAAACTGGAGAAGTCAGAGAAGTCTCAAAGCAGTACAGTAATGGTGCATGAGAAATGTTTCAAAGACAGAAATAAGAATCTTTGGTAGTAGATTGAATGAGTGTGGTAAATGAGAGTAAGGAGTCCAGGATAACGCTGAGGTTGTGAAACTCAATGACTGGGAGGATGGTGAAACTCTCTACAATAATAGTAGAATTCAAAAGGGAGGATTTAAGGTGGAAATAATGAGTTCTATTTTGCACATGATGAGTTGCCTATGGGACGTCCAAGAGATAGTTGAAGATGCATCACTGTATCTTCACTGGAGAGAGAGAAGCATCAGCACAGAAGTTCAAGTCAAGATATCGCTTTCTTATGTCATTGGTCCTCTTCAAGAACAAAGGACAAACAACAATCTGTGAGTACTGAAAGCTGCTCCATTGGGGACCCAACTGGCCAGTTCCACTTGGGCAATGCTCCTTCCTTCCTCCCTCCCTCCCTCTGTCCATATTGGGAATCATGCTCTTAAACATGTGGATGCTCTGCCCAAAGGAAAGTGGATTTCTTGAAATAGAGCTCTGGAAAAACCAGACTTTGGCAAGGCCCATTAGGATTCAAATGGAGCTACTTGAGTATGGCTCTCACTTTGGCTAACACTGATTGGCCAGCAATAGGTCCCAGCCCAGGCCTCCGTTGGTCATTGTTTGGGTTTTGATGGCTCAGAGTGAGTATAAATAGCAATTGTTTCTGGTCTGGCCAGAAATGCTAAAGGTCTTCCCCTCCCAAATTATTTTTTTTGAGCAGGTAAAAGAGGCCTTCTTTTGCCTCATTTTTTACCTAGCCTTAATCACTAAATGGGTGTAGCCTCAGACAAACTCAGACCTGGGAAAGACCTTAGCTTAAAAAGGCCATAGTCACCCATTGCATCCAGGGCCATCTCCAGTCATCCTGATCTATATCTTGCCATTAGACCCAAATGCCTTTGGAGGAAAGATTGAGGCTGGTGACTTTGCACAGCCCTCCCTCATTTAAATCCAATTCACTTGCAAGACAAGACATCACTTTCCTGATGTCATTGATCCTCTATCAGAATGAAGAACAAAATGAAAATCAGCATAGAGATGATACCTAAGTCAATGTGAACTGATGAGATCCTAAAGTGATATAAAGCAAAAAGAGAAAAGAGTCCAGGGCAGAACATTGGATAATGCCTAAAAATAGTGGCTATAACATAGTTGAAAAACCAGCAAAAGATACTGAGATAGAGCAGTTAGAAACATAAGAGAACCAGGAGAAAGTAGTGATACAAAATCTCACACAGACAGTATCCAGAAAGAGGTAGTGACCAACAGCGTCAAATTCTGCAGAAAAATTTTAAAAAATCAGAATTGAGAAAAGGTCATTAGATTTGGCAATTAATGGATAAATAGGGAGTTTTAGAGGATACTTTCAGTTGAGTTATAAGGTTGAAAGTATAAGGTATGGAAGTATGAGGAGCCAGCGTGCAAAGGGTCCAGAAACAAATGATAGGAGAAGGCACCAAACATAGAAAAAATTCTCAAGGAATTTAGCCATGAAGGAGAGGAGTGATGTAGGATGATAGATTTGGGGGGGATCAAGTGAGGAATTTTTTTTTTATGATAGGCATGTTTAAAGTCAACAGGAAGGAGCCAGTAGATAAAGAGAGATTCAAAGTAAAAGAGTAGGGAGCAAGACAGGGATTTGTTGGAGAAAATTGGGAGGGAATTGGATCAAGGACACATGTAGAGCGATTGACTTTGGAGAGTAGAAAATCTCATCAGAGACTGGAATGAAAGGGAAAATAGCGGGGACTAATGTCAGAGGAATGTGGGATGAGAGAAGATTGAGAGAAAAAAAGGTTTAGAACAACTTCTATGGTGAATGTGGTAGGTAGAGAACCAATTAGGGAGGTGTAGCAGGATTGCCATGATGTATCTTGGGCTTACTTGAAATTATATAGCATAAATTTACAGTTTTGGTTAATAGGGTTTCATGATTTCCCACAGTTTTGTCCAACAACATGTGAATAGGATGGAAGGAGGCAGATGGTAAAAATAATCAAGAGTTTGGGTTTGATAAGGTGTGATTAACCACAGGGCAAAGTGACAAGGGATTCAAGATTAAAGGATAGCGTAGAGTTGAACTGCTTTACCAGGGAGTCAGATGGGGAAGGGAAGAATGTGAGACCAGATCACAGATAATGTTGCCTTGGGATTGGGAAGGAGGGATTGGAGATCATGAAGAGGATAAGAGTAATTTTAGGAAGAATGAGAAATAGGAGAGATGGAAAGATAAAAATAATTATCATAAGAAAAGGAAAATCAGAGTTTTTGAACATGTAAGCGAATCACTTGTGGAGAATGGCAAGAGCAAGAGTATGATCAGTCCTTTGTATCACTGAAGTGGAGTTAATGAGTAGTCTATAGGAATTGAATAGACTGAGGAACCAGACAGTTGAGATATTTGAGGGAACGTCGCCACATCTCTTTTTAAGTTTTCTAGAATTAGTGAAGGAGGTAAGGTGGAGAGGAATATTATGAGCTAAGCACTGAACTCCTTAAGAAATAAGGGAGGCCAGCCTTGGGCCAGTATATAATAGCTACCAGAATATGGATTCAGTGAAAAGCTTGGATTGAATAAATCTTCAAGGATAACAGGTTATTGGGTGGTGGTGGCATAGTGTTTGGAAGTGGCGAAGGGAAGAAAGGAATATTCCGACTCTTCCACCATAACCAGTAAGAAGGGAATATGAATGAAAGTTCAAACAACACTGGGAAGGATCATGAACCAAGCTGTGTTAGGTTATCAGGAGGGAGCCAGGTCCCAGTGAGTGCCAGAGAAAAGAGGAGAAAGAAAGGAAGACATTTAAGATGAAAATGACTGTGTTGTTTCCGGAACAGGCATTCCAGAGGACCTAGTGGAAGGGTTGGGCAGATCTGGAGTGAGACATTAGGAGGTTGAGATTGAAAGGCTAAATTTAAAGATTAGAAAAATGAATGTCAGTGAATTCCACCTTTGTTTTCTATAGGAAGACATATGTATGTTATACCTCTTTTCCACTCTCTAAACACTTTCATTGGTTTTGATTCACTCTGCCTCACTGGACTTTTTCTGTCAGACTTCCTCCTTGCTTATTTCTTTTACTTTATTACTACTTCTATGTGAACTGTTCAGTCACTTATAATTCCCTAGAGGGTAATCACATGTTTTTTAACTCATTCATTTTTTCTTACAGTAAATAGAACAGCTTGCTTGTTATATCTCTAAAATGCCTTGAGTAGGAAAATAAGCTTAGCACAAACATTCACAAACTCAGACACCATTCCTGCCAGATCACTGAAGGATCACCATGGAAAAAATGGCTGCTGAAAAAAAAAATGTCTTCTTTGGGACCTATTTATAGCTACATTTCTGATTTGAGAGAGTCCTGAAGGACTGTATTTTCCTGTTAGGTAACTGAATATTGAATTGGGAGGCCTATATTTCAGTTTATCTGTAAAATGAGGAGCAAAATAAAACCTTATCAGTGGAAAGTTTAAAGAAATATGATTATAAACTGTGAAAATTACTTCAGCAATATAAAGTGCTATAAATATGGAATTTGCTATTATATGACTGTTACTAAGGTTGTGATTATAGGTATTCAACCTTTAACTTTTAGGAAAACATGCATAATTAGAAAATATGTCAGTGCTTCACAACCTTTTGGAAGTGATATGACAAGAGTCCTCTGCCCATTTCCTTCTGCCACGTAGAGGAAGAGAAGGTAGATATCATTTTCTACTGCGTCTGTGAGTGAGGGAGATTGAGTTCATGTGTGTCTAGCTGCAGGTCTTGTTAAAAGGACTTGTCAGTATGCCATCTTTTTCATTTGAACAAAACATTGTCCACTTTATTTAACAGTAGTATAGCATGGATTTCTATTGTTTCTCTTTCTACATAAAATATGATGTTTGAGATTAACACTCCAAAAACTATTTACTTCAATGTAAGCAAAACCAGTGAATAGCATATATAAACCTGGTTTTACATGAAAAGATAAACTGGGTGATTATTCATTTTTTTAAAAGGCCTCTTCTTCACAGAATTACTTTATATAGGAAGTTTACTCACTGCATTCAAAATAGTCTTTTAACAAAAATTCTTTCTGAACATAGCTACTATGTCATATAGCACAAGGAATTCCAGTGTTTTCAACTTGATACTTAAAGAACTTTAATCTGGGCATGAATACTTTTTTATGCTTGTATAAATATAAGAAAATCTTTGCAAAAGAAAATCTTATATTTGTATGTCTCATATCATTTTCTTTTCCTTCCTTCTTACCATAAAATAATACAAATTTGGCAAAACATGAGCAAAAGAAAAGTCTACATTGTACTTTTGTGTTTCCACAAAGAACTAATTGCCACTAACAATGGTCAGTTCAATTACTTTAAATTACTTTCTATCTCCATTGTTTTAAGAGTTGAATATATTGATATTTTGGATCACTGGTAATGATTAGTCTTGGACTTGAGACATTGTTTTGAGGGAAAAAATGGCCCACAATTAAAGTTATCCCTGACTTTCCTTCAAAAACACTGATTTGTTGTTATGTTGATGATATCATTAACTATCAGTTTCTCAACTGAACAACAAGTTGAAAAGTATCTGGTCTTAAATATTTTGCCTTAATTATTTCTTAGCATTTGGCTTGGAGTGAGGGTGGGAGGCACAGGTTGGAGAATTTAGGTTACATCTGGAAAAAAGATGACTGATGCACTTAACCCCCCATTTTTCTTTATTAGCATTCCACTACTTAGTTTTGGAGGAGGGGGGAGGGGAGGACAAGAGTAGAGCTAACCTATCCCCCTTTCACCATACACACTGAAGTTTTCTTTTGCCAGATCCTTAAATATCATTGGACTGGCTTTCAGCAGTTTCATTTGATCTCTGTGAAACATATGGGAGTATTTGTTTTACAATCTTTATTCAGAATGTAATCGTTTTTTCTGATTGCATATGTTTGGCACTGAGCTTTCTCTTCTAGACAGTGAATGAAGTTTGGGCAGTCTCCAAATCTAAACACACCCTAATTTCAAAAGCCACAATCCTGAGGGCTCAATTCCTGTTTACTGAGGAATTAAAGCCTAGTTAAACCACATCGTTACTAAATATGGTATATCTTAGTGATTTTAAAAAAAATCTTTATAGTTTATTTAGGGTTATTCGCTAGCATTGAGTTCAGACAGTAAAGTTTTTTCATGGAGTAACATATAATATTTACAATTGGTTAAATAGTTCTAGGCTTCTGTTTCTTTAGATTTACTCTTTAGATAGCAGGGTAGAGGTGTCTTTATGTTTTCTATAGTGAATTGAGGCAGTCACATTAAAATTGCCTTGAATTTTTTTTTGACTTTTATTTCAGTCTATTTTTGTAGGGTTTTTTTGTCACTTATATATTTGGTCAATGCCTTTTCATTACCTAAAATTACTAAGGAATTAAATAAGACTTTAGAAATGAAATCGTATTTGAAGCAATTAAAGGTAAGGAAGGATAGAAAGGTGGGGGAGGGGGCCCCACAACCCCTTTGTCATTAAACAGTTCTAATCCAATTTGGGATGGGGGAGGAGAGCAGGTATGGTAGAAAGAATTAAAGATCTAAATTTACACTTCTTAGGATTGGATTTCAGAAGCATGCTTTACAGCCTTAGTAATCTTTATTTAATGTAGTAGTTGACATACTATAAACTTTAATCTGGAGTAGAAGGCTATAGAGCCTGTCACATGATATAGCATCCTCAAAAGAGTATACTATATTACATTAATGAAAATGAATTTGATTAACCATCTGTGTTCCCATAACTTCCTAGAAGATTTTAATTGATTCATGTTTTAAGGAACATTTAATCATCAGTTTCTTCAAACAAATTTGGGAGTATTGACTTTCTCCACTTCAACGGTTCCTAAAACCATACTCTCATATTTCATTGTTTTATCGAGTTGGTTCATGGAAACCTTGCAAGTTTGCTTATTTTCAATAATAAACATACTTAAAGGTGAATTTCAAAACTTCCAAAAAAAAAGGCTTAAGATCTTGAATTAGTAACAGACTGAATCTGTGGATTTAATAAAAAACATAAATTACAGTTCTGTCTCCTTTAGGATGAGCTTTGCCACTGAAAACATAAAAAAAAATTGCCTGTCTTTTTGGCCATCCTCCATTTACTGTTAGAGAAAGAACACCGAAACTTGCAGAAAATGAAGGCTAAAATGGTTAATGAATCTTTCATAAAAAGTGGTGTTTTTGTGAAATTTTCAAGTAATTTTTCATTCTGTTGTTTATTTCAAATTTAAATTTCACCCCACCCCCAAATCAAAAGTATTGACTCATTGTAAGTTTAATTTCAGCCTCATAGTCTGCTTCCTAACAAGTTTATCTTTTGGGAAATGACTGATTTACCAATCCATTATAGTATGCAGTATATTGGTGTTTGTCAATTATACAGTACACACGGAAAGTTCCAGTATCATAGTTACTTATTCATTGGTTTGGGCAAATCAAGTTTTATCTCTGCTATGTTGTCAATTTCTTTTGAGGAATATCTCCTAAAACACTACTAAGTTGGTTTTCTGATTAAATCCTACTAAGAAAGGTTAATGCACTTCATATTACATAGGGAATAGAATTTCAGTTGGATATATGTGTGTGCGCGCACACGTGTGCACATGCTCATGCATACATGTGTGGATGTGTGCATATATATGCAAAGTTGTCATAAAATTAATTTTGAGGTTGTTTTCAATTTTGCAAATTTAAATAATTAATACTGTTTTATCATTTTAAGAAAAGAAATATTATGTTTGTACTAATGGTGGTTTTATGATGTTTTATGCAATGTGCTTAAGGAGTGAAATACAGTTGTTTAGCTGGAAAAAAAGAATACTAAGCATTATGTTTTCCAGCTGCTCCCTGTTTAGACCTCAAAATTAGTGCCTTCTTTAGTGTAAATTCAACAGATGATAAGAAGTAACTAACTTAAACTGTTATCATTTTTAAAGCTCTACAGCCCTCCTTCCTTTTCTTGCATTCCTCTTGCCTTAAATTAATAGTCAAATTGCGAAAGGTAATCACTTGCTATTTTCAGCATCACTTCACATTGTAACATCTAGCCTATAGGCAACATATGCTAACACTTATCCTTTTTTTCTATGGGGGTCTTTTCTTAGTGAGTGGATCAAAGGAAGATCAGGCAGTTAACTCATGGAATCATAGAATCTCTTACTTGGAAAGGATGTTAGTTCATTTAGTACAACCAATTCTTGAATGGGAATCTCTTCTATAGTATATCCCTGGCTGAGAGGTCACTCAGATTCTCCTTTACAAGCTACAATGACTGGAATTTCACTACCTACTCAAATAGTCCATTCTCCCTTTGAACAGCTCCAATTGTCAGGAAATTTTTTCCGTATATGAACCTGAAATCTGCCTCCCTGCAACTTCTACTCATTGTTCTATTGTGGGAGCAGAAAGAATAAATTTATTATCCATGTGACAGTCTTTCATATACTTCAAGGCAATTCTACCTCTTCCCATGCCCCATAACCCATCTCTTCTCTAGGTTAAACATTGCCAGTTACCCCAACTCATCATTTGTCAGGGCTCCAGTCTCTAAATCTATTATCCTATGAACACTTACTGGTCACTTTTCACTGTGCTGTAGTTTTCAATGTTCTTACTAACCTGTAGTACCCAGAACTGACATATAGTATTCAAGGTATTATGTTCCTGGGGCAGAAAACAATAGTACTATCGCCTCTGTGTACCACATGATCCTTGAGGGAAATGACCGTGTTTTATATGAACTTTGTTATCACTCCAGCATCTAATACAGTATTCTGTATAGAGTAGATGTTTAATAAATGTGTGCTTTATGGTTCAAGACACTGCATTTCCTAAGATGGAATTCAATTTTTGCCGATGTATATTGTATTCAGTTTCTAGCCAGATAAAATCCCCAGTTTTTTTCCATATAAACTATTATTTTGCTATGCTTCCCTTATAGTTTTGTTATATTGTTGCACCCTATCCACTGCACCACCTAGCAGCCATTTATTTTTTATTACAATTTCATTATATTGGATTCAGATTTCATTCCATTCTGTTGAGATCTTTCAAAAATCCTTCTCCTATTAACTAGTGTGTTAGGTATTCTTCCCAAATTAGTCTTGTTCACAAATCTGATCATCATTCAATCGATTACTTACCCAAGTCATTGATAAAAATGTAAATTAAATGAGATAATATTTGGAAAGAGCTTAGCAAAGTGATTGGCACATAGTAGTTACTATTTTAATAAAGGAATGTTTCCTTCCTTCCTTCCTCTCTCCCTCCCTCCCTCCCTCCCTCCCTCTTTCTTCCATTCATCTATCTACCCTAAGAATAAGGACAAGCACAGATCTCTGGGGACCAATCCTTGAGATATTTCTCTAGGTTGATATTGATCCATGAATTACTACTTTTTCAAGATCAAGTAATTCACAATCAAATTGTACTTTCTTTTAGCTCACTTCTCTCCAATGCTGTACTAATATATTTCAGTAAATATGCATATCTGTAGCACTCCTCTAATCTTGCAGTTTAACAAATCTGATCAAAAAAGGAAATGAGCTTAATTTGCCGGGTCTTACTTTTGATGAATCCATGCTGACTCCTATTGATTGCTGCTTCCCTTTTTAAAGGCCCATGAGCCATATATTTTGTGTCTTTTAATACACTTCCAGAAATTAAGTTTAAAAAATGAAGTCAAACTCATTAGCCTAGAATTTGGAAAATCAATTTTCTACCAACTTTGTATACTGACACTTTTGTTTTCTGTCTTTAGTTAAAAGGGGCCTCCTGTCTCCTTTTCTCCAGCTTGAAGAACTGTAGTAAAAGGGAAACTGGTGCCTACTAAGGCAGCCTTTCACTTTGGGTCATCTTTAATTGTTGGAAAGATTTTGGTTTTTGTTTTGTTTTTCCTTTACGTTGAACCAAAACCTTCCTTTCTGGTACTTCTATCTGCTCCTAGTGCTGCCTCCAGGACCAATCAGAACAAGTCTAATCTTACTTCTTCATGATAATACTTAGAAAATTAGGAATACTAGAATCTTCTCCAGTCTGTCAGTCAGACAATTAGCATTTATTAAAAGGCTACAAGCATCAGACACTGTGCTAAGTGCTGGGAATACAAAGAAAGGCAAGAAAAAAAAATCCCCGCCCTCAAGGAGTTCACAGTCTACTGGGGGGGGGGGGACAATATGCAAATGACTATGTATAAATGAGATACTTACAGGACAGACTAAGAGTAGTCTTCTCCAGGGGAAGGCACTAAGATTAAGGGGAACTGGGAAAGGTATCTTTCAGCGGAGTTTTCTTCATACATCATGTAAACGTTGAATTGTCATCTCACATTTTTGTAGCTGTATAGATTTGTTTACCTTTTGAATTTTAAAAATCCTTCTCAGTTCTGTTTTTATCAAGAAAAATATTTTAAAATTAAGCTTGTTGTTAAAGGTACTTTTTCTTTCATGTAGGAAAATATGCAACTTTATATTAAGTTATGTAAATCATCTTCCTTAGCTTTTTAGCATACTGCTTCACATGTTTTTCATTATTTTTTTTCTGTTGTCCTACATGATATGTAGTAGCAGCCATTTATAAGTCAATTATATGGCAAGCTGCCTCCTCCAGGCAATTTTAAAACGTTTTTCTTTGTCATTAAAGCTCAGGAGCTTGACTGCTACATTGTAGGGCAAGTTAAATTTTGGATTTCTCTCCAATGAAATTCTGTGGATGCTATTGCTCTTCTTTGTTACTAATCCCAATGCTTTCAGGTATTTTCCCTTTATAATTTTCTGAAATATGGTGTTCAGACGCTTTATTTTATCTTTTTTTTTTCGGGGAAATAAAAGATAATATACTACATTATTGGATAGCATACTACAAAGTATTAGATTTTTCCTAAATGGAAGAAATAAGACACTTAGAATATATTTAATTGTAATCATTCCTCCTGATAGCAGAATTGAGCAGGAATTTTTTTAATGCAGAAGGTAAATGAATTTCTATAACTACAAAAAAATGAAGTGAAAATTCACTGTTTACATGTTGAATGGAGAAAGCCCCATCTTCCTCAAAGAAGAAATGTTAGTAATGTTTTGACTTTCTCACTGAGTTGTCTTCATATTCAGTTGCTTTGGTTTGGAGAGACCCCATTTGTTATTGTTTTTGAGTTATTTCAGTCGTGTACAACTTGCCATGACCCCATTTGGGATTTTCTTTGCAAAGATTTTGGAGTGGTTTGCCATTTCCTTCTCCAGCTCATTTTGCAAATGAGGAACTGAGGCAAGCATGATTAAGGGACTTGCCCAGGGTCACACAGCTACTAAATGTCTGAGAATTTCCTTTCTCTTCTCCTTCTTCAACCCCTCCCTTTCCTTTTTCCTTACCATTGCAATTGTCACCATCTTTTTCCCTGCCTTAATATAATTTAGCTTAAGTAAAACCATATACTTAGGTTTGTTTTTTTTTTACTGAAGCTCCCCTGGTATTTTTATGGGAGTATGCCACTCTTTATTAATTCCAGTCAATGGAAGAATGGTTCACTGACTGTTCTTGGATAGATCAATAAAGGAGTAGGCATAGTTGGATATGTCTAAAAATGACAAGAGATATTTTCATGGAACATTTCGTCATCTCATTCTATATTTTTCATGAGTTTAAGCAAACAGATCACCATTGAAAAATCTATAGCTATGTATTTTGCAAAATCTGGATAAATAAAGACATTTTGTGCTGAATTTGATTGGCTCCTCTATGTTGAATCATGACATGCCTCACTAACAAGTGACATCAACAGGATTGTGGGCATAGGAAAGGCCAGCAAAAGATATGTTGTAAATACGGTTAGGGAGTAAGAAACTGAAGATTTAATAAGCATGTAGACAGCTTAAAAAAAAAACCTTCTATATTATGAAAGCATTATATAAGGACCGAGTCACAAGGTTCTGGACATGTCAAACAACATCACACACCAAAAATGATATTGATTGGATCTTAATGGACAGGAAATAACTGGTTCCCACCATGGGAATCATTTTTGAATCAGATGTCTCTGGGCAGGCAGATCTTAAACTAGTTAGAGTAAAGGTCAAAATGAATACCAAACTAGAAAAAAAGATTAAGATTTGAAGACTCTGTGTACAATTAAAATTGCTCCAGCCAGGCATATTCAAATAAAGTATTTACTTTGAAAAATTGAAATTAGGTCAAATAAAGACATTAACTACAATTATTACTATTTGTTAAAGAGGATTAAACAGTTTAAATAATTAATAAACCAAGAAGGTCCAGAAATGTTTCATCTCTTGGCTTAGTATAATAACATGGAAGACCAAAGGCAGACCTAACATAATACAGGCTCATTCACAAAGCATTATAATAGATGATAATAGAAAACTATTAAAAGTATTTGAAATATTGTAGAGTGGATAACAATCCCTTAGCCTGATCATCCCAAGAGCATTTATAGATGAAACTGGAAGGAGGGCAACAAATAGATATGACGTTGAATAGATCTGCCAGCATCTCTGAAACGATAGCATTTCATTATGGATGACAGTGGAACCTCCCAAATTAGACATCAACTCAGTAAATGATGTGTTTTACATGGCACTTAAGAATAGGAAGTGAGTTAATAGTGGCTAAGCCCAGTGAGATATGCAAACAAAAGAACTCCTTGCTGAATGTAGCACAATTTTAAAGGTGTTTAAATCAGTTTTCACAATATTCCAAAGAAGTGATAATTCCTAGTACTTTTACTCCCTAAAACAATGATTAGGGTAAAATGGGTAACTATTGATACTTATGCCTATTTATCATTCCCATAAAATTATGAAACTGGTCTGTGTATATATTGAACTTTGCCTTAATGAAAATATGCAGAAGGAAAAGGCAGGCTTTCAGAGTCAAGTTTCTATAGCAGATCATATATTCAATCATATAGATAACTGAGAGGTAGAGAGGATATAAGATCCCAATGTGTTTTAATTTTTGATTGAATAGCAAAAAAAATGATATGGTAGAGAAAAGTATAACCTTGCAGACTTCATTTAAACAAAACCTTTTTTATGCCCATGTTGAAATCTACAAGAATCTGCGCTACGTGCAACCCTAGAAATAACTATATTCAGTGATATTCCTCATATCAAGATAGGCATAATCCAGGAAACACACATTGAATATATCACACTAAAATGTTTGCTGGTGTTACAGAGGATACATTGTCTTAAGTCCAAGTTAACGTGGTATTCCATATAAACGACAAATACTTTTTTGTAGATGACATTGTGCTGATTGCATAAAACGCTAATATATTATACAGCCTTAGCAGTGAGATCCACAGACATTCAGAAGAGAGGAGCTTAATCAAAGGAAAAAATAGATGAAATGTATGTGTTGTACTTTATAATAAGCAATCATCTGCCTATTGAGCTAGTTCAAAAGTTCCTACTCATTTTGGATCCAGCAGCATAGATGGTAAGTAAACTGGGTCTAGAAATGATTTGATAATGGAGATAGTGCTTGATTTAAAGATGGAGATTTGACTAAATTGCATTTTGAAATTGTATACTCTAGGGCAGCTAAGTGGCACAGTGGATAGAGCACTAGGTCTGGAGTCAGGAAGACGAGTTCAAATTCAGCCTCAGACACTTACTAGTTGTGTGACTCTGGGCATGTCACTTAACCCTGTTTGTCTCAGTTTCCCAATCTATAAAATAAGTTGGAGAAGGAAATGGCAAACAATTCATTCCTTTGCCAAGAAAGCCACAAATGAGGTCATGAAAAATCGGACATGACTGAACAGCAACAACACAGCACTTTTAGTGATCCCAAACTCATCCTCGCCCAACATTCCATTTTTCTACAACCAGTAACTCTCCAGGGATGTTTTACTGCTGTGCTTTGTGGAGTTCCATGGTCTCTGAAGGATGAAAATTTCAGGCAATTAATCAATCAATCAAATAATTTAAAGGCAAGGTAGAGGCAGGTATAAATAGGCTATTACACAGTAGTAGTAGTTTTACTCAGCAGAAGTTGCAAAAAAAGATAGTATAATGGTTGTTCATGATCATAAAAAATATGATCTCATCATGTAACAAAAGTGGATAACAGATGTGCATCCTAATTATTTCAGTGGTGTCCATGGAACATTAAAAGAAATAGAGAAAAAAATCCTAGCATATCATTTATAGAAAGATGTACACAAATAAGGCTTCACAAAATCACAGAATTTAAAGGTGAGAGTGGTTAAAACTGATTTACACTAATAAAGGAAGCAACAGAATTGATTAGAAGACTGATTATATATGTATATGTATATGTATATTACATATATGTAGTATTATCATATTGTTAAAAAAAAATTCCCCATTTAGCCATGTAGGTCTCTTTAGACAATACTCACTTTTCTTTGTCAAAGAAATCATCTGTTCTTGTGCCGCCAATATTTTAGAATAATCTTCTCAGCATTTCTTAAACTGAATTAACCTTAAGATCTTAGGCCATAGGAATTGACCATGATCCTATCTCTGAATTCTGAAACCAACTCTTGCTGAATCTAGAATGCACTTCAAACTATTACCATTTCCTCCTCTTTATTAAACTTGCATTGGCTAGTTTACTCTCAAGGTTTCTGTCATTTTGCCATTTATAACCCATTCCTTCTTACTGGTCAGACTCCTATCCAGAAAAGTAGTTCTATTTTTTTTTTCTACAACCTTTTATAAAGTAAATAATTATCGTAAGAATACTAATAACAGCTAGTATTTTACAGCACCTTACAGTTTGTAAATTGCTTAACAAAAATTAACTGATTTTATCCTAACAACAAGCACCTACTTTGAGAGGTAGGTGCTATTATTATCCCAATTTTGCAGATGAGAAAACTGGATCAAATAAAGGTTAAGTGACTTGCCCAGGATCACACAACTTGTGAGTGTTTAAGGGCTGGATTTAAACTCAGATCTTCTTGATTCCAGAGAAGGATATGGCAAACCACTCTAGTATCATTGCCAAGAAAACCCCAAGTAGGGTCATGAGGAATTGGATATGACTTAAATGACTGAACAATAACTTACTGATTCTCGTCCCAATCCTCTATCCATTGCAATACCTACCTGCCTGAAGGCAAGCCAAGACTTTGTCAGCTTTCCTAATTTCAGCTCAGAGTTCCTCAAATATTTCATATTATAGCCTCTTTATGTACACATGAGTGTGTGTGTGTGTGTGTGTGTGTGTGCGCGTGTGCGCGAGTGCATGATTTCTCTTCCTAGAATATGAGCTCCTTGAGGTTAGGACCCTGATTGATTCATGTTTGTATTTTTTCCAATGTCTGTTATAATTCTTTGCTCCTAGTAGCTATATGCTAAGTATTGGATTAAATTGAAACTTGCCTAGAAGGAGACATGGGATGCTAATATATTTGGTAGGTCCACGTATTACTTTTTATCAGTGATGTTGATAACAATAACACTTCTTTACTGAAACTTTAGTGACAACAGACATTAGCCTTAATCCCTGCTGCTTTCATTTTTCTTTTCATTGTGCTTCAAATCTTAAGTGAAAGTTTAATATAGTAATGGAAAGGTTTGCCTACCACTACTTTTATTGCAACTCTCCTTTGGTCCCTAAGGGACGTCCAAGAGAACATTTATTGAGTGTCCCTATGTGTGTGGTACTGGATTGTTTAGATAAGCCACGTCTGTCTCCTTCTGGCGTTGTTTTTAGGTCTTTACAGAAATTGCTATTCTTCCTTTCAGAACTGCTTTTTGCTTTTCTCTTTTGAAAAGTACAGTAAAGTTTAAAACTTGGTAGGGCATGGAAATTGTTTCTCCCACATTCTCTCCTTACTAACGTTTCCATTCTCTTACAGTGAATGACTTCTTCTGATATCTATGTCTTTAATTATTACATTAATTATTATTCTGATGGCAAGTAAGCCTTAAAGATAATAGTCAATATTAAACCAAAATTATTTTGCCAATATACAACACCAAATAGCTACTGAATCTGTTTATGTAGTAATAAACTACAACTAGCTAATGTATGCACAGTACTTTGTAATGCTAAGATTAGAGGATGGAATCAACTCCTGTATCTTGGGTCTTTGATCTATGATATAAACTAGGCATTACATAAATGTAACTTTTAGATTTTTGTAGATATGATTTGACCAGAGAACAATCATGTTATCTTGGGGTTTTGTTGTAATATTAACCTAGTTACCTAACCTGCATCTTTGGCTGAAAATACCAGTAATACTTTGGAAAGTATTCATTGTTAGAGTGTTTAGATGTTATGTTTGAAGGGAACATCCCTTTGTTATTTCCTCGTCCTTTAATTTACAAAATAAATAAATATATGAATTCGCTGAGCAACAGGCTTATGATAATGATAAATAACCAAGCTTCTAAGCAAGGATGCACAACTCCAATGATGATTTCCCTAAATGGTGATCACATTTGGAAAGTTAAATGTTTCCAGATGGTGATCTGTGTATTTTTGGCTCAACATTTCTGGTACCATACATGCTTGCCAATATGGGGTTAAGAGATGGATATTCAATTCTAATTTTCTGAAAAAAAATAACTTTCAGCAAATAGATAAATAAGTTTAGCATTCCATGTAGTATATGGGACCACTATTTTGAAATTTCCTCTCAGCCAAGACATTTGCAAATCTATAACAGTTTCTGTTGGGTAGGGGAATGGGAAGATTTTGTATATTACATTATATAACTTGTAGCTCTTAAAAACCACAGATTCTCTGCTGAAAAATTAATTTTTATAATTAGGGAAATTATTACCTAGCCAAGATTACATAGGTACTCTCCAATGTAGGTTCTGTTGTAATAGTAGATTACTTGGAACTCTTGATATTTTTCCCCTATACAAATGACATAAATGGTGATTATGGTTCTAGGCAATCCCACAGAAACTTAGCATCATACCAGCACCAGAGAAATGGTATAGTAGACAGAATGCTATACTTGGAGTCTGGAAGACACAATTTCAATTTTTGCCTTAGCTGCTAGTTTGGTGACCCTGGGCAAGTTGCTTAACCTTTGTCATAATGTATGTGGTTTTTTTATATGTATATGTATATGTATATGTATATGTATATGTATATGTATATGTGTATGTGTATGTGTATGTGTATGTGTATGTGTATGTATATGTATATGTATATGTATATGTATATGTATATGTATATGTATATGTATATGTATATGTATATGTATATGTATATGTGTATATATGTTCTTAATGCTGTCTTTAATTCAACAAACTTCTTTGGCTTTTAGTTTTTAATTGAAAACATTTTCATTGGTTATTTTGTTGTTATATCACATTTATTTCTGAATATATATTCCTTACCTCACTCAGGGAGCTGTGAATAAATGAATGAATGAAGTATACTTGTTAACTGCTCATTGTGTGCCCTGAACTATGGTAACTGCTGAGGCATCCAGAAATAGAATCAAAGAAAGTGCCTGTTCTCAAGGAATTTACAGTATAAGAGAAGAGAGGGTACCTATAGGAGAGTGATGACCTCATGAGGGAGTTTTTGTTTGGAAAGTTACAGGAATGCTAAGTAGGGTTACTGGTAAATGGATTGACATACCATTTTCAGTAACAGTGGCAATAGTGATAAAATTATATTTCTGAAACTGGAAAATGGGAGAAATGAGGGGCAGAGAGTTGCAAGTGTCAGCAAGGTAAGTGGTAATAAGATGGCAGGAGACTAAAGTAGCACATAGCTGAAGCAGCCAGCCTATTACCATTGCCTACAGGTCAGCCACTCTCCAAATAGCATCTTGGGACATCAAAGCAACAGTTTCGAAACTGAAGTAATAATAACAACCACCACCATAATAATACCCAATTTTTTTTAAAGAAATAGGAAAAAATAAAAAAGCAGTTCAGCAAAAGTAACCAATATATTATGTTTGATATTTGCAGTCTTCTAAATCCATGATCCTACACATCTGTGAAGAGAAAGAAGTATATTTTCTCATCTTCTTCAAGGATAAACTTAATTATAAAAATTATAGATTTTAATTTTTGGTTTTCCATTTTAACTGTTATTGAACATAATATTTTCCTGGTCTTACTTATTTTACTTTGCATCAGTTATTATATTCTTTCTTGTAGCACAACTCTTTTTTTAAACCATTATCTATTTGCCAGGATTCTGCTTTGTTTTCAGTTCTTTGCTTCCAGAAAAAATGCTGCTGCAAATATTTTGGTGCAGATGGAACCTCTCTTTCTGTATTTGACTTCTGTGGGATTTCAGCATAGCAGTGAAATCTCTGGGTCAAAGGGCATGGGCATTTTAGTCACATTCTTAGATAATTTCAAATTACTCCCCAGAATGGATGAATCATTTCACATTTTCAACAGTGACATATTAATGTGGCTGCCTTTCCACAGACCCTCTGACATTGATTGTTCCCTTTTTTTTTTTTGGTCATTTTTGTCAGTTTTTGAGTTGTAAGATGAAATCTCAGAGTTGTTTTGATTTGCATTTCTCTTATCACAGATTTAAATAAATCTTTCATATGGCTTTTAATAGTTTGTAGCTCTTTTATTTTTTTTTTGGCTTGTTCATATTTTTTAGCACTTATCTACTGGGGGAATGGCTCTTCTTATATATTTTGTGCATTTGTATTAGTTCTATAGATATCTTGAATAGCAGGATTTTATCAGAGATAATTTGGGCAAAGATTTTTTTCTTCCCTGTCAAAACAGCACCTTTGTTTCTTATCCTAGTTCCAGTAACTTTTTTTAGCAAAGCTTTTAAATGTAACGTAATTAAAATGATATATTTAAACGTTTTTATTGTTTTTACTTCATCTTTGGTTAAGAATTCTTTCTGAGACATAGCTTTGAAAGGCATACAACTTTGAAAGGAACAAGTGGTTGTTCTCCCAATTTTTTCAATAACAGATATTCATACAAATGAATGAATGAATAGATATTTAAATAAAAAATAAATATTAAATAATAAATAAAATATTTAACATTTTAGACCTTTAATATTTAGATAGCTTCCTGGTCAATTCTTCCTAGATAAATCTTCACACTGTGATCTTACTCACTTCTAGACCCAAAACACTTAAATGCACATTGCACATATTTCTTAGAACTAGGAGTGAAAGGTGGCAGAAGTTTCAGAGAGGCACTTTTGCCTTAGTGTAAGGCAAATAGTTTTGAACTTTTAGAGATGTGCAAAAGTGGACTGCCTTGGGGGGCAGTATGCTTTCTTTCCCATTATGTCGTTAATTGAAAGCTTGGATGATCATATGTTGAAGCTGTGAAAGGTGTCACTTTAAAGTTGGGGAAGGTAATAGTGTAGATGGAATGGTATGAGATAGATAGTTTCTGGAGGTCCTTTCCTACTGAAACATTCTTGATTCTGAAGTGGCATACAATGCTTTGATATCTCTTGAATTTTCATCTTATATTGTTAACACTTGCATTTAATATTTCATGCATTTATATATTTTCTCCTATTTCCTCAAGTCTCCCAAACCACCCCCTAACCCCTACCTACAAAAGCTTAATTCCTTGCCTCATTTATGAAGGAAGCCCAGGACATTTACTGTGAGCTCCTTTTTTTTTTAACCTCTTTTCTCATTTCACAGCCCTTCTTCCTTATCTCACAACCCTCTGACATTAGCCCCTACTGTTTCCACCATTATTTTGGTCTCTGATGAAGTGGCATTCCCGCTGAAGCTAAACCCTCTACATGTACCCTTGATCCCATCCCTTCCCATTTTGTATCATATATTGCTGCTCCTGTGAGCCCTGATGTCTCTCTTATCATCAAACTCTCCATATCTACTGGTTTCTCCCCTGCTGTCAAACACACCTATGTCCTCCGTCTTTAAAAAATAGTCACTAGATCCTTTCATTCCTACTAGTTATAACCCTAAATCTCTCTTGTCTTTCTCAGTCAAATCCTTCAAAAGAACTCTCTACTCAGCCTGTATTTCCTCTCAGCTCACTGTCGTGCAAACCCTCTGCAATCTGATTTGTGACATAATCACTCAAATGAAACTGTTCTTTCTTAAATGACTAGTAATCTCTTAATTGGTAAACAAATTCTCTTTTTGGATATGGCATTGTTCTCTCTTGATTCTCCTCTTACCTTTCAAACAGTTTCTTCTCAGCTTCCTTTGCTGGTTGATCATGCAGTATGATTCCCACTAACTGTATGCATGTACACACACACACACACACACACACACACACACATAACCTCCTTCTTGAGTCCTTTTATCTATATTCTTTCTCATTTGTCAGTTTTATCAGGTTTCATGGATTTTGTCAGTCTGTCGTCAAGCACATATATTTCTCTCCTGGCTCTCCTTCTGACTCCATTGAGTTTGCCACCATGCCTCAACTTTCTCAAAATGTTAGCTACTTGAGGACAGAAACAGTCTTTCTTTTTGCTTATATTTGTATCCTCAGAGCTTAGTACCGTTTCATGGCATATAGTAAGTTCTTAATAAATGCTTATTGATTTGACTTAAATTGACTTACCGTATGCCAAACACTGTGCTAAACTCTGGAGATGCGATGAAAAGCAAACTATGGCAAACAAAAAACACATAGTCCATGCTCTCAAGGAGATTACATTCTAACGTGATAAAACTGTAAACATTTAGGTACATACAAGATATATACAAGAGTATATGTGGAGAAGATGTGGGAAAATTGGAACACTAATGCATTGTTGGTGGAGTTGTGAAATGATCCAACTACTTTGGAGAGCAATTTGGAACTATGCCCAAAGGGCTATAAAAATGTGCATACCCTTTCATCCAGCAATAGCACTTCCAGGGCTGTATCCCAAAGAGATCGTACAAATGGGAAAAGGACCCATATGTACAAAAACATTTATAGCAGCTCTTTTTGTGGTGGCAAAGAATTGGAAATTGAGAGGATGCCCATCAATTGGGGAATGGCTGAGCAAGTTGTGGTATTTGAATGTAATGGAATACTATTGTGCTCTAAGAAATGATGAGCAGGCAGACTTCAGAAAAACCTGGAAAGACTTGCATGGTCTGATGCTGAGTGAAGTGAGCAGAATCAAGAGAACGTTGTACACAGTATCTGCACGCGTTGTGCAATGACTAATATTGATAGGCTTAACCCTTCTCAGCAATACAAGGATCTAAGACATCTCCAAAGGCCTCATGATGGAAAATGCTATCCACATCCAAAGAAAGAATTATGGAGTTTGAATGCAGATCAAAGTATACTATTTGCTATTTTTTTCTTCTGTTGTGTTTTGTTTCCTCTTTCTGATGGTTCCTCCTATTGGTTCTAATTCTTACTTACAACATCACTAATGTGAAAATATGTTTAATAAGAATGTATATGTATAGCCTATATCAGATTGTGTGCTGTCTTGGAAAGAGAGGTGGGGAGGGAGGGGGAGAAAATTTAAAACTCAAGAGCTTATGAAAGTGATTGTTGATAAATCAAAACAAATTAATTTTAAAAAAAAGAAAAAAAGAGAAGAAATTAGAGGAACATGGAAAAAATTACGTTAGATCTATGGATAGGGGAAGAGTTCATGACCAAACAAAGAAGAGATAGAATGACAAAAGGTAAAATAAACACTTTTGATTGCATAAAAAAAGAGTAGATGAAGATAATCTGAAAGGTGAAGGCATTTAAAAGGGCAACTAAGTGAGACAGTGGATAGAGCACTAGCCCTGAAGTTGAGAGGAACTGAGTTCAAATCCGCCCTCACAAAGTTACTAGCTGTGTGACCCTGGGCAAGTCACTTAATCCTGATTAAAAGAAAGAAAGATGAAAGCCTTAGTAGCTGAGGGCACAAGGAACAAGGTACTTGTAATTATAGTTATCATTTCTAGATAGATGATTTCCAGATACAGATATCCAGCTTTGGTCTATCACCAGACCACCAGTTCAACATTACCAACTACGTATTAGACATTTTGAATTGTATGTCTCAAAGACAGCTGAAATTCACCATTTCCAAAGCAATAATTCATTATCTTTTTCCTCTAAATCTGACCCATCTTTTGAATTTCCCTTTTGAGGTTAGGGCATCACCATTCTCCCAGACATATATTTTCCATGTCAACGTCATGCTCTGCTCCTCACTCTCATTTATCTTACATATCTAATCAGTTGACAATTCTTGTTTTTCTATCTCCATATCACTAGCAAATGCCCCCTTCTTACCAGTCACACATTATTTTGGACCCTCACCATGTCTTGCCTGACCTATTGCAGTAACCTCCTATTTGGTCTTCCATCCTCACTCAAGCTGCTCCCAACTCTAGTCTACCTTTTCCCAGAGCTGAATGTTGTTTCTCAAGCACATGTCTAGCCATCACAATCCCTCCCCCATTTAGTAAACTATACTGGTTCCATTTTAACTCCAGTGTAAAATAAAATTCTCCATTTTCCCTCTAAATCTTTACACAGTTAAGCTCCTTCCTGTTTTTACAACCTTCTTAAGCTTTATTCTCTTCTATACATTTTCTGGTATAGTTGTTCTCACATACTTACTGTTCCTCACACAAGACACTTTCTCCCATATTTTTGCACTGGGCTGCCCCTGGGATTGGAATGAATTCCCTCCTCATCTCTGCTTTTGGGACTGCTTCAAACCCAATGTAATATTTGAACACTTTTCCTGATCTTCACAGCTCCTAATGCCCTCCCTCCCCAAACTATCTTATATTCATTTTATTTTAAATTAATATTTATTTTATTTTTTCATTAAGTTCACCTTCTCTCCTCTTCCCCTTTTCTGCTCCCATTGATAAAGCAAGATAAGCTTTATTACAAATATGTATAGTAAGACTAAACAAATTCCCATATTGGCTAGTTTCCTCCCCCCCAAAAAAATAAATCTGAAACTATTCTCTGAGTGCTTCATACCTTTTGTCTGTGTGTGTGTGTGTGTGTGTATGTATATATGTATGTGTATATATATATATGCATGTATATATATATATACACACACACACACACACACCCATACACACACACATATGTAATATGTAGGTGTGTGTATACATTTCTGTTGCATATTTACATAATAATATAATAATCATAATGTGACATAATAATAGCATCTATATAGTGTTTTGAGATTTGCAAAGTGATTTAAGATGTCTCTTTTTAATCTCGCAAAAACCCTGGTAAGTAGGTGCTGTTATTTTCTCCATTTTACAATTGAGGAAACTAGGGCACACAGAGGTTAAATGTCTTGCCCAGGGTCACACACCTTGTATCTGAGGCCAAATTTTAACTTCCTGACAATAGGTCCAGCACTGTATCCACTGCACTACTTAGTTGCCTCTGCCCTCATTTACCTGGAGGCTCCACTGTTAAAACATAAGCTCTTTAAGGGTAGTGGATTTTACTTCTGTCTTTGTATCCTCAGTGTTTAACACAGTCCCTGACACATAAGGTACTGCTTGTTGATTGATTGAGTCTACTCCCCAGTAATATAGTTTTATATCCCTTATAGTATTTAATGCAGTCCTTTACATATAGGAAGACCTCAGTAAATGTCATTTTATTGATTATAAGTGGTCAAGACTCCATAACAAATCATGACAAAAATAGAAAAGGGCTTATTGGTCCCTTCTCTTGATTCATCCTGGCACCTCTATCCACCAGGTTGCAATACATGCAATATATAAGCACAGTTAACAAGCACCAAGAACAGCACCATAAGTGACAGGATAGAGTTTAGTGTCTTTAGGCAAGATATGAAAAAACAATGAAATGTCACAGACCTACCTTATGAAAACAATCATAGGAATTAACCCAACAGAATATATATCCTGCTAGCCTTAAGAGATGTTCTTTGGTCTGCTTTAAGATAGCTGGTCAAAAACTATTTTTAGCATTGTGGAGGATTTCTCTTCACTAACTACCAGACAAGTTACAGAATACATTCAAGCCTTGTGTCAGGTATATCATGATGCCTCCTGAATCTAGATGGAAAGGTGGGAGCAGGAGAGGGAGAAAGGGATGAGCAGTTAGGTATTATATATGGCAATATCTACAGACTCTCTGGCAAGTTTTCTCTCTTGGTTAACAAGCTCTGAAAGATGGCCCTCCAGTGAATACTTTTGGGTTCTTTATTCACTTAACTTGCCCACTTAGGGTGAAATAGAAGAATCAGCACAAAATATGAAGTATGTACCTCAGGAGAATTTTTTTAATTATTTACAAGATTATCATTAGTTCCTTCTGATTCCTACAACAAGTTTGAATTATTCCCAGCCATTGTAACTTGCATTGCATGTTTTAAGGTATACGAATCACTTTTCTTGTGACATTCCTGTGAGACTAGGTAGTGCAAGTATTATTCTCCTCAATTTGTAGATGAAGAAATTGAGGCTCAAAGATGTTAATTATCTCGCATTATGATCACAGAGCTAGTATCTGAAGTAGGGTTTAAATTTCACTCTTCTGACTCCAAGTCCAAAGTTCTTTTCATTACAGTATTTTGAAATGGCCTTTTCTCCTCAGCTTTGAGAATATTTGAAGATACAGAGAATTTTTATAAGGATAATGGTCACCTCTACAGTGTTTTATTGTTCATAGGGTGCCATAGGAATATATATGTGTGTGGTCCTTGCCGAGACAGGCAGCAGGGGGAAAATTTTCTGCTTTTGTCTAAGAATGCCAGCACTGAAATATGACTGGCAGAAGGTAAAGGAAAACTAAATCTACAGTTCCTCTTCTGCTTGTCTCTGTCTATGATTTTCCTCCCCAAATGACTGTCAGACTAATACAAGAAGTTCCCATCTTACAAACAAATTCATCTGCAAATGAGGTATTTGGCACTTGGAACACATTTTCCAATAGGAACCATGTTACAAATATTAATTGATTTCACAGACTATCGTTTCAAATACTAATTCACTTTGCTGCTGAAATAATGTATACTTGAAGAGAAAAAATAGTAGAAAAAAGACTTCTGATACTTTAATAGAATCTTTAAAACAAGGCTTTTTAGAGCTTCAAATTCATCTGCTTCCCATTTTGCATTTCACGAATGAGAAAACTGAGGCCATGACAAGTTTAGGGACTTGCCCAAGGTCATACATCTAGGTAGTAATACAGCCTACATTTTGAGATTCTTGAGGGCAAGAACCATGTTTCATTCATTTTTGTATCTTCATTACTAAAAAGCATGCTGCCAGTTATATAGTAGATGTTTTAAAAATTTGCTAAATTGAATTCAGTGAACCAGTACAAGAAACTCAGCCTGCTGCCTCCTAATCACTAACCAACAAGCACAGAAAACACAAAAATATTCATATAATATTCATACATAATTATATTTTTGTATATTGTACCTTTATGTTTATATGTGGCTTTATATTTAAATTATCATCTTAATAGTGCTGGAGGAATATGATATGCATGTTAAATTAGAGAAGGATAGACAGAGTTGGAAATTTTCAATGAGTAACTTCACAGCACTTTCAAGGAGTTAAAAGTCTGATTACACCAGTCTTTAATTTTTATTTCACTTAAAAACCTAATGTTTTCTTTTTTTATTGTAAAGTTGTTTCACTACCACCACTCTTATGCCTGTCACCTATGATTAGGGTTGTGTTTCCTCCAACAAGTGAATTGAAGATAGAGAAGTGGGAGTGGCAGAGATTTCTCTTGAGGTAATTGGATAAGATTTTGAAGAGAAAAGAGGGAGGAAGGAGATTAAAGACTTTGGAATGTACTGGGTCAGAAAGGATTGCCTGGAGTGAAATCAATTGATAATTAAAGACAAAATAAGAGTGAGAATCTCTTGAAAGGGGGGAAGTGGAAAGAAATGGGAAGGTACATTAGGTTAGGTAGGACATCAGGTATGAGTAGAACTTCCTACTCTAGGCATCAAGTAGTGCTGTCAGCCTTGATTATTTCCTGTCTATAGTAAAGTAGGGATTGAAGGGCCTCTCTGACATAATGAGTGGGGGGGGGTGAAGTATGGTCTGGGGAGTAATGTGAAACCCCAATAATTTATATGTATAAGATAGTTAAATTCAGCTTTTTGCATCTAGTATCCATACTATTGTTTAAACCCTCAAATAGTAGGAAGACCAGGTGAGGTAGGCTCCTACTATTAGTTCTTCTGGCACAGTCTATCTAAAAATATACATACATACATATATATACATACACATACACACACATATATTTCAATAGTTATCTTTCTAGTCTATTTTTGCATTTAGGTCTTAGGAGTTATAAGTGGGCTGGTGATGAAGCAGAATAGATCCTCATTTTTTTCTTTTTAAGTTCCTTTTGCTGCCAGTGCTTTTACTAGTTTGAAAACCAGAATTTGAAATACATGTTATTGTAAAGCCCTGTCTTAAAATATTTCTTGAGTCTGTTTTTTTTCAGTTCTGCCCAATTCTTCAGGACCCTATTTGGTGTTTTCTTGATCAAGACACTGGAATGGTTTTCCTTCTCCAGCTCATTTTATAGATAAGGAAACTGAGGCAAACAGGGTTAAGTGACTTGTCCGGGATCACATAGTAAGTATAGAAGTCAGATCTGAATGCAGGAAGATAAGTCTTTCTGACTTCGGTCCTGGCACTCTATCTACTGTGCCACTTAGCTGCCAAAACGTTTCTTGCCTTTAGCATAGTTCTGTTTTTGAAAACATTAATATGATGTGATTCTGAGGTCAATGTCAAAGCTCTCTTGCAGGGTAGCTCAATTTAAATTTTGTCTTTAGTCTCCTTTGTCATGACTGTGAACTTTTGACCATAATGGAAGTGAGGTGGAGGGAATTCTAGTGGCATGGGACCCAAGCCCACCAGAGTCCAGTTTGGCTTTTTAAAAGCCTGCCCTTTCCCTGGAAAAGGAGTATAGAGGAACTTCTGGGCTACTGACACTCAGGTTCCAGGTACTCTTTGATTCAGTGACACTGGCTTCCTGGTTATTTCAGGAGCTACACATTCCACCTCTAGGATCTGGGTATTTCCTCTGTCTATACCCCCTTCTTGGAATGCTCTTCTTCATGGCTCCCCTGCCTTCCTTGAAATTTCAACTAAAATCCCATTTTGTACAGGAAGCCTTTACCAATCCCTCTTAATTCTGGAGCCTTCCGTCTGTTCATTATTTTCTAATTATCCTGGATAGAGTTTGTTTGTACATATTTATTTGCTCTGTTTCTCCCCCATTAGATTGTGAACTCCTGAAGAGCAGGGACTGTCTTTTGCTTCTATTTAGATCCCTGGCACTTAGCACAATGCCTAACACACAGCAGGCACTTAATAAATGCTTATTGATTGGATTGATGTCATACTTTCAGCAAAGCAGTATTTCTCCTTGGACTGTGTGCATCATCATTTGTTCTCGTGGTCTGACTTATGCAGATACATTTAAGTGAATAATGTTTATTAATTCCTTCTCTAACCTGTTGGGATAATTTCCATATTTATCTGAGGAGGGAAGCAATATGTAACTCAGAAGTATTTTGATCACACTGTTCCCTCTTCCTGCAATGCCCTCCCTGCTATACTTATTGATTCCTACCCATATATTTTCTAAAGCTTATATAATGATACATTGTGGTAGATTATAGTTAGTGATGTATGTGCCATAAGTTCAAAAGATGTCAAGTGGGAAGGGATCTTAGAAGTCACCTGGTAAATGTCATTACTTACAAATGAGGAAATTGGAACCCAGAAAGACTAAGTGATTTGTTCATGGTCATACAGATATTAAGCATCAGATGTTAGAGTTAAACCTGACCCTCTGATTACAAAACCAAGATACTTTTTACTATACCATGAAGATTCATACTAGACTATAAGGCTCCATGACAACAAAACCTTCTCTTATTCTATGTGTGTATCTCTCAAAGTGCCCTGTTCATAGTGAGAACTTAATAAATATTTATTGAATTGAGTTCTGCAAATAGCTTTCAAATTTTTTGCTGCAGCTGAGTATTTGGAAGAAATACTCCTAACATTTTATATTTCATCCTTATTCCAAATTCAAAGTATCAAACCATCAAAGAATCAATATTTCCTCTTAGTCTGTGAATCATTACTTGTGCTTCCCTCATTAAAAGGTACCTCATTGTAGGTGACAAGTCTTTTGTACATGAGCTCATCAATCAGAAAAGTCACATTTTGAAATCATCCAGGACCAAAAGGAGACCACAGATCTTCTTCAAACTTATCAGGCCAAAGTCTATCCAGACTTGCAGAGCAATTCTTGGTTGGTAGTATTGGTGTTTTAACAACAAATTACACAGAAGGAAATTTATGTGCTGTGGAACTAACCAACTCAAGCACAAGATATGCGATTCTGCCCCTGCCCTTTCATGTATTCAGAAAATGTAACACGATTGATTTCATATCTTTACAAAATGTAGACCAGATCAAAGCGTACTTTGTTGTTGTTTGGTCATTTTTCAGTTGTGTGCTTCTCTTTGTGATCCCTTTTGGAGTTTTCTTGGCAAAGATGCTGGAGTGGTTTGCAATTTCCTTCTCCAGCTCCTTTTATAAATGGGGAAACTGAGGCAAATGAGGATAAATGACTTGCCCAGGGTCACACAGCTAGTAAGTGTCTGAGGCCAGATTTGAACTCAGGACTTTCTGACTCCAAGCCTGGTACTCTATCCACTGCATCATCTAGCTATTCTACTAAAGTGTACATAGATAAATCAATACATAAAAAAGTCTGGTTAAAGTTAGATTTGTTCTTCTATGTCTATAACATTCTTTATATGCTGCTAAAAACATTTTATAGAGATTCACAAAATTTAAAGTTAGGACAATAAATTTGAGTTCATGTGTGCATAGGAGGGGGAGCACATACATTTATATAGAAGAAAATAAATTTAGAGACATGATTCTACCAAAAAGTAAACACAGGAAAAGGGACCCAAACATTATGTTTATGTTCGGTGATTTTTGTGTTGTTCACATTAAAAATCAAACTAATAATTACATTGTGAATTTTTCATAGCCTAAATAGTAGTGAACAATGATTGAGATAGTTAAATAAATCCCTTTCTTTTACCATGAGAGAAATAACTACATAAATCTTTGGGATCACATTACATTCAAATTCAACTTGACTGATTTTTGAATGAGAAATACCACTTTAAAAGCAAATTCTTTCATCCTAGAGAGTATATAAACAGCCAAAAGAACAGGAAAGGAAAAATGTATTGTCTCAATGCATGCTTGAATGAATAAATCTTTTGCAGATTACTAATAGTCAATAACATTATTTGGAAGATTTGGAGGTAATCTGGTTTGCATTAAACATATTTACACTTTAAAATGCCTCATGAATTAAGTAAAGTTTTACTACAAACAGATGCTAAGGAATATGAAAATATAGAGTGATTTTGTAGGAAGATAATTATTATCTTTAGAGTTTAATTGGCCAGGTTTTCAGGGGAAAAAATGTCTTCTTTCTTCCAGAGAGCACAGACAGACGAATTGGAAAAAATTGAAAAGCATGGCAGATCATGCAAAGAAAAAGAAAATGCCAAGTCTTTGGACAAACCTGAACAGTAAGCATGCCTCTTATAGCCAAAGAGGAATCATCCAGGAGATGTGTGGGCTATTTCCATTAGGAAAGTGCAGTATCTTAAGTACATAATTGCTAGGAATGATATAAGGCTAAACATCTGTTTATGTGAATTATATTTTCCCTCTTAATTTGACTCTCTTGCTTCAGGTTCCTTTATGAACTATCACTAATACCCAACTTTTCAGAGCGAGTCTTTTGCATCCTGTTCCAGTCAACATTTTCAGAAAGCATTTGCTCGATTCGTCGCAAACTTGAACTACTCCAGAAGTTGTGTGAGGTGGGTTCTGGTCCATAGAAAGCTGGGACTAGATCTCTGATATTTAATCACATTCAGTCATGTTCATATTTCAAAAGTTTTCTTTTTATTTACTCTAAGTCCTCATTAAATATGAAGGATCGCAGTCCTGCCGAATGGAACATTTTATGATGGTGCTTCCAGATCAAAGCACATGTTCAGATTGGCTTTCAGGGCTTCACTACAGCATCATAAGATTCCTGCCAATGCACATCAGCCTCTAGAGAATACTGTGCCTTCTGCTGCTGCCAAAGCAAAATCTTCACTTTGCAGAGGCTTTCATACATCCGACATCTAAATGAATGCCATTTGAGAGCATTCTGTTTGCATTCTTTGATTTTTGGAAGGGACTGCTCAACAAATTGCTAATAATTAGTCCATCCCAATGATTTGGAGACAACAACATAGCTGAATTTTGAGGCTAAAATGCCTCCTTGAAGTTGGAGTATTAATACTCTGCATAAATTGTTAGTATCAAAATTTTAAAATGCTGTTCATTAGTCTAAGGGCAGCAATACCATTCTCTCTTCTATTAGTAAAACATTTTCAAAAAACTTGATGAGCTGGGTATAAGTAATACAAAGTTAAGCCTAACACAGCAGTTTGGAAGAAACAAGTGTGAAATATTTGGGGTAAATTTAATCTCATTATAAAATGCATTTCTTTACATCAACATTTTTAGTGTTAGTTTTGATGCCAGATTACTTGGGTTGCTAAGAAGATATGTAAAATTAGAATAGTTATAAAGAATTTCTCTTTCATTGAAATAGTTGTTGTTTCACAATTCTCCTTTTTCTAGCCCTCTTTAGTTTAGCAAAGAATAGGAGACATGGCATAAGGTACTTGCTCACTGTCTCTCAACCACCCTCTTTGATTCATGTGTGAAATGTATGTTAGAATGTGTTAATATAGTTGCTATGGGTTTTTTTTTTTCCTTTCTGTGCTGATGTAGTTGGTTTAAGGTTTTTTTTTTCCTTTATGTATATGTGTATATAAATGTTACTTCTGTGTCTTTTGTGATTTTCTTAACATGTATTTTAGATATTTTCTAATAAAGTACAACTTGTAAGTAGGAATAAAGACAAATGGATATGACCTAAAATGTTAGTGAATGTATTGGAAGCTTGGCATATTGTGTGATAACAATTCTTGTAAAATTGATAAATGTTATACAAAATTTTAATTAAGAAAAATTGTTCTTTATCCTATTTTGCAGACATTGAAAAATGGGTCAGGGGTTATGCAGGTTCTAGGTCTGGTTCTTGCCTTTGGTAATTACATGAATGGTGGGAACAAGACTCGGGGACAGGCAGATGGTTTTGGATTAGACATTCTTCCAAAGCTGAAAGATGTCAAAAGCAGTGTAAGTATTTTTATGACTGACTGTAGGATCACTAGAAGATGAGATTATTTTGTTAGTAATAAGGAGTTTCATTATTTGTCCTTTGTAATAATTGTTTCTTTATACCTTGATGCCAAAATACATCTAAGTAAAAGAAATGTTCATTTTCGTGTGTATGTGTTTTGAGTATTAGAATGTTTCCTTAAATAAGTAACCATTAATCCTATGTCCTTCTTGATGACTATGACTTCAGCTAGAACTACATATTTCTTTCTTGATTTCTTGCCCAATTCTGTATATGCCAAAGACCATCTGCCCTACGGCAAATTTTTCTAAATCATATATCTGAAAGACTTTTACTTTTCCTAGGATAAAATAGCATATAGCTATTTTTTTCCATTTAAATTAATTATTTAGATGCTAACCAGTGGAGACCAATAGGTTCAAGTCCTTAAAAAATTAGAAAGAGTCCAACACAACTCATTCTAAAAGGGGTGAAATACTTAATTAAAGTAGAAAATAGAGCTAGCCACAACAGTACAATTATCTCTTCCTAATCCTCAGAATAGATGATCTGTCTAATGTTTCGAGTTCAAAATCTTATGAATCCATAAGTCTAATCACTGTCCTTGCATGTGTGATACTACTAAGAAAAGAAATTGGTAAAAGAGATTAAAAATTTTAAATAGCAAACATTTAGGAGGACTGAATATTTTAGGAATCTACCTACATGTATGTATTTGCAGTGGTGCTAATGGAGAGGAAACTATGAAACATTAGAAAAACTGTCAAAAAATTGGAATCAAGATTATATATAATAGTATTTATTCCTATTATTTTCCACTGAAAAGTTGTTGACTTTTTGCTAAAAGTTGCAAGTTTCTAAACTTTTTTCTGTTAGTTACTGAATAATCAACTTCATATGATTTTTATTTTTGATAGAGTTCTACCTGTAAAACCTACTACATTTGTTGCCTGTACATTTTCATTGTAATTTCTGGTATAGAAATAATTTGTTATTATTTCCCAATAGAGGTAGAGTTTTAAACACATAGATTATTAGGGAAATTTTTTAAAAGGAGCATACTTTTCTGTCTATTATATCCCTGTTGAATTGAATAGAAATATCATTTCCAAATGATTTAGAACCTATAAATAATACCAGATTAGGCATCTGCTAATTTTTAATATGGAACCTTAAGCAGATTCTTGAGCAGATTATGAACATAATAAAAGAATATCTTCTGTTTTCATTCTATTTAAGGATCATGTTTTAGTCAGTTCCCCAAAGGCAAATCCCATTGATTCAAATCAAAATATGGTCTAGATTGAGAAATCAACATTCAGTCATGAAATAAGAAGTAATTTACCTTTTTGTATGGCCCAACATAAGTTACAAAACTATTTCAGTATCCTTGCTAAATTAGAAATAATTGTGTTTATTCCTGGATTTTTTTTATATCTCCATAGAGAAAATTAGAGTACTATAATTACTTTTACTGTTACCATCTGTAGATTACTTTTATGCAGCACTTCAAGGTTTACAAAGTATTTTACTTATATAGGGTATCCCAAAAGTCAGTGCAGTGTTAAGTTATCAAATCTACTTTAAGTTATAAAGCTATTAAAGATACCTAGTTGTGTGACCCTAGGAATGCCACTTAGCCTTCTTGATCCTGGGATTCTTCATGAAATGGGGATAATAATAGACCACATGGCATTGTTCTGAGGATTATACGAGATTACCACAAGGTCTCCCAAAAGTCTTAGTGTGGTTTTAAGTTATTAAAGGTTAAAGCTGCAATAGGACTATTGGACATGTTGTGTAATCTCATATAATTAATGCTTAAAAATAAGTTTTAAGTTGTTAAAGCTTAAAAATGCACTAAGATTATTGGGACACCTTGCCTCATACAATCCTTAGAACAATGCCATGTGGTATATTATTATCCCCATTTCATGAAGAGTACCAAGATCAAGAAGGTGAAGTGGCATTCCTAGGGTCACAAAGCTAGCAAATATCAGAGATAACATTTGCATCTGAGCCTTCCTAATTCTAAAATACTATCACAGGATTATACAGATTACTGTGAGCAAGCCTCTAGTCAATATATCATTGACTGATTTCAACCTAATTAGCAGGTTCATGTTAATAGAGTTAATAGAACCACAAACCAAAAATGATAAGTGAAAGCCACTCAGATCACTGAAAAGCAAATCCTATTTTAGGGTGAGAAATCTAGATTAGGAAATCATATTTAAAGTAGTGGGGGAGGAGTATGAAGAGGGAAGAGTAATGTTTAGAACAAAAATAAAAATAAACCTATAACCATGGGCTAAAATAATAACAAACCTAAAATCCAGGAGCATGTATAGCTTATCTTGGGAGATTTAGTTTAAAGTAGGTAAAGTCTAAATGTCATTCACAATATTTATGTCGCATGGTTTTGATTCAAATGTGATAGCAATGATGAGTAATGCATACAATTTCTAGAGCCAGATCAGTCCCTATATGAATATGACACAAAAGTGAAAAAGTAGCCTCTTAAGCCTGAGATTTTGCATATTTTCTGCAGAACTCATAATAAATTATTCATTATGCTATATGTACAAATTCCTAAAAGTCTGCCAGACCGGATGGTTTATGTAACAATTCATTATCTAAAATGATTGCTATGAAGCCCAAGTGATTTTTAAATAATTTTATTCTTTTTTGTGTTGGGGGGGTTCATTTATGATTTCTCTTTTCTGTGAACTGAGTCACAAGCCCAGAGGTGATTATATAGTTCCTATAACTGGACATAGGGTCCTGTCAATTCTAAATTTTTTCAAATAAAATGAAGTCATACATTTCAACATTAAAAATAGCTTGCCTCTAAGAAATATTAAATTATGTGTATGACTCAGGAAATAAATAAAGCAAACAAAAACAAAAGAATATTTATAGTTGAAAGACCACTTTTAACCAGTTCTGATACTGGTCTGATTAAAGGAGGAATAATGTTAAGTAGATGATCTTTCCTGAAGCAGTTAAATCTCTTAGGTACAGGAAGACAGTTTGTCTTATAAAATTTCACTTTTCATTTAAAATGTCATCATATATAGGTTATTGTCCAGAATTTTTTTAAAAATTCTAGTAGTGAGTGAAATTTAAATGACCTTTACTCACTTTGATCTTTCTGCCTAGGACAATAGCCGGAGTCTTTTGTCATATATAGTTTCATATTATCTTCGAAATTTCGATCAGGTGAGTGACTGTAATTTCTATGTACGCAGCTAAATTTGCTCTGACTCAATGTGAATTGAGTGATTTCATGATGTATATGTTTGTTTGTTTCTTCTATGCCTGTGGATAGCCATTCTTTCAAAAAACCATTTCCTCCCCCCACCTTGTTTGTCAGGATGCTGGAAAAGAACAATGTGTTTTTCCACTGCCAGAAC
Organism: Phascolarctos cinereus; assembly: GCF_003287225.1. NCBI lineage: Eukaryota > Metazoa > Chordata > Mammalia > Diprotodontia > Phascolarctidae > Phascolarctos > Phascolarctos cinereus. The sequence goes on from NW_027555958.1 coordinate 343,844,832, forward strand.
CCCAGGACCTCTTTCAGGCCTCCCAGATGAAGTTTGAAGACTTTCAGAAAGACCTTCGAAAGCTGAAGAAAGATTTGCGAGGTAACAAGATACAATGCAGTATGATAATCCATCTATATATTTTCACCATGGTGATGGACAAAGGGTACCTTTTTAATGTGATGTGGAGAACATATTAATTTTTGGGTAGCCTTTGTTTTGGGTAGTTTAACTAACATTTCTGTGAGCAAAAAAAAAAACTATCATGCTTACTCTTTGCTGTGTCTAACACCAAACCAGACAAATCTAGGTATTCAGCAGAGTACTTCTTTTTTTAATTAATTTATTTTGATTTATCAAAAATCACTTCCATAGGCTTTTGAGCTTTAAATTTTTCTCCCTTTCCCTCCCCACTCCCTCCCCAAGATGACTTGCAATCTGGTATAGGTTATACATATACATTCCTATTAAACACATTGTCACATTAGTGATGTTGTAAGGAAGAATTAGAACCAATAGGAAGAACCATCAGAAAGAGGAAACAAAGCAAAACAGAAGAAAAGAATAGCAAATAATATGCTTCGATCTGCACTCAAACTCCATAGTTCTTTCTTTGGATGTGGATAGCATTTTCTACCATGAGACCTTTAGATCCTTGCATTGTTGAGAAGGGTCAAGTCTGTCAACTTTAGTCATAGCACATTGTGGCTGTTACTGTGCACAATGTTCTCCTGGTCTGCTCACTTCACTCAGCATCAGTCCATACAAGTCTTTCCAGGTTTTTCTGAAGTCTGCTTGCTCATCATTTCTTATAGCACAACACTATTCCATTACATTCATATACCACAACTTGTTCAGTCATTCCCCAAATGATAGGCATTCCCTCAATTTCTAATTCTTTGCCCCCACAAAAAAGAGCTACTATAAATATTTTTGTATATGTGGGTCCTTTTCCCATTTGTATGATCTCTTTGGGATACAGCCCTAGAAGTGCTATTGCTGGGTCAAAGGTTATGTACATTTTTATAGCCCTTTGGGCATGGTTCCAAATTGCTCTCCAAAATGGTTAGATCATTTCACAACTCTACCAACAATGCATTAGTGTTCCAATTTTCTCACATATTCTCCAACATTTATCATTTTCCTGTTTTGTCATGTTGGCCAATCTGATAGCTGTGATGTGGTACCTCAGACTTGTTTTGATTTGCATTTCTCTAATCAATAATGATTTAGAGCATTTTTTTATATGACTATAGATAGCTTTAATTTTTTCATCTGACAACTGCTTGTTCATATCCTTTGACCATTTATCAATTGGGGAATGACTTGTATTCTTATAAATTTGACTTAATCCTCTATATATTTTAGAAAATGAGGCCCTTATCAGAGACACTGGTTGTAAAAATTCTTTCCCAGTTTTCTACCTTCCTTCTAATCTTAGTTGCATTGGCCTTGTTTGTGCAAAAACTTTTCAATTTAATGTAATCAAAGTTATCAATTTTGCTTTTCATAATGTTCTCTATCTTCTGTTTGGTCATGAATTCTTCTGTTCTCCATAAATCTGACAGGTAAACTATTCCTTGCTCTCCCAATTTGCTTATGGTATCATCAGCATTTATATCTAAATCATGAACCCATTTTGACTTTATTTTGGTGTAAGATTTTGGTCTATGCCTAGTTTCTGCCATACTCTTTTCCAGTTTTCCCAGCAGTTTTTGTCAAATAGTGAGTTCTTATCCCAGAAGCTAGGGTCTTTGGGTTTATTAAATAGTAGATAAGTATATTCTTATCCCAGAAGCTAGGGTCTTTGGGTTTATTAAATAGTAGATAAGTATAGTCATTGACTGTTATGTCTTGCATACCTAACCTGTTCCACTGATCTACCACTCTGTTTCTTAGTCAGTACAACATAGTTTTGATGATTGCTGCTTTATAATACAATTTAAGATCTGGAACAGCTAGGCCACCTTCCCCTGCATTTCTTTTCTTTAGTTCCCTTGATTTTCTGAACCTTTTGTTATTCTAAATAAATCTTATCATTATTTTTTCTAGCTCTGTAAAATAATTTTTGGTAATTTGATTGGCATGGCACTGAATAAGTAAATTAATTTTGGTAGAATTGTCATTTTTATTATATTAGCTCGGCCTACCCATGAGCAACTGATGTTTTTCCAATTATTTAGATCTGACTTTATTCGTGTGGAAAGTCAGCAAAGTACTTCTTGAATCTAATATGGAATATATAGATGGGATTACATTTCTTCAGTATTTCTTGTAGTCTTGTTTTCAGTATGCCACATCTCTTTGGGATTTTGCGTTATGTTTATTTCTTCTTATAAATCTTATTAACATTATCTTCCCTCCTAACTCCCAGCATTTGTGGCTTCTGAATTATGTCACTTTTTATGCAATCAAACTCTCACCTTTTATGCATTCAATCAAAAAAAGTCATACATGAGTGATGCACTGTTACACATAGACCCAGCAGGTTATTGGCCATCTAGGCTATTACTGTCATTTTTAAAAGGAAAGAGTTGGAAGTTGTATACATTTCTCCCAAAGAAGTTTTTTTATTAAAAGTAGCATTCAGACAAAATCAAGTACTACCAGCAGAGGTTCTTGCCAAGAGTTTTGGTTTCTGATCAACTGATGCAACCCTCTTTAACCTATTTATTTCCTGAGAACATCTCTGCTTTCTTAAGCTTTGATCTAACTGCATCAAGCACAGATCCAGGTGGAACAGATCCCTTATTATTGGCAGTGCCATATCTCAATAGGTGTAGGTAGAGGAGCTAGATATTAAGCTGACAACAAGAAAAAAAGATAGCGGAAAAATTTTTTAAAAGAATTGTTACATTAAAAAAAAACTGGGAGATATACATAGATCAGGGATTTAAATATTAAGCATAATGATCATCACTTATTTTGATTAAGATTCTCCTATAGATGGACAGTGCCTAAGACCATGCCTTGCTCATCTCATACTAGTCTTTATTGCTTGACAATCTGCAACCAAAATGCAAAGCTATCGTATAAACTGAGTACATTTTTCTCCTTAGAGAAAACAGTAGTCACTCATTGTTTTTTCCCTAAAGAAATCTTCAAAAACCAAAATAAAGCAGTCAACTCAAATAATATTTCTGGACATTCTAGGGGAAAAACATATTTCCTTTTACGGTGCTTTTAGTTCTTTGAAATTATGTAGACATTACTGAAGTGCTCCTGGAATTATAATGAAGCATCATGATTTCAATACTGAGCCAGATCTGGATTCACAATTCAAATATCAGGAGCAGGGTTTCAAAGCTACAGTTACAGATGATTTGTTAGCCGAGCTGTATGTTTATTTCAATAACAAATAATTTAATTTGCTGTTTTCAGGGTAGATATTGTTCCCATTCTTTCTTTTCCTATTAAATCAGTTACATATAAACTACTATACTCTGAATGTCACCTCCCCCCCCATTAAATTTTCATAAACTGAAATACTTCAAGAATAAATGATTGTATTAGTGTAGGCATTCAGATTTGATTCAGTAGACACATTAAGTGCTCACTGTGTTTTAGGCATTCTGCTAGATGCAGCATATACAAAGACCAAAAACATAGTCCCTGCTCCCAAAGATGTGTCAGTATTTCAATATAAGCATAAGAATAATTGTTAACATTTACATGGTGCCTTAAAGTTTGAAAAACACTTTACAAATATCTCATTTGTTCCTCCCAACAACTCTAGAAGGTAGTTGCTATATATTATTAGCTCCTTTTTATAGATGAGGAAATGGAGACAGGTCTGATTAAATGACTTGTCAAGGGTCACACAGTGAGTACGTGTTTAAGACAGAATTTGAACCCAGGCTGTCCTCATTCCAGGTACAGTTCTCTATACAATGCTTCATCTAGCTGTGTCAAACTATGAAGGGGTTATAAACAAACACAACAATGCACAATAATTTGAGGAAGGGGAATACATTAACAATTGGAGGGATCCGCTGCCACTCTGGGACAAGCCCTTTTTACCTCTCTGTCCCCTGGACTATTAAAAAAGCTTTTCATTAGTTTCCCTTCATTTGACTTAGGGATTTTCCTAGATTGTGAGTCTGATCATGTCACTCTAACATTCAGTAAGCTGTAGTGGATCTCTCGTGTTTCCAGGACTAAGAATGAATGAATGAATTAATTAATTAATTAATTAATTAATTAGTTAATTAATTAGTTAATTAAAAAAATAAAAACTTTTTGGTACTTGAGTCTTTTCACTGCTTGGCTCCTTCCCAACTTTTCTCTTCACCTCACACTTCTCTTTCTTTCACATACTCTATAATTCAGTGATATTTACTTTACTTGTTCCTCAGACACAACATTGCTTCTGTGAGCCTTTGCCCTGGTTGTCTATCCCCCATGCCTGGAATTCTCTCGTTCCTTATCTCCACCTCTTGGATGCCCTGGCTTATGTCAATTCTCAGGGAAAAATCTAGAAGAATCCTTTCCTGATCCCCTTAATGCTAGTGCTTTCCTTCTGTTGATTAATTTATTCTGCATCTATCTTGTTTCTACATAGTTGTTTACATGTAGTCTCCCCCTTTAGACTGTGAGCTCCTTGAGAGCAGTGACTACTTTTGCCATTCTTTGTATCCCCAGAGCTTAGCACAGTGCTTGGCCCGTGGTAGGCCCTTAATAAATGCTTGTGGAGTTGACTTCCACTCTGAACCGACTGAACTTCTATTCTATGGTCCCTAGGTTTCTCCAATAGAACATGTACTGCTCGAAGGTAGTGACTGTCCTTTGTTGTTGTTGTTGTTGTTGTATCAGTAGTTCTTAGCACAGGGTCAGGCACATCACAAACACTTAATAAATGTTTTTGGATTGGTCTGGAAAAGCTTCCCATAAGACTTTGTGCATGAACTGCTCTTTAAATCAAGCCAAGAATTCTTAGAAGTAGAACTGAAGGAGAACATCCAGGCATGAGGGTGAGCCTGTGGAAAGGCAGAAAAATGACAAATGGAATTGTGATTTGGGGGAATATGAAGTGTCCCAGACAACAATTTTATAGATCAGAAGAGGCATAAGTTACTGAAGCAGGGGGGGAAAAATCAGCATTAGGCTGATTCTCTTAAACTTAAACTACTACTTAAAAAAGAAAAAAACCAATCCATTTCTAGACCTATACTTGAAATTCTTCTAGTTTAGTAGCATCTGCCAGAGTTATGAACCATTCATAGAATCATCAGTCATCCTCAAGACAAAATGAGACGCTAAAGTTAGACTTTGGTAGAGAAACCACATGTGTGTGTGTGTGTGTGCAAAACCACAAGCATTTATTACATACCTACTATGTGCCAGGCACTGTGTTAAGTGCTTTACAAACATCATCTCACCTAACCTCACAACAACCCTGCAAAACAGGAGCTGTTATTGGTCCATTTTACAGTTGAGCAAATTAAGGCAGATAGAGGTCAAGTGACTTGCCCAGAGTCACATAGTTAGTGAGTGCCTGAGGCCAGATTTTAATTCAGGCTTTCCTGACTCAAGGCCTACTAGTCCTCCATCCATTACCTCTACTCTGTCTCTAAATGCTTTTTGTGTGCCATGAAGGTAAGAAAGAGGTCACAGGACATTAGATTAAAATGTCGCAGGAAGATCTCACAGAAATGTGAAGGTAAGCTTGAAGATCCAACAGAAACATTTCACTCTACAAGCATTTATTAAGAGATTCCTCTTTGCCAGACACTTTGCTATACTGGATGGTTGCTCGAGATAGTATGGCTTCAATCTGTTTATGTGGCCTTATTCAGAATTACTTTTTTGGCAGAATTATAGAAAAATTGGACTATTTGCTATGTTTTAATTTCATCCTATTTGAATAGACTACCATGTCAATAACTGTAACATTTCTCTACCTCTTTTCTACCTATTCTCTCAAAGTCCAAATTAATTGTGACTTCCTCCATGAAGTCTTCCAGAATCTTCCCTCTCCTTCCCAAGCTTCCAGTGAACTAGCCCTTCCTAAGTATTATTAGAATACTTTAGTGTCTCTACCTTATTTTATGCTATTTGGTAGATATATCACATATCCCCAAATTGATTTTTAAATAATGGACAGAAAAGACCAGATTATTTCATTTTTAATTTCTGTATTCTCAGCAGAGAGAATGCCATGTATAATAAATGTTGGCTGATTGTTTTTAATTGAGCTGACACTTGACAGAATTATAAAACAATTAAATGATACATTGTAGGGATACTGTTTGAGTTTTAATATAAAACAAGATGCATCAGCTTTCCTGACTGCCATAGCACATAGAGTTGGCCTAGACTGAGTTTCTAGGGCATTAAGAAGCCCAAATCTTTTTTTCTGTGCAAGAACTGCCACCTCATCTTATCTCCTGCACTTTTTTTCTTGTTTAATTTATAGCTTGAAATCAGATGGAAAACTATTTTTCCCAACATTCTAGGCTCTAAAACGTTTCTATTTTAATCCAGTGCCTGCTACTTAGTAGCTGCTTGATAAATATTAATTGATGATTGGGATTGATTGAAGCTTGACTCTGTCATCTGATCTGTTAAGTTATACCTCTCAAATTTTGTCATTAGAAAATTCAATAAGCCTGCCATCTATGCCTTCAGTTGCATAGGTAATAAAAAGATTAAATTGCACAAGACCAAGGGCAGATCGCTAGGGAACTACACTACCAGTAATCTTCTAAGTAGACTTAAACTATTAACAATTGCTCTTTAGGTCTACCTATTGAACCGGTTCTAAGTAAACATATCTGTATTATTCCCTAGCCGTGTTTCTCCATCTTTTCCATAATACCATGAGAGACTGTCAAAAATCTTGTTAAAATCAAGATAAACTGTATGTAAATAACCCTGATATACTTATCTAATCACTCTGTCATAAAAGAAAGGCATTAGTCTAAAATGATTTGTTCTTAATGAAGCTATGCTCATTAGCTTCTTGCTATAAGCACTCTATTTTCTAGATATTTACTAGTCATTTCTTTAATAATAAATTCTAGAATCTCCCCCCCCAGAATAAGCTCACTGATCTATAGTTTACAGACTCTATTCTCTTCCTCTTCCCATTAAGAAAGAAAAAAACACTGGGACAACATTTGACTTATCCAGTTTTAGTAATACTTGTTTTCCATTTTCTGTAATCATTCAAAAATGGTTGACAGTGGCACAGGAATCAGATCTGACAAAATGTACTTCTTATGTGTCTGGGAAATTGAACTTATCAAAAGCAGCTAAATGTTCTTACTATCATCCTACTTAGCCTGGTTTTCCATTCCCAATTAGCCATTTTTGTTCTAGTTTTTTTTTAATGCAAAGATTATTCCCTTTGGTAGAGAAAACAGAAGTAAAAAATTAGATTGAGCAGTTCTACCTTCTCTTTTTCTTCCATTATCATCATCTCATCCCACCACAAGGCATAGTCTTATCCTTTCACTAATTTCTCTTTTCTCAAGGAAAAAAATACTTTAAAAACCTCCTTTTATAGTTTTCTGGAATTTTGAATGGCATGTGCTTAAAATAATTTTCCATTAATTGCTACTTATGAATTATTTTTTTCATGTCTTAAAATCTATATAAATTCTTTCTGTGGAATAAATTTAGTAATTTTATCTATGGAAATTTAACTAAGTTGTATGTCTATATCATATTTTTGAAAAATAACTTGTATTTTTAAATAACGAAATAGAAATTATAGTGAAAGATATATGTAGATTGTAAGGACGCACTACATGGTTTTGAATCACATTATCTCAAGGTGATCACTTTTCAGTTTTCTGCATAGACGCTTAGATTGTTTTATCTGAAGGTGGAAAGCCAAGGATTAATGTGTTATGTGCCAGCCATTTTAATACAGAGAAGGCTGAAGCCCAGTTTAAAATTTTATTAATGCACCCACTGTGTTTGGCTCCTACAATTGCCTCCAGATTTCATAACTCTCTGGGGCTCTCAGCCTTGTCTTTATGAATTCAGTGACATATAGTTGGTTAAGAAATCCAATCTGCTTTTGATCTCTCCTCACTGTCAGCAGCCCTTTGTGATGCAGGCCTGTCAAGTGATGACTTCTGTACCAGTATCATTCTAGGGTAGAAATTATAGTATTTGCCACATGACTTAAATCAATTCAACATGTACAGAGAATCAAGTAATTACGTTACTGGAACTAGGTATGGAAGTTCTTGTGAACTTATATGTATATTTTGGTTCCATTAGTTGTATCATTTTAGATTAAAGAAATATCTGCTTCTATAAAGTACCTAATAAAAGACTATGTTTTGAGAGGTTTCAATTAAATATTTATTGATAACTAAAATATTTTGCTGAACTCCAAACCATTTTGGAAGAGGAAAACAAAACATTATCATAAAGTGACTAAAATTCAGTCATTTGATGTTAAAATATAAGTACTATCTATTTGACATCTAGTCCAATTCCCGTATTTTACAGATGAGATAACCAGGACCAAGAGATAGAAAAGACCAGCTCAATGTCCTGTTCAGTGTTCGTTATTGGAACAATCATAACTAGACCTCAGGTGTCCAGGGCTTTTTCTGTTGTACCATGTAGTTTAGTGACTCAACACCATATCCACTAAAATTGAAGCCAAGGGGAGGGTTCCACAAATTACTTTTCATATTGTTTCACATTTTTTACCTCTTAAGAACTTTATCACTTTTATTGTGTAAATGATACTATTTAAATCTTTCTGGGTTTAGAGATTATTTTTCAATCATGGAAGGATTCATGAACCATAATGTTTCAAACAAACAAACCAAAAAAGTGCTTTGTCACATTGTGTTAATTAGTCCTGAAATAGTAATAATAATAATAATGAACAAGATCACTTTTGGTGATATTAATCTCAACTTTTTTTATTTATAAATCCCATTTCTACATGAACACCCCATTCTATATTTATATCTAAACTTGTCTACATATGATTTGAGTTTTCCATAAGGGATAAGTCTGTTAAACAGTTCTTAATCTTTGAAAATGTAATTCCAGTTGGACTGCATTACATTGCAATTCTGATTTAAAGAAACTCATTTGCAAAATATAATGTGGAAGGAAGGGGAAGATTATGAGCAGTTACTTCATGAAACAATGAGAATATGGATCTACAAGAAAGCTTGGCATCAGTTAAACCAGATCATCCCAAGAGCATTGAAAGATGGCATTTGAATGACGACAGCAAACAGATGAAAAAATGGAAACAATCTGTCAACATTTCTATTTTCTTCAATGACAGTGGAGCCACCACATTTGGACTCTGACACCTCTGTCCTCAATGTGCTGCATGTGGAAGTGGAAGTGAAAAGAGAGAGCAGAAAGCCTGGAAGAGCAGCTGGAGCAGACTGAGTATGTACAGACAAGGCACATGCTGGGGGTGACACAAGTCTGAGGGCATCAATGGAGTGATCCGCATGATAGGTGAAAGAGAGGAAGATGTTAATCAATGGGTAAACAATCAGACAGTTTTACCACTGACAAAAAGGTGATCAAGACAGCATCAATTATTCATTTGCCTACTTTCTCATCTCTAGAAAAATCTTTTAAGGAAGATATAATTCATTTCAACTTAACAAACATTTATTGAGGCAGCTAGATGATGCAACATAAACAAACTGAAACTTAAAGTAAGGAAGAGCTGAGTTCAAATTGTGCCTCAGAAACTTACTGTGTGACTTTGGGCAAGTCATCCGACCTCTTTCAATCTCAGTTTCCACAACTGAAAAATGGAATAATCGTACCATCTACCTCACAGAACTATCATGAATATCAAATGAGTTCATTGTACATAAAGTGTGTTGCAAGCCTTCAATTACTGTATAAGTGTTAGTTATTAATAGCAAGCTGATTAAAAAACACCTACTATGTGACAGGCACTGTGCTACGTGGGGAGGAATACAAAGACAAAAGAGAAAGACGTTCCTGCTCTCAAGGATCTTACATTCTACTGGAGACATTCCATAATCTCAAGGACATCCACAAAGAGTATATGAGTGGGCCAGTGGATAGAATGTTGTAGAGTCAGGAAGACCTGAGTTCAAATCCAACCTCAAGTACTTAATAGCTGTGTGAACCTAGGTAAGTCACTTACCTCTGACTTCCTTAGTTTTCACATCTATAAAATGAGAATTATATGAGAATAAAATTATGTAACTTTGTAGAGTTCTTTGTAAACCTTAAAAGGCTGGCTATTACTACTAGTACTACCAGTCCTCTTCATCTTCCTCATCCTCTTCCTCCTCTTCTCCCTTGTGGTCAAACAATTCAATTAATAAAATATTCTTTTATTCATTCAGTATTTTTATTTTGAGAAGCAACATGTTATTAATAAATATAAAACTAGCTTTAGAAGCATTATGACCTAGGTTCTCACTTCACCTCTGACACATCTTGCTTCTGACATACACTGGCTATATGACCTTTGGTAAAATATTTTACCTCCCACTGTCACACTTAGTTCGCTAAAGATGATAAATCTAACAGCTCATTGAGACACCTACTTGGCACAGTGGAAAGAGTATCAGACCTGGAGTTAAGAAGATCTGAGTACAAAATCAGCCTCAAACACTTGCTAGCTATGTGACCCTGGGAAAGTCACTTAACATGTTTGCCTCAGTTTCCTCAAATGTAAAATGGGGATAATAACAGCAGTTACTTGCATTATTCTTATAAGGATCAAATGAATTAATATTTGTTTTTTTTAAAAAAAGCACTCAGCACAGTGCCTGGCACATAGTAGGCACATAGTGTGTCACACACACACACAGAGTTATAGTTATTCACTTCTTTTTTCCTTCCCTTCTCTCTCCTCCCTCCTTATAAGTTGTTGTTGAGTCATTTTTCAGTCATGTCTGACTCTTTGTGACACCATTTGGGGTTTTCTTGGCAAAGATACCGGAGTGACTTGTCATATCTTTCTCCAAGTCATTTTAATAATGAGGAAACTGAGGCAAAAAGTTACTCATTATAAGCAGGGATTATTTAATTCTTCATACTTGTATCTCTAGTACCTGTTAGATAGTAGGAACTTAACATTTGTTAGATGATCTTCATTGCTGTGGGGACTTTCTTTACCAGAGCTCCCTCTGTCATTTAAAACTGAAGTCTAAAAGGTGGGGAGGATGAGAGAAATTAAATTAATTCAGTAGATTAAAATATCACTGAACAGGGAGGTAACATTGGGATGGTAATTGTGTCTCCAAAGAGAAGAAGGTCCAAATGAGATTTAATACCACTCAGTAGAGTTTGACCTAATAGTCCATACAGGAATGAAGGAAGGAAAGAAAGAGAGTGAGAAAGAAAAAAAAAGAGGAAGGAAGAGAGAGGAATAGAGCAAGGAAGAAAAAAAAGGAAGGCAGGAAAGAAAGAAGGAAGGAAGGAAATCTATGGTCCACGTAAATAAACAGTTATATAGATTCAAGAGCTTCTTAAACTTTTTCCACTCATGACCCCTTTTCTTGTTTGGGCAGCATTCCTTGGGGTTGCGTGGCCTGAGGGTGTGCACAGTGCAAAGTGCCTATGCTTTAGGTTCAGGACCAAGGCTGCAGTGATGTTGAGCAATGCAATATGGGCAAGCACTGCCAGAAACACTTTGGATTCGTTACATGATTGATTCTTAATTAATTTTTGGTCGTTGAGCATTCAGAAAACTTTAACTCTTGTCAAATTTTTCACCATTCCATATGGGGTCAGGACCCACAGTTTAAGAAGCTCTGGACTATAGACAGCCTATTGAGCTGTTCCATCAGTACGTATATCTTGGCTAGACTGAAGATGGACAGTGATCTAGAATGAGAATACCCAGAATTGAATAGAAAAGAAGAGAATGGGTTGGATTGAATTTGAGAAACTGCACACTTTGAAGTATCCCATGCTGCTCCTTGGGGGGAAAAATCATCTTTTTAAATGCTAGTATCTTTTTAGTGATCCAGGTCACTAAGCAAATCATGGGAGATACAATTTTTAAAGAACAAAACTGTAAAGTGGAGAAATATGTGGTAGGAATAAAATTAATTATGTTATCAGTTATGATTCCTATGTCAAAAATGGCATACAAGATATCTAAGGAATAGACAAATGGTAAAATAGGTGGAGTATTGACATAGTAAGAGCAAAAGAATGATAAATGGACAGCTACTATGTTGTTCTAGTAGCTACAAAATGTTAAAAGAGGGCAAGTAGGTGGCCCAGTGGATAGAGCACCAGCCCTGGAGTCAGGAGGACCTGAATTTAAATCCATCCTCAGGCACTTATTAGCTGTGTGACCCTGGGCAAGTCACTTAACCCTGATTGCCTGAACCCACCAAAAAAAAAAAAAGAGAGATCTAGGGAAAGGTACCCAACAAGTTGAGTGGACTCTGCCATGGGGGAGCAGAGGGGTTATGCAAACATATTTCCACGTTAGTCATTTTGTGGGCGAAGAATGAGAACAAAGGGGAAAAACTACCAGAAAGAAAAACCAAAAACAACAACAACAAAAAAGAAAATAGTATGTTTCGATCTGCCCTCAGACTTTATACTTGTTTCTCTGGAGGTGGATAGCATTTTCCATCTTGAGCCTTTTGAATTGTCTTAGATCCTTGTATTGCTGAGAAGAGCTAAGCCTATCAAAGTTGGTCATCTCACAATGTTGCTGTTACTGTGTACAATATTCTCCTGGTTCTGCTCACTGCACTCAGCATCAGTACATTCAAATCTTCCTAGGTTTTTCTGAAATCAGCCTGCTTCTCATTTCTTATAGCACAATAGTATTCCATTATATACATGTACCACAACTTCTTCAGCCATTCCACAATTAGTGGACACCCCCTCAATTTCCAATTCTTTAACACCACACAAAGAGCTGCTATAAATATTTTTGTGTATGTGGATCCTTTTCCCTTATCTTTGGGATACAGACCTAGTAGTGGTATTGCTAGATCAAAGGGTATACACAGTTTTGTAGCCCTTTGGGCATAGTTCCAAATTGCTCTCCATGGTTGGATCAGTTCACAACTCCACCAACAATACATTATTGTTCCAATTGTCTCACATCTCCAACATTTATCATTTTCTTGTTTTGTCATGTTAGCCAATCTGATAAGTGTGATGTGTTACCTCAGAGTTGTTTTGATTTGCATTTTTCTAATCAATAGTGATTTAGAGCATTTTTTCCTAAGACTATAGATGGCTTTAATTTTTTCACCTGACAATTGCCTGTTCATATCCTTTGACCATTTATCAATTGGGGAATGTCTTGAATTCTTATAAATTTGACTTATTTCTCTTTCCACATTCAGTGCATTCATAGAGGTTACTAAGTAGCAGTGACTAGAGCAGTGGGCTATGAGTCAGGGATACCTGAGTTCAAATTCTGCCTTAGATAACTTAGATATATGAAGCTAGGCAAGTTTCTTGACCCTTCCAAAGCTCGGTTTTCCTATTATAAAAGGAGAATGGGGGCAGAGCCAAGACAGTGGAGTGAAAGCAGTGACTTGCTTGAGCTTTCCCCCAAACACTTCCAAATACATGTAAAAAAAATGGCTCTTAACAAATTCTAGAGCAGCAAAACCCACAAAAAGACAGAGTGAAACAAATTTCCAGAGCAAGACAACCTGGATGGTTGATTAGAAAGGTCTATTGCACCAGGCTAGTAGAGGAGCACAATTCAGCATGGGTACACAGGCAAAAAGACCAGGCCTCAGCAAACCTGGAGCAAGCCTCAGAGGACTGAAACACAGGCAGCTATGGCAGTTTCCAGACTTCTCAACCCACAAACACAAAAGACAACTTAGAAGGTCAGTAGGAAAGGTGTGTGACTGAGGTGAGAGAGAAGCTCAGTCCCAGTCCCAGTCCCAGTCCCAGCACAGCCCTGGGGCAGAAGCTGCTTCCAGAGCTCAGCCCACAGACTGAGGGGGAATCGAGTGGCTGATCAGAGGGGGATTGCAGAAATCTCTTTGGTAGTGCTAAGACAGGATTCTCTTGCTTTGCCCATGCTTGGATCTGGCACAGTCCTGGGTGGTGGTCCTGGGGTGAGGAGGAGTGCTGGAGTAGTGGAGTTTGTAGTAGCGATGAAGAGAGAATCCTCCTCATAGTTCCAAGGCAGAAAAGAGTACTTGTGGTCACTTGTAGACCAGAGTACAGGCCAGGGAAGGAGTAAACAAACACCCTTGATCATACCACCTTGGAAGAACTGAAAATTTACAGGTCCCTAGGAGTATCTCTGAAAATAGCTGCACAAAACCCCTGAAACTTGGGACAGTACATTCTCCACACTTGAAGCAGACCCCTACCTTAACAAAGAGTTTAAAACTCAAGTAATTGTCTGGGCACATGAGCAAACTGTGCAAAAAAAGGGAGACCATAGAATCTTTCTTTGGTGACAAAGAAGATCAAAACATACAACAAGAAGACAACACAGTCAAAGCTCCTACATACAAAGCCTCCCAGAAAAAGATGAATCAGTCCCGTGCCATGGAAGAGCTGGAAAAAAAAAAGGATTTTGAGAAGCAACTAAGAGAAGTAGAGGAAAAACTGGAAAGAGAAATGAGAGTAATGCAAGAAAATTATGAAAAACAAATCAGCAGCTTTCTAAAGGAGACTGAAAAAAATGCCGAAGAAAATAACACCTTAAAAAAATCGCCTCACTCAAATGGCAAAAGAGGTCCAAAAAGCCAATGAGAAAAAGAATGCCATCAAAAGCAGAACTGACCTGATGGAAAAGGAAATCCAAAAACTTACTGAAGAAAATACTTCCTTAAAAATTAGAATGGAACAAATGGAAGCTAGTGACTTTATGAGAAATCAAGACATTGTAAAACAAAATCAAAAAGAATGAAAAAATAGAAGACAATGTGAAATATCTCATTGGAAAAACAACTGACCTGGAAAATAGATCCAGGAGAGAGAATTTTAAAATTATTGGACTATCTGAAAGCCATGATCAAAAAAAAAAAAGCTTAGACATCGTCTTTCAAGAAATTATCAAAGAAAATTGCCCTAATATTCTGGAACTAGAGGGCAAAATAGAAATGAAAGAATCCACCATCTCCTAAAGAGATCCCCAAAGGAAAACTCCTAGGAATATTATAACCAAATTCCAGAGTTCCCAGGTCAAGGAGAAAATATTGCAAGCAGCCAGAAAGAAACAGTTCAAGTATTATGGAAACACAATCAGGATAACATCAGATTTAGCAGTTTCTCCATTAAGGGACCAGAGGGCTTGGAATATAATATTCCAGAGAGCAAAGGAGATAGGATTACAGCCAAGAATCACCTACCCAGCAAAACTGAATATAATCCTTTGGGGAGGAAATACACATTCAGTGAAATAGAGGTCTTTTAAGCATTCTTGATGAAAAGACCAGAGCTGAATAGAAAATTTGACTTTCAAATACAAGACTCAAGAGAAATGAAGAGGTAAACAGGAAAGAGAATCATAAGGACTTATTAAGGTTGAACTGTTTACATTCCTGCATGGAAAGATGGCATTTGTAACTCATGAGACCTTTGTCAGTATTACGGTAGTTGGAAGGGAAAATTTATATGGATAGATAGACAGATAGATAGATAGATAGATAGATAGATAGATAGATAGATAGATAGATAGATAGATAGATAGAAGGAGTAGGGCGAGTTGAAGATGAAGGGGTGATATCTGGAAAATAAAAGGAGTGAGAGAGGATTATACTGGGAGAAGGAGAAAGGGAGAGGTAGAATGGGGTAAATTATCTCACATAAAACAGACAAGAAAAAGCTTTTACAGTGGAGGGGAAGTGGGGGAAGGTAAGAGGGAATGAGTGAATCTTATTCTCATCATATTTGGCTTAAGGAAGGAATACCATACACACTCAGTTGGGTATGGAAATCTATCTTACCCTACAGGAAGATAGGGAGAAAGGGAATAAGAAATCAGCAGGGATGATAAAGGGGAGGGCAAATTGGGGGAAGGGGTAATCAGAAGCAAACACTTCTGAGGAGGGACAGGTCAATAGAGAGAATAGAATAAATGGGGGGCAGAATAGGATGAAGGGAAATATAGTTAGTTTTTCACCACATGACTACTATGGAAGTATTTTGCATGACTACACATGTATAACCTGTATCAAGTTGCTTGCCTTCTCAGTGAGGGTGGGTGGGGAGGGAGGAAGGGAGAAAATTTGAACTCCAAAGTTTTAAAAACAAATGTTAAAAGTTGTTTTCATATGCAACTGGGAAATAAGATATACAGGAAATGGGGTATAGAAATCTATCCTGCCCCATAGGGAAATAGAAAGGGAAGAGGATAAGAGAAGGGGGTGGTGATAGAAGGGAGGGCAGATTAGAGGAAAGGGTATTCAGAATGTAGGTTGCTTGGAGTATTTTAAAATAAAAAAAATAAAATAAAATGAGAATAATAATAGCACCTACCCGACAGTGTCGCTGTAAGGAATAAATAATATTTGTACAAAGCATTTTGCAAACCTTGAATCACTGTTGTATATGTTTATCATCATCATCATCATCATCATCATAATACAAGGTCATGAAGCTAGTAAGTAGCAGAATTAGATTTTACATAGAGGTCCGGAGATTTTAAATTCTGCATTTTTCCAGCATGCATGATTTCTTGGGTGAAGCAAAACAAACCTAATTCCTTTCCATAATCTTTGAGACAGTTGTCATATCATAGGATCATAGATTTAAAATTGGCATGAAACTCAGAGATCATCTCTAAATAAATCCCACATGTTACAGATAGGGAAACTAAGACTCATAAAGGTTAAGTGCATTGCTCAAAATCATGTAAGTGACAGTGCCATCTTCTCTGATCTTCTTATGGCATAGTTTCAAGTCTCTTCAACTTTCTGATTATGCTGCTCTGGATGTGCTCTCATTTATTAGCATCCTTTATGAAATGCAGTTAGATGTGTTCAGAAGTAATAACCAGGAAAAGTTATGTTATCTATTCCACAAGGCCATTGTAAAGTACGAATCAGATAACATATGTAAAGGACCTTGCAAACTTTAAAGTGCTATATGTATCACCTATTATCATTATTAATGTCTTATTCTTTTAGTCCTCTTCAACATAATTCAGATTGGAGTTATCCTGGCACAAGTCACTATCCTACTATTTTTAGCCTTTTATGTTTAGTATTCTGTGGATTATCTCAAAAGTATATAAAATAATGCCCATTTGTAATTAAATAAAAGTATTGGAATGTTAGGTTTCTTGAAGAGAGTTTCGGAAGGCATTAGCAAACAGGATGGATGAGAGAATATGTACCTATTTTTTTTCTAGTCATGGTTTTGATTTCTTCCTCTTGAATTTTATATTTTGAAAGTTTTTCATTCACTTTAGTTTGTAGGTTATGAATATTTGTTACAATGGAGGTTATGAATATTTGTTACAATGGCATCCATAAACATGTTCTTAAGTTTTTGAATTGATGTTCTGAGTAGGTAATTGTGGGCAATCATTTTGTATGTGACGATGTTCCAGTTCTAGCACAGTTTATTTGTTAAATTCTCAGATGTTTAGGGGTCTGTAGTTGCAATATGGGATTTGTCATATGTTTATTAAGGACAGTGAACACCAGCTGTATAATTTGTTATTCTAGCCATTTGATCATGTTTTTATAGATTTTCAGCAGGTATCAATTTTTGTCATCTTTATTTTGTAAAACAAATTGTTGTAATATTTAGAGGTAGGTTGCACAGTTTCTGCCATTTCCTTGCATATTCTTTATTGATTTATTAGTCATGGTCTCTTTAAGGATAACCTTTCTCTAACATTTTGTTAAATGCAATGACGTGTTACTATCATGAACTCCTCTTTTCTGTAAACAAATCTGTGTGGCTCAATCATTATTCAAAGCTTCTTTGATGACATTGTTGGCTGAGTTCATGTGGATGTCACTCGTCAAGGGCCCTTTGAGTTCCCCATGGTTCTTATCAATTTCATTTCATTATTATTACTGAAAATGATCCCAGAGACTCAGATTCTAGTCTGGGCTCTATCATTTGCTAAATGTCTCTTAGGTATTTAATATCCCTACACCTCTGTCTCTTCATCTGAAAAAATGAAGCCATTGGATTAGGTGCTTCTTAATATCAACTTCATATCAACTTCAATGTTATATGATTCATTATAAGTAGAGAGGAATAGGCTGCCCCACCTATACATTAAAGAATTTAAAAGTGAATTTAAGAACCTTAGAATTGTGACAGACTTATCTCAGCACTGTTAACATTCATGACTCATTTTCCTAGAGTTTGATTTATGTAGTGTTCTCTTATTCTGGTTTCTCTTTTAGTAAGCCAGGTTCACCCCTTGACTGTGTACCATGAAGGGAGAAAGGGATCCTTTCGTATAGTTGCTAGTAACTTCTCCTGGAGTTGAGTTTTTTGCTTGATTTTTAGGCAAAATTATTGTCCTATAAACAGATACAAAGTACCACCTCTAGAGTATTTTGTGATTTGTCTGTAGGAGATATGGGACAAAATGTTAATGTGACTATCATTGTACTTCAGTCAGTCAACATACATTTATCACCTGATATGCCCAGGCATGATGTTAGGCAATAGGTTTACAAAAACAAAAGTGAAACAGTCCCTAACCTCACTCTAATAAGGGAAACAATATCTGCAAAAATTTTGTAGGTTTGTATAAAAATAACATCCTAGGTAGAGGTTCCCAAAGTGAGTGATACTGCCCCCTGAGTGGCACTGGGATAATCTGGGGGATGGTAGTAGCTTTGGGTGCAATTGGGGGGGCTTTGAGTAAAAATAAGGGAGCAGTGGAAGAATAAGGAAAGAAGATAAGAGAAGAAAATTTGGAAAAATTCTTTGTACATGTTTCATCTGTTGTGTAACAGAGTTAAAGTCATAGTGAGTACATTATTTTCCAAATAAACACACAAAATTCAAGTTATAACCAAACAGTGGTCAAGTCCACCAACAGGTCTTAACAAATAAGTGTTGGCAGGCAAGCATGTGGCGCATATCAGGAAGTCCAGCATACATCAGCAAGAATATGCATCTATAATGACTTGTTTACAATATGATACTATATGGTTACATGACATAATATAGCATCATCAAAATTTCAATGCAAGAAAAAAGCCTACAAATTTAAATTTAAGATGCATCATTTTTAAAAAGGAAAAATTAAATTTTTTTGAAATGATGCAAATTTAAAAAAAAACCATTAAAGGTTTATAAAAGAAAGTAGATTTCTAGGGGCATGCTGAGTAATTTTCTTTTAAACGGGGCAGTAGGTCAAATAAGTTCAGGAACCTCTGCTAAATAGATACAAGGTATGCTTGGGTGAAGTGGAGTTTTCAGTAGCTAGGGAGAATAAGAAATGCCTCCTGCAGAAGGTAATACTTGAATTGAGCCTTGAAGGAATCTAGGAACTCCAAGAAGCAGACGTGAGGAAGGAGTATTTTCCAGGCAAGAAAGATATCCAGTATAAAGGCAATGAGATGAGAGATTGACTGCCCTGTGCAAGGGACAACAATGCAGTAATTTGGTTTCATAGTATGTGAGAAAGGAAGTAATATGAAATAAGGCTGGAAAAAGAGGATGGGCCCAGATGATAAAGAGTTTTAAATGTTAAACAGAGGTATTTACATTTGTTTCTAGAGATAATGGGAATCCACTGAAATTTATTGAGTTGGAAGGGTTGGAGAGTGACATAGACCGGAACCTTTGGAAAAATCACTTTTTTTTTCAAATTGGGAGAAAATTGGAGAGGGGAAAGACTTTGAGGCAAGGGCACCGTTAGAAGGCCATTGCAATAATCCAAGTATAAGTTGATGAAGGCCCAAATGAGAGTAGGGTAATTGTGAGTGAATACTAGATATAATGTCATATAGAAAAATGTACAGGAAGTTTTCACAGCCTTACCATGACCCAAAGAGCAAGCAGGTAAATTGGTATGTGTTGAAATTTAGCCCTGCCTTCCTAATGGGGTAATAGCCTATTCTTCAAAGAAATTCTCATTGCCAGCTGCCAAAACACAGTAAACAGTTGATATGAAAGTCTCTGTTGCAGAAAATAACCCTTAATAATTTTCCACTACCTACATGTCAACCTTTTAAGCTAGTGTAAGCACACATAAGGGAGTTCCCTTATGTGAATATCCTTATCTCAACTCTCATTTACCCAGAAACCTCTAGTCTTGGTACAAAGGTACATCTCTCCAATAGAGGTTTAGGGGTTCTACTGAGGAGTCAGAGGTGATTCTCTAATGTCATCAGACTGAGTTCCCACCAATGCATTTCCCCCCAAGATTATCAGGTGAAAATGGTTTTACAGCTGGGCTTATATAGCTTTTAGAAAGGAGTTTTGACTAGAGTAGTAAAAACTAAAATCTCTGATTAATGTAGGTTGATTGTTTTTACCTCTTTAAGATACAAGGATTTTCTTTTCACCCATTTTAAGTAAGGTGGGGTGACTTGACTGACTTGCTCAATCACCTCCACCCTTGTCCTAGGTTACCAGGAATGTTGTCAGTAGCCTGTGCTGGCATTAACATCTGAAATGCCTGGATCACCTGATCTCTTTTGGTCCAACTTCTCTTTTGAAAGAGAAATGCTGCTATTTTATAAGTGGAAAATTACCACATCCAAATGAAGAATGATGACAACTATTCTGTTATCTGATTCTGCTGTCTTTAATCAAAACATTTAATAATGATGTAACTTTTTCTAGCACACAGCTAAAATGGGCTGAGATGCTTTTTGGTTGCTGAATTGCATGTCTCTGAGCAACACTATAGAAAGTATTAGTTCTCCAAAATGCCTTTTCTACATATTCCGTCAGGGATTTTTCTACTTTTTGTTGTTTACATTCAGTTATAATCCAGTATTTTGAGCCATCATATTTTTTACGTGGACAGCTAGGTGGCACAGTGGATAGAGTTCTGGGCCTGGAGTCAGGAAGACTCATCTTCCTAAGTTCAAATCTGACCTCAGACACTTACTGACTGTGTGGTGCTGGACAAGTCACTTAACCTATTTGCCTCAGTTTCCTCATCTGTAAAATGAGATGGAGAAGAAATGGCAAACCATTCCAGTATCTTTGCCAAGAAAACCCCAATGAGTCACCAAAGAGTCAGACATGACTGAAAAATAATTGAACAAAAATATTTACACATCATTTATGAAGTACCCTACCATATTGATGCATACGAGTATCCTGGCTGAATTTCAGTAGATGTATTTTTAATTTAACCTATTTTAGGATTATCTTAGTATCCTTAGTCTTACCCTTATTTTCCTCATCCTCTTTGTTATCAAAATCCCTGGGGCATTAATGTTGGATATTATTTAAGATTTGATGTCCTTCTTTAATCACCTCAATACTACTACAATTGCATATGTGAAAAAGCACATAGAATGTGAGGCTGATTGACCAGTAGCCCTTCATTTTTTCCTGATATTTTTGATTTTTGATAATTTTGTAAATTAAGAGCACTTGACCCTAATAATTCAGGCAGGAAATAAGATAACACAAGCCTTCTCTTTCTGTTCACCTTGAATGAAGATATTTAAAAGCATATGTGATATTTAAGATTTTAAAATACATTCTGTGGAAATCTATTCTCACAAACCTTGGGAAGAGTCAGGCTGCTTCTACTGATATTCTTTAGAGTTGGTGGTCCCGGTTCCAGAACATGAATTAATTGATGTGAGAGATCCCTGTGTGGAAGCTACCTCTCTACCAGTGTAGGTGGGTAACTCTTTTATAAGCTATAATCCTAAAGATCTGACTGAAGCTCAAAGAGGTTAAATAATTTTCAAGGAAGAGTCAAAAGCAGGATAGAAATTCATATCTAGCCTTCTATCCTCTGTGACCCACCGGAATTATTGGAATGATTAGGAAGTATTGGAATAATTCTAAAACATTGGAATTATTAGGTTTGAAAATAATGTCTTTCAAACAATTTACAAATTCTGGATGTTTAAGAAGCGTTATAAACTTTGTTGAGACTCCTATCATTCTCTATTAAGTTTACATGATGTTTTCTGCTATATTGAATTAATGTGTGGATTATCTGACTTGATGTTTTTTTAAGTCTAACTGACTTTTGTCTTTAAGACCACCAAAAGTTAAAAGAACATTATTAGAAAGTAGCAATCCACAAATAGGTTATTTTTATGTTTTTAGTTTGGCCCTTTTGGCAAAACTAGATTTTGACTCTGTTTCAATTAATTTGGCTGGTTGGATTTATTTTCAAAACCAAATTAAGGATTTCCATGGCAACAACTCCTTTAGATTTGATATTCACTAATGGTCTTCAAGTCATGAAAAAAGAACAAATCTAGACTTGAACTTTAAAAATATGTAAGTGTGTGTGTGTGTGTATTCAGTCATTACTGACATAAAAAAACAAAATTCCATTCTTAAAGCAACTGAGATGCTTGCTTTCTCTTGAACAGGAAAAAAAAAATGTTATGCAATAAGGATATCTGCCAGTTAAGTTGTCCTTTATAAAAACTGCTTTATATTC
Source organism: Phascolarctos cinereus (assembly GCF_003287225.1). Taxonomy (NCBI): domain Eukaryota; kingdom Metazoa; phylum Chordata; class Mammalia; order Diprotodontia; family Phascolarctidae; genus Phascolarctos; species Phascolarctos cinereus. Next base: position 343,867,318 of record NW_027555958.1, read on the forward strand.
ATTACCTAATTTGCTCCTTTAGTGTCTGTTAAGTTGATCCTCAGTGAGGCAAGCATCAAGTAAGAGATTTTCTCAGATTTTTTTTTTCTGTTTTAGTTTATTAATCCAAAAATATTCAGCCCATCTTAGTCCCTTCCATACCATGAACGAATTGAACTCTTTTTTACTCCAAAGGTAGTTGTGCTTGTGGAACAAAGGCATTTGTGAAGGGGGCAAAGTTTCTGGTCATTTATTTTCACTATTTCTCAGGCTGTCAATGAACCATATTGGTAAAAGAACTTCAAGCTTTGTCTTAAGGCAAAATACACTTCCTTATTTTTTTTCTAATTATGTCCCAATGTCTCTGCTGCCTTATAAAAGCAAAACTGATTATTGAAAGAAAATTATTTATTCTCTGACATTTATATTTCATCTGAAAGTTGACATCGGTTACAATATTTACTTTGCAAAATTCTTTCCAAAAATGTACAAACTAATATTAACTCACTTCAGTAGGATTCATTCCTGTGGAGACCTAGCATTAGCACATCACAGAGCAAGAGTGTAAATACCACACTGCACGTAATGAATAACTCTGTCACCATGGGGTTACATTCTTTTATAACAGAGCACATCACTCTCAATGACTGATTCCCTTTCTTTGTCTTTTTAAGCAAGGTCTTTTTGAGTTTTGTTTCTTTTTCTTAGATATCTTCAATTATAAGTATTCCAATTATTGTTATCTCAATTCTTTATCATTTAGAAGAATAATAGAGCACCACTCCTTTGTTTAAGCTTGAATCAATTACTTTCCATGTGGATAGCTAGAATATAATCAAAAAATTTAGGCTTCCTGTCAACTCAGTCTAGATGCCTGGTAAGATAGATAGACTCCTTTTACTATCTAAAAAGAGACATGAGAGAAAAAAAAAGAGAGAAAAAAAGTCTGAGTGTGTGTGTATATTTGTGCGTGTGTGTGTATATATATATATGTATATATATATATATATATATACATATATATGTGTGTGTGTGTATACATATATATACACACTATATATTTATGTGTGTATGTATATCTATATATATGGAGGGAGGGGGAGAGAGAGAGAGAGAGAGAGAGAGAGAGAGAGAGAGAGAGAGAAGAGAGAGAGAGAACTAATGGAATAATACTTTAAAGTGGGGGGGGGGGTTGAGGGGAAGCTTTCTTCCCAACAAATCCTAAGAATGTAGGTAGTATTGAGTTCCAGTAAAGGAAGCTGAGGCACAAAAATAAGGGACCTACCCAATATCATATGTATTATAAGTGTCAAAGCCAGGATTCAAACTCAGGACTTCTAATTCTATAGCTGGTATTATATCAATTTATATTCTTATGTTCTTGCCTCATCTTATTCTTCAAGAAAATGTTTTCCTTTTACCCTTTTTTATTTCCAAGCTCAACAATCTGAACTCATTTATAGTATTTTCTCTTTTTTAAAAAAATCTCTTTATTATGATTCTTGAAGAACATAACTCTTGAATATAAGTTGCTAACCTGCTTTGGTAGAAGGCATTTCCTCCATTAGGAATTCCTATGCCAATGAAGTGACAGACCCGGTCCCTAACTCTTACTTTATTTTGCCCCTTTTCACCTTTTTCTCCTTATTCTGTTTCTTTTTTTTGTTTTGTTTTGTTTTACGTGGCCCCACTATAACTTTCTGCTCTCATCTTATGAATTCAGCTAAGCAAAGCTGACATGATTTCTGAGCCCCATTGCTTTGACTAGATCTTGTGTCAGTTTCATTCTGATGCTTGGGAATGAAGTCAGGCAGCAAACTAGAAAGTGCTTCAAGCTGGTAGTGGGGCAACTGGCACTCTTGTTTAAAAAAATGGTAAAAAGTTTTGTTTTTTAGAACAAAAGATAAATAGGAGTTTTACCTTTTATGAACAATTTTCTCAATCATTAAGGCTATTTTCCCTCCCACAAATCATTTCTATAGGTTGATGATATGCACTAATGAACCACTAAATCAGCAGACCTGAAACAAACACCAACTTCAATGCCATCTCCCTCATCTAGCTAATATCAGTTCTCAGCTCTTGGACTCATGGAAGTCTCTGAAATGCTTAAAATTCCTCAAAAAGAGGAAGTCTTTGAAGACACATTAATAGAATAATTACTAGAAATGATAATATTATTATAGGTATCCTTTGGCAAACTGAATTGTCTCAATACTCTAGGAATAATCAACATTTTCCCTGAGATTTGGACAGGTTTGGAAGATGACCCCATGGATGTGTCTGCAGTCACAAAAACAGGACATTTCTTGCTTTTATTTTCTTTTAAATTACATGGTACTTGATCAATTCAGAAATTCCTGGCTTTGGACTAAATGGTGTGCCTTCAAATGGCCTATCCCTTTAGATAGGCACTAAATTTCATCTTACCTTACCACTCTGGATTTTATTATCTATTTGGACCAGACTGGATACTGTTGCTTGGATCATTTCTATATATCTAATTATCTCCACAGGGTTCATTGAAGAACAATTCTTATAGTCCTAGGTTAATTACATGGAAATTACATAAATATCATGGTTACAACATTTTGCTGTTTTATTCTTGGTATCTTCTCATATCTAAATTACTTAATTTGTTTCTACAAATGTTAAGGCTCTTAAGCAAATCATTAACTATTTGAAACACAGTGGTGCTGATGGGACATTTTTGATGGAACCCAGATCCATATGTGAAATATTATAAGCATGTTAGCTTGTGGTGAGGAGTGCTTTCATTGTTTTATTGAAAAATGCCAAATCTGTCATCTTAAATATTAGTTAAGATGATTCAGCAATAACCCTCATACTACCATATCATGAAAGTTGAACATTTCCACTTATTTAGAAGTGTGGAATGTGTAAGTAATTAAACGAAAAAAATCTCCATGCTAATCATTAGCATTGCATTCACTGTCACTTTGAAGCATCAATCAAACCATCAGTGAAAGGGTTAATTGAGACTACATCTGTATGGCTTGCAGACTCTCAAACCTAAACCAGATGTCAACTAAAGCCAAGCTGTAGTCAATCTGTGAGTCATGTTTTACTGTCCTTAAAACTCCAAACAAGGAATTGTCTCAGGAAACCCCTTAGCACCCTTTAGTGGACGTCTTAATGGAAAATTAGTGCAAACTGGAAAACTACTACTCTCTGTCTCCATTTTCCTTTTTAGGTTATTATAGATTTACTTCTCTTCAAATCCATTTCGTCTTTTAAAAGTTGTTACATATAATTATTAACATTGACTCTGGCAGTCTTGCAAGAGGCAACGTAATTTTTCCACAGTGTCTAAGTGTTATCAGAGGAATTGATATCATTACCTTTAGGGTGATGTACACACTGACAATGTGTGCCATCTTACATTTGGACAAATTACAATTTGATGGATTCATTGTCTTTACATATCCAAAATTTGTTCCTGTAGTACATGGTTTAACATCTTATTTATCAGATAAAAGGAAGTAGAGGAAGCAGAGTAGGAGCCGAATGTCAGTATGATGCAGTAGAAAGGACACTCTATTGAGGTTCAGAGGCCTTGGGTTCAAATCCTATCCCTGTTACTGTATCTAGGCCTCAGTTTCCTTATTTCTGTAAATGAAGAAGTTGGACTAGGTGCCTTCAAAAACTTTTCTAGCTCTTAATCCACAATCCAATTAATATTCTTCTTGTAATATTATAGCTTGCTGAGACCTCAGAATCTCTGATCTATATATGAGGGAACTGACATTCAGAGAATTTAAATGACTTCCTATACAGTTCACAAAACTTGTTAGTGGCTGCATTAGAATCAGAACCCAGGTCTCCTGAGATCAATTCTAGCACTTTTTCTTCTATACCATATTGCTTCCCTAATTCATGATTAGCATAACCAGAGAATGCTTAGTCAGTATAAATATAGACATTTTATTTTTTAAAAAATTTGAGTTGTTGACACATATTAACAATTAAGAAATTAATTTTGGTTGATGATTTCCCCAAGATATGCCTTCAATAAACAATAGACTCCTAAATTTGGAAAGGATGTCAGAGATATCTAGTCCTACCTCTCCTTGAAGCCTGACTACCCTCTTTAATGTCCTTGGAGAGGAGCAGTGATAGGGAAACCATTACCTTGTAGGGCAGGTAATAACATTTTGGCCAGCTTTAATTCTTTCATCTGGAACCAAGTGGGAAAAGTCTAATCCTTTCTTCCACATGACAGTCCTTCACAAAGCAGAAAGTCTTTTCTCCATCAGGATATATGATCTCCATCCTTCCCATCAGTCTTCCTGCAGCATTCTGAGTCCCCATCACACTAGTCACTGTCTTCTGTATGCATTGTAAATTTGTTAATGACCCTTCTAGAATAGAGCCCCCACAATGGATACAAAATTCCACGTATGGGATTACCACAGCAAGGAGCAGGCTTCTTTCTCTCTTTAGCATGTTTCTCTGTGCAGCTTGTTATCACATCACCTCTTTTGATTGCCACATTACACAGGTCATTTCTATTTAACTATAAGGACTAGGTCATTTTTATATAAACTGCTCACTTGTCCAGTCTCTCCTGTTCTGTACTTGCACAATTTATTTATTTAAAACCCAAGTACAGGACCTTACATTTATCTTGAAGTAAAAATCAGGGAGAATGTATTCATGGTATCTTCACTTTGTAACGAATAACAAGGGTATGGTGAACATAGTCAATTTTTACTTAAGCTTCTTTCGTCTAGCATAGTCACCACCTCATCTTTGCTTTTCAGAATCTTTCTACTCCATCATGACTCAGTCTGTGCATCATCTCCTTCTGTGAAGTCTTCCCTGATAATTCTGGTTGTTAACTCTCTCTCTGGCCTTCTCCAACTAGTTTGCATTTCTTCACTTGTATGTGTGTTGTATCTCTTGAGTAATATGTCACTTTTGTTTTTCTGGTGCCCAATATAGACAACTACTTAACAAATGTTTGCTAAATTGAACCAAATTGTGGCTCCTAACTTATCTGTTTTTATGGGAAAAGGCAAAAGTTTTCATAGTAGTTTAAAATAGCTTTTTAGTGTGCTCAAGAGCATTTTAATAGAAAATCTTATCAATGTTGACTAAGTAAAAGATTTTAAATCACTGTGTTTTACTTAATTTCCTTCTCATGCTCTCCTCTTAACTTCTACAAATTCTTACTGTCAGTCAAAATTGTTTAGATGTAACTTGAAAGAAAGTGGCTATGACTCACTACAAGCTTATGGAGTTTGATGTTATATAAAACCATGTTCTTTATGTAAACACCATCAAATAGAGATTTAATATTTCATGATATGGAACTGTCTCTTAAATTATCCCCATATACAATAGCACATAGTGTTTACTGTCAGAGATGCTTGATGAGTATGGTGGGGGGTGGGAAGGGAATGTCTGAATCCCTTATGTCTTCCAGGATCATAGTAACCAAAATATTTTAGAATTGTAACTGCACAAGGTGAAAAGAATAGGCTAGTCTTTATATTCTATTCTACCTATGTTGGTTTATACTGAGGTCAAAGATAACTATTATCTTTAACCCTTGTCAGCTTTTACTGATACAATGCCCTGTTTGAACTTGGTCCCTTTCAACTTTATGGTTCCTGCCCATTAGAATCACATTAAGTAATAGTGACATGAATTCATAGAACTAGACAGAACCTAAAGATATCATCTGATTCATTACTTTACCTCATGGAAGCTAGATATGTAAAATACCTGGCCCACATACAATTATATACCAATTTTCACTCATTCCAGTTTTTAAAAATACTTAGTAATCTAGTACAGTGAATGAGTGAGTCAGTATAATAATAAACATTTATTAAGGGCCTACTACTTACCAGGTACTGTGCTCAGAACTGGGGATACAAAAAGAGGCAAAAGATAGTGCCTGACCTCAAAAGCTTACAATCTAATAGGGGAAGCAACAAACATATGTTCAAACAACATATGTCCAGTAGAAGTAGGAAACTAACTGGTAGAGGGAAGGCACTAGGATTAAGAGGGATTGGGAGAAGTTTCCTATAGAAGGTGGCATTTTAGTTGGGACTTCAAGGAATCCAGGGAAACAAGTAGGCAGAAATGAGTAGGGAGAGCATTACAGGCCTGAGGAACAGCTAGAGATAATGTGGTTTGTCCTTCATTCTTGAAGAGGACCATGACATCAGGGAGATGATGACATGACTTGCAATTGACTTTGATTTGAGTGAGGGAAGGCTATGCAAAGTCGCTAGCCTCACTTTCTCCTCCGGAGCCATCTGGCTCCAGGGGCCAGATATCTATCAGAATAACTGGAGGTGGCCCAGGATGCAGAGGGATACCTTGGCCCTTTTAAGCTAAGATCTTTTCCAGTTCTCACTCTGAGTAAGGCAAGGCCCATTTAATGAATAGGCCTCTTTAAGAAGTGAGTGAAGGGATGGCCCTACCTGGATCTAAGAGATGGAGTGTCTTGTTTGTGAACAACCAGGAGGCCAGTGTGGATGGAAGTGGATGGAAGAACATATGGCAGGCAGTAAGATATAAGAATACTGGGAAGGTGAGGTGAGGGGGCCAGATTATAAAGGGCTTTGAATGCCGAACAGGAAGATTTTGTATTTAATCCCAGACATGATAAGGAAGCTTTTGGACTTTATTGAGAATGGGGGTGGGGTGACATGGTTGGATCTGTGCTATAGGGAAATGATAGTGGCTGAATGAAGGATGGATTGGAGTAGGGAAAATTTTAAGGTAGACAGACCCAACAGCAGGCTATTGCAATAGTCCAAGCATGAGGAGATAAGGGCCTACAACAGAGTGGTGGTAGTATCAGAGGAAAAAGGCATATTTGAGAAATATTGCAAAGGTAACATTAACAGGCCTTGGCAACAGATTGAATATGAGGGTGAGAGATAATGAGAATTTGAGAATAACACTTTGGTTTTGTGAATTTTGTGAATTTTGTGAATGACTGGGAGGGTGGTGGTGACTTCAACAATGATAGGGAAGTTTAAGGGAGAAAGAAGGGAGGTAGGAGAAGCATAGGATATGGAGTCAAACCGCATAGTTTTGATGGTTATTTCCTGTTTCTGATACCTTGGGTAAGTCACTTAACCCTAACTTCAGTGCCTACATTTGTGCAATAAAGAGGTTGACAAGAAAAAAAAAGAAGGGAAAGAAGAAAGGAAGGAAACACGGAAGGAAGATGGTAAAAGTATTCAATTTTATACTATGTGAGGATCAATTGAAAAAGGGGTACGCTTAAGCTAGAGAATGCAAGAGTTGGAGTTGAAAGAGTCATGATAGATGCCTTCAATTGTCCTGTTTGGCTCATATTAATAGAATTAGATACAAAAGGTAAAAGTTCCAAAGAAATGAGTTTAATGTACAGAAAAAAAACTTACCAACTGTTAGAGAGATCCCAAAGTGAAATGAGCTGCCTCAGACTCTTACCAGCTTTGTGTCTCTGGGCAAGTCACTTAACCCTGTTTGCCTAAGTTTCCTCATCTATAAAATGAGCTAGAGAGGTTAAATGGCAAACCACTCTAGTATCTTTGTCAAGAAAAGCCCAAATGGGGTCACAAATAGTCGGACTCAACTGAAAAACAACTAAACAGCTACCATCTTCTTTGTCCTCCTGAGAAAGTTATCCAGATTATTGAACTCCTTCCTAAAATGTGGTGCCCCAAACTGCAAACAGTATTCTAGATGTCTATCTGAAATTAGCATTTCCCTAATCCTAGATATAATCAATCAACAGGAATTTTTGAAGAACTTTTATCTGCAAAACATTGTGTTAAGCATTGGAGGAAGAACAATCTCTGCCCTTAAAAAGCGAACACTCCGATAGGGAAGACACTCGATATAAACAAATAGGTCTGTACAAAATATACATAGTGGAGGACAGGTAACCCAAGGAAGGAAGATTCAAGTAGATAGTAGGACTGAAAAAAGGCTGCCTGCAGAAACTAACATTTGAGCTGCGTCTTGGAAGAAACTAGGGATTCTAAGAGACAGAAGAGAGACAGGCAAGAGCTTTCCAGATATGGGAGATGGCCAGTTCAAAGTCAGAGACAGGAAAAGGAGTGTCACTCTGGCTCACTTCGTACAGACTAGATTCAAATTAACTTTTTTTTGGCTGCCGTGTTAAACTGTTGTCTCATATTGATTTTTCAGTCCCCTAAAATCCTCATCTGTTTTTTTTAGCTGAACCATGCCTTCCCCATCTGGAACCTGAGAAGTTTGTTGTTGTTGTTGTTTAATGTGAATCTAAAACTTTTATTCAACTAAATTTCATCTCATTAGATTCAGCCTCGTCTTCTCTACTGTGAAGATCTTTTTGCATACTGACTCTCATCCAGTGTGCTAGCCTTCCTTCCCAGTGGATTTTTTTAGTCATCTACAAATTTAAGAAGCATGCCATTGGTGCTTATACCACAATTACTGTTTTTTAAAAATAGTTAAATATTTGAATTTGTCAGATGTTTTGCTAAAATCTAGTTACATTATATCAATAGCATTCTCTTGACGTACAAGACTAGTAACTGTGTCTGGCATGACTCTGAGAAAGCTATACTTATTTTTTGTGATCACTGCTTACATTTCTAGATGTTCACCAACAATGGGGCATCTAGACAATTACCATCTTCTTTGTCCTTCTGAGAAAGTTATGCAGATTATTAAACTCCTTCCTAAAATGTAGTGTCCAAAACTGCAAACAATATACTAAATGTAGTCTAACCCAGGCAGAATACATCAAGATTATCATCTCCCTAATCTTAAACATAATCAACAAGAATTTTTAAAGAACTTTTATGTGCCGTAGATAGAGTATTGGGCCTAAAATTGGGAAAAGCTGAGATCAAATTCAGCCTCAGAAACTTCTTAGCTGTGTAACCCTGGGCAGTCATTTAAAGTCTCCTCTTCTATAAAATGAGGATAATAATAGCACCTACCTAAAGAGCTATGAGTATCAAGTGAGATAATATTTGTAAAGCATAGTGTCTGACATGTATAATCAATCTGTCAATAAACATTTATTATGCCCATTATATGCTAAGCACTGGGATTACAAAAAGAGGCAAAAGACAGTCCGTGTGCTCAAGGAGGTTGCAAACTAATGGGGGGGGGGGGACAATATGCAAGCAAATATATACAACACAAACTATGTACATGATAAATAGGAAATAATTAACAGAGAAAAGACAGGGGAATTTAGACAGGTTCAGGGAAGGATCCTGTAAAAGGTGAAATTTTAGTTGGGACTTAAAGGAAGCCAGAGAGTCAGAAGACAGAGCAGAGGAAGGAGAACATTCTTGGCATAGGGTCAACCAGAGAGAATGCCCAGAGCTGAGAAATAGAGCAGAAATAGACTGACACTGGAGGCCAGTGTTACTGAATCCAAGAGTGTGTTTCAGGGAATAAGGTGTAAGAGGGATGGAAACGTAGAAGGGGGTTTAAATGCTAAACAAAGTATTTTGCATTTGTTCCTAGAAGTCACAGGAAGACACTGAAGTTTATTGAATGGGGTTGGGGGGCATGTGACATGATCACTTTAGTGACTGAATGGAGAATGGATTGGACTGAGGAAAGACTTGGGGCAGGCAGACCAACCAGCAGGCTATTGCAGTAGTCCAGGCATGAGGTGATGAGGATCTGCATTAGGATGGCAGTGTCAAAGGACAGAAGGGAGCTCATTCAAGAGATAGTGCAAAAGTGAAATTGACAGGTGTTGGCAACAGATTCAAAATGGAGGGTGAGGGATAGTGAGGACTCTATGATGACTGAGGGCCTGAGAGGGTTATGTTGCCTTCTACAGTAATAGGGAAGGTAGGAGTTGGGGGAGAGCTTAAGGGAAAAGATAAAAGTTCTGTTCTGAACATATTTAATTTAAGATGCCTACTGGACATCCAGATTGAGATGTCTGAAAGGCAGTTGGAGATGTGAGATTATAGGTCAGCAGAGAGATTGGGCAGGATAGGTAGATTTAAGAATCATCAGCTAAGAGATGGCAACTAAGTTCATGGGAGCTGGTGAGATCAACAAGTGAAATATTACAGATGGAGAAGAGAAGGGGTCCTAGGACAGAACTTTGTGGAATGTCTATGGTTAGAGGGAATGATCTGGAAAAGAATCCAGCAAAGGATACAGAAAAGGAGCCATCAAATAAGTAGAAAGAAAGCTAGGAGAGAGTGGTGTGTCCTCACACCCTATACCAAGATAAGGTTGAAATGGGTACATAAAGGGTGATACCATGAGTAAATTAGGTGAGAAATAGTTTACTTTTTAGATGTATGGAGAAAGGAAGAATTTATGACCAAATGTGATAGAGAACATTATGAAATACAAAATGGATAATTTTGATTACATTGAATTAAAAGGGTTTTGCACTAACAAAAACCAATGCAACCAAATGTAGAAGGAAAGCAGAAAGCTGGGGAAAATTTTTACAGCTAGGGTCTCTGATAAAGGCCTCGTTTCTAAAATATATAGAGAACTAAGTCAAATTTATAAGAATAAAAGGCATTCCCTAATTGATAAATGATCAAATGGTATGAACAGGCAGTTTTGAGATGAAGAAGTTTAAGCTATCCGTAGTCATAAGAAAAATGCTCTAAATCACTATTGATTAGAGAAATGCAAATTAGAACAATTCTGAGGTAGCCACCTCACATCTATCGGATTGGCTAATATGACAGAAAAGGAAAATAATAAATGTTGGAGAAGATGTGGGAAAATTGGAACACTAATGCCTTGTTGGTGGAGTGGTGAACTGATCTAACCATTCTGAAGATCATTTTGGAACTGTGCCTAAAGAGCTATAAAACTGTGCACACTCTTTGATCCAGCAATACCACTACTAGGTCTATATCTTAAAGAGATAATAAAAAAAGGAAAAGGACCCACATGTACAGAAATATTTATAGCAGCTTTTTGTGGTAGCAAAGAATTAGAAATTGAGGGGATGTCCAACAATTGGGGAATGGCTGCATGAGCTGTGCTATATGAATGTAATGAATACTATTGTGCACTAAGAAATGATTAGCAGGCATATTTCAGAAAAACCTGGAAAGACTTACATGAACTGATAGTGAGTGAAGTGAGCAGAACCAGGAGGACATTACATAGTAATAGCAACATTGTGAGATGACCAACTTTGATAAACTTAGTTCTTCTCAGCAATACAATGATTCAAGATAATTCCAAAAGACTCATGATAGAAAATGCTGTCCATATCCAGAGAAAGAACTGTGGAGTATGGGTACAGATTAAAGCATACTATGTTCTGTTTTTTTGTTTGTGTTTTTTTATTTCTCATAGTTTTTCCCATTTGTTCTGGTTGTTCTTTCACAACATGACTAATGTGGAAATAACGTTTAACATGATTGTACATGCATAACCTGTATCAGATTGCTTGCCATCTTGGGGAGGGGGGAAGGAAGAGAGAAAAAGGGAAAATTTTGGACTCAACATCTTACAAAAATGAATGTTGAAAACTAGCTTTACATGTATTAGAAAAAAAATAAAATACTATTAAGTGCCCCCCCCCCCAAAAGTGAGTCAAATCTGTTGGAGATGGTAAATCCACTTCATCATGTTAAAGGAGATAAATAGCAGAAGGCACCTGAGTGATAGATGAGAAAGGGGAGAGAAGAGGGAGGTCACAGCAAAATCACATCAATTTTATCTGTAACATATGAGGCAAAGTTCCCAGTTGAGAGAGTTGGGGGAGAGGGAATTATGGGAGGTTTAAGTAGGGATGAAAAGGTTTGGAAGAGCCATTACCCAAAATGGGATAGTGAATTGATAAGGGAGGTATATATAGTAGGATTGCCTAGCATCAATGAGGGTTTAGTTGAGTTTATGTAAAATAAATTTGTAGTGGAACCAGTCATAATGGTTACATGCTCTTGTCTACCTTCATTCAGCAGCACATGTGTAGGAACAAAGGCAACAGACGGTGGGAGTAATCCAAGGCTCTGTTCTCTTTGCTTTTATTAACATCTTCTACAATATTTCTAAAATTTTCAGGAATTGATGTCCAGCCTGCTGGTATTTTAACAGACTTTATTCTCTTCCCCCTATGACTTTTTTAGGGGGGAAAGAAAGGATGGAATGAACTGGGCCTTTGCCCTTCCCTAATCTTATGATTCTTCTATTCTCTACTGTCTTAATAGCCAGCAAGGACAGTAGCTCAGCAACAAAATTCACTGGTTATTTCCATACCTAAGAATGAATTTCTTCTGAATCAGGTGATTTAAACTTATCTATGGCTCCTAGATATACTCTTACTATCAACATATTTATAAATATCAACTCCCTGTTATGCATTTTCTCCTCTTTTCATTCACCTTCAAAGAGAAAACAAGAAAATTAAGGATGGATCAGCTGTAACTTCTTTCTTTTGTTAGTTATCACCTCTTCTTCCCCAGACAGTGACTCTTTTGATCTTCCTTCCCAATTCCTTCCAAATATGCCTTTTATTATTTATTTTATTATTCATTTTTTATTATTTTTAAAAAATTATTATTAATTTTTAATTACTATTGATTTTAAATTTTATTTTTAAAATTTGTTATTATTATTACCAATAGCTTCCTCTACTTGTCACAGCTTATTCTGAGTTTTAACATTCTTCACATTATCCTTGGAGGATTACACCATGATTTTGTATTTGCTCTCAATTTCTTGTCTTCTTCATGTGTCTTTTATAAAATCTAAACTGGCTAGTAATGAACCTCAGTCACTTTAGACAATTAAGTGGTGCAGTGGATAGTGTGCTTAGCTTGGAGTGAAGAAGATTTGATGTTTTTCAGTTCTTTTTTAGTCATGTCGAATTCTTTGTGACCCCATATGGATTTTATTTTTGTCAAAGGTCCTACAGTAGTTTCCCATTTCCTTCTCTTCCTCATTTTACAGATGAGGAAACTAAGACAAACAGAGTTAAGTGACTTGTCCAGGGTCACACAGCTAGTAAGTATCAAAGGCTGGATTTGAACTAAGGAAGGTGAGTTTTCTTGACTCAGAGCCTGATGTACTACATCTACTGTGCCACCTACTGTAGGAAAACCTGCATCCAAATCTGGATCATATTCTTATTAGCTGTATAACCATGGGCAAATCACTTAATCTCTTTCTGCTTCAGTTTCCTCAGTTGTAAAATGGGGTAATAATAGCACCTACCTCATAGTGTCATTGTGAGGATAAAAGGAGATAATATTTGTAAAGTGCTTATTAACACCAATGCTTAGCACTCTTTCTCTGTGTCTCTATCTTTTTCTAGCTCCCTCCCTCCACAACTCCCACTCCATTATTTTTTCTTCTTTGTGTCTTCAGAACCTCATTTATGAAATTCTCTCTATCCTCTCTGGACTACTTTCCCCTGTTGAAATTTAGGTCTAGACTTTCTCAAAGCACTTTGAAATCTTTTGTCCAAAAATCTAGGGTGCCTTGTTTTCCTCTGCTTTTCAATCATAAACTCTGAGATAGAAGATTCATTTCTCACCCCTACCCCCAAATTTTCCATCATTCCTTAGTCTGCTACTGGGTTTTTCTGGATCCAGAATAGAATTCCCCTTGGTGATTCTTCAATCTTCTGAAGGAAGAAAGTGTCATTAAAGAAGTAAAGAAATCATTAGCTTTTTGCTTCTGGCAGAGAGACCGCTCCAGTAAATGTCTGGAAAATTGAAGTCCCCCATCACTGTTATATTATGCCATAGTTCCTGGCTTGTGATTTGTTTCCTGAACTCTATTTATTTTTTCTTTCTTTCCAGGTGGTCTATACTATATTCTGATGACAATATTGCTTCTATTTGGGTTTCTATTGGCCTTCTCCCAAATGCTCATTACTGTATATCCCATTCCATTTCAGATTCCATGATTTCCTTACAGGAGTAAATCTTTTTAACACATAATGCTCTTCTACCTCCTTAATGTTAGGTTTCTTTTGTTTTACTTTAAATTTTATTTTAAATAGCATTTATTTTCTCTTTGTCCTATTTTTTCTTTCTGCCCCTAATTGAGAAAACAACAATAACAAAAAAAAAAACTTCTGTAACAAATATGCATAGTCAAGCAAAACAAAATCTCATATTAGCCCCATCCAAAAATGTGGATCTTAGTCTGAACGTTGAGCCCATCACTTCTCTGTTAGGAAATGAATGGCAAATTAATTAATAAAAATCCAAAAGTCTTTCAGTGTTGTTTTCCTCTATATGTTATTTTGTAAATTGTATTCCTGGCTCTCACTTCAGTCCACATCAGATCATAGAAGTCTTCACAGGTTCCTCTGAAATTCTCTATTTCATCATTATGGTACAATAATATTACATTTCTTTCGTATGCCTGAGTTTATTTAGCCATTTTCCCTTGGTGAGCACTTTCTTACTTTCTAGTTTTAGGCTACAGTGAAAAGTGCTGATGTAAAGATATTTCTACATATGGGTCCTTTTCTTCTTTCACTTGTTCCTTTGGGATATAGACTTAGTAGAAGTGTCACTAGGTAAAAAGGTACATGCTGTTTAGCATCTTTTTGGAACTAATTCAAAATAATTTTTAAGAATGGTTGTATACTTTGACAGCTGTTGATGGCAACAGTACATCAGTATCTCTCTTTTAATTCAGCTCTCTTACTATTTTTTATTTTTTTCAGCTTTGTTAATCTAATGCATATGAAGTGGAACCTCAGATTTGCTTTTATTTGTGGCTTTATTATTATTAGTTATTTGGAGCCTTTTGTTCCCTCCATATGGCTATTGATGGCTTAGATATCTTGAGAACTTCTTAGTCATTTACTATGATTATTTGTCAATTGGGAAATGGAACTTATTCTTCTACATTTTGATTAATTCCTTATATGTCTTGGAAGTGACACTTTCACCAAAGAAACTTGCAACAAAGATTTCACCCAATTATCTATTTACCTTCTGATCGTATCTGCATTGTTTTTGTTTGTGCAAATAAAAACATTTATATAATGAATTTTTTTCTTCTGTGATTGTTTCTATACTTTAAGTATGAACTCTCTACCTATAGATCTGAAAGGTAGTTTCTTCTTTCCTCTTCTAATACACTTATGATAAGACCTTTTATATCTCAGTAATTGAATTCATCAGAGAATATCTTGGTGTGAAATTTTGGCCTAAGCCTAAATTTTTTCAGAGTGCTTTCCAGTTTTCCAAGCACTTTTTTTAAAGAATCTTTAATAGCTTGTATCATTACATTTGTGAACAACAGGCAATTATATTTGTTTGCTTCTGTGTGCTGTGTCCCTAATATGTTCCACAGATCTATTTCTTTAAAAATAGAAGCAAATTACTTTGATGAATACTATTTTCTAGTATAGTTTGAGATCCATTACTGCTAAGCCCTCTTCATTGACTCTTTTTCCCCATTATTTCCCTTACAATTTTTAACCTTTTGTACTTACAGATGAATTTCATTATTCTTCTTTTCTAGCTCCACAAAGTAATTCTTTGGTATTTTAGTGGGTGTGGACTGATAAAATGAATTAAATTAAGTGTCATTGTCATTTTTATTGTATTGCCTTGGTCTTCCTATGGCCAAGTAGTATTTCTCAAATTATTTATATTTGTGTTTATTTAGGCAAAGGGTGTTTTGCAATTGTATTCAGAGTGCCTATATGTGCTTTGGTGGGTAGACTCCCAAATATTTTATAAGTTTTGTAGTTATTTTAAATGGAATTCTCTATCTTCTCATGGGTTTTATCAGTAATATGCAGAAATGTTAATGATTTATATAGATTAATTTCGTATTGTGCTACTTTAATGAAATTATCATTTCAGGTATTTTTCTAGATGTATCCGGTGTGAAGTGGGGGCACATTGAGGTTCATAGCATTTACTACCTTTTATCCCTTTGTAATCCATTTAGCTTTTTTTTTTAATATTTTATGCTATTCCATCCTGTGCATGTATGTTAAACATTTGTATCAACACATTTTATAAGCTACCATTTAGCTTAACACAGTTTCCCTTGGTTATCTATTTTAATAAGGTCTTTTTTTTTTTTTGCTGTTGCCTTTTATGAGATCATTATTGTTCATGCTGCTCTTTTGAGTTAAGCTGAAGAATAATGAATTTTTACTCCGGACCTTTATTTTAACTTTGTTTGCCTATTTATGTTTCAACTCTGCTTTTTGTAAACAACATGTTATTGAATTCTACTTTTAATCAGTCAATAAATATTTAATAAGTGCCTACTATATGCCAAGCATTGGGGTTACAAAGAGAGATAAAAGACAGTCCTTGCTCTTGAGTAGTTAACAATCTAATGGAGAAGGCAACATGAAAATAACTGTATCCAAGTAAGCTCTACAGGATAAGTAGGTAATAATCAACTGGGGGAAGGCACTAGAATTAAGAGAGATCAAGGACTTCGTGCAGAAGGTGAGATTTTACCTGAACTTGAAAGAAAACGGAGGAGTCAGGAGGGAGAAATGAGGAGGAAGAGCATTCCATGAAGAGATGTTCTAATCCATAGGTTCCCAAAATGGGTGATACCACTCCCTGGTGGGTGTTGGAATGATCCATAGGGGCAGTAGTAGCTTCAGATGCAATTGGGGAGCATTGAATAAAAATAAGGGGGCAGTAGAAAAATAAGGAAAGAAAAGAAGATAAGAATTTTTTGAAAAAAAACATTCATACCTGTTTCATCTGTTGTGTAACAGTTAAAATTGTAGTGATTACATTATTTTCCAAATAAACACACAAAATGCAAGTTATAACCAATCAGTGATCAGGTCCACCTACAGGACTTAATAAGCAACTGTTGTCAGGTGAGTGTGTCATGCATTGTCAGGAAGTCCAGTACGCATCATCAGGAATATGTATGTGTAATGACCCGTTTATGGTACAGTACTATGTGGTTATATGACACACTATTGCATCATCAAAATGTCAATGCAGGAAAAAAACACGAATTTACAATGAATTGTTAAATTTAAGATATGTCATTTAAAAAATATATATGTATATTTTTTGAAAGATGGAAATTTTTAAAAAACCATTAAAGGTTAAAGAAAGTAGATGTAATTTTTTTTAAAGAAGGCAGTAGGCCAAATAAGTTTGGGAGCCTCTGTTTTATTATCCATTCTGTTATCTACTTTTATTTTCTGAGTGAGTTCAACTGATTTATATTCATAGTTTTGATAGTTCACTGTGTCTTACCTCCATACTATCCTCTTATCCTTTGTCTTGTCTTCACTTCACTTTTTACAAAGAAGACTATGTCTATGGGGCTGTTCAAGGAGGACTATCACCTTTGGTGGAAGGGCTTGCTGAACCCTTTTTAGGCCTGCTCATCCATCTTTCAAGTCCATCTGGCACTCACCTCTCACTTGTAGCTCAAAAAATTGTAGCATACACAGCAACCACGCCCCAGCAAACCATCTTGGCAGATGGGCTAAATCAAGTTGAGAATAACCATTGGGCCTCAAACCCATCAGTGAGTTGACTGAGTGTCTACCCTAAGCATGTAAAGACTACTCCTAGTGGAATGGACAGACAAGAACATTTTTTCCAACAGCCATAATAATGGTGGCTGAAACAGGTGCTGTGGAGAGCTTAGAACTTGGTCAGACATGGAAGATACCAAGGTCATCTACTGCATCTCAGGCCATTGCCAGTCATCCTGGACTTCTGTTGTGATCTTAGACTTGAGAAATCACACATTATAGTTTTCCCTTAGATTTCCTGATCGCTACTCACTCTGGAACTATTTTAGATTGGTATAAGAGTAATAGTGTAGATAACTTAGCTTTACTGTTTCCTCTTACAATACCACTTTTTCTGGTCTGTATCTTTTAAAGAAGCTATTTAGAGCCCTATTCTTCTAATAGATGTCATCCCACCAAGTGTCAGTGATACCTCATGAGGTCAAATTTCCCTCTTTGAATTAAGATTTCTAGTTCACCTTGGCTTCTATCTGCACTCTATGCATTAAAAACACTCTTTGCCTAAATAAACACAAATTCAAATAATTGAGAAATACTGCTTGCTCATGGGTAGATAAAGGCAATAATGGGTTATTATACTGGCTTTTTTATAATTTAATTTCCTATAAAATTTGAGTTGACCATACTGCTATTCTTTCCACAAGGTAGTTATTCTCGCTTGTATTTACCCTGTTGATAAATGATAGAATGTGTGGGACAGTGAAAAAAGTACTGGACATGGGAGTCATGAAGATCTGAGTTTCAATCCTGAGATACTTAGTACCTCTATGGCCCTGGATGATTCACTTGACCCTTCTTAGCCTGTTTATTCTTCTATAAAATGGAGACTATATTAAACCCTGCATCACAGGGGTTTGAGGATCAAACTAGATAGACAGACAGACAGACAGATAGATAGATGCATACATATATGTATATTTGTATACACACATATGTCAATATATATTACATATTATATATAGCAGTTTTATAAAATTAAAACACTGTATAAGTGGTAGTTATTGTATAGATAGTTTTCTTCTTCATGCTTTCTTTTAAATGGAAAGTTATTCTGATTATATTTCAGAGACAACAAAAAAAAAATTGTATTGTTTATTGTTAGGTATGTTCCAACCCTGGCCAGGAAATTATTATTCCTCTGTTTTGAGACATGTCCAGGAATCAAATCCAAATCTCATAGGGCCTTAGTCTCACAAATTCCATGCTTTAAATGAGCTAATCAGCATTGCATTTTACCGTGTTGTACTTCACATTTAGCTATTCACATCCTGGGCAAAACATCTATTCATAATCAGGGAAAGATTTTGTGTTTGGGAATATTTTTCACCCCTACCGCCCATCCCTTTTTTCACTCACACTGTTACTTCCATCATTATTCTCATATGATGATTGACTAACATTCCCGCTATGTGACATTTTAGGCAAAGGAATAGAATCTGGTTCTTTGAGGCACGCCAGGAGAGGCAGTAGCCTTTAACTTTAACTCAGTGGTCTTGTGGTGGGGATAGTAAATTCAAGCTGAAATTATGAGAGTTTACACTTACTCTCTAGCCAGATCTTATATTCTAATTACCACAGCACTTGTACTTGAGAAAATCATAGAAGGTTCCAATAGAAAAAGTACCTGTATTGTGACTTCAGTTCAATTCAACAAACAAAATATTATTAATCACCTGCTAAGGGCAAGATAGTTGGATAACTACTGGGGTAAAAAGACAAGCATGAAATAGTCCTTGACCTCAAGGAGGTTATATTCTTATAAGGAGATCAACATGCATAAAAGTAAATGAATACAGCATAACGTGATGGAAAGGATAATAAATGATGTGTTCTACAAAGGTAGGGACAATGTAGGTCATACTAAAGATGAAGACAAACAAAGAGAAGGGAATGGGTGGGACAAAAAGGAATGGTGAGTAATACTGTAAAATAGTACTTGTGCATTTTGGAATATAATCTTTAACACTGATTCACATCAATCTAAGATACTGGTAAAATGATGACTTCAGTTAAAAAGTAACCGGAATACTGGTCTATATGAAACCCTGGTTCATTTCAGAGAGTGTGAAATGATAGTGGTGTCATTAATAACCTGATGATATGAGTACATGTCCTGCTGTAGCTTCAGATGGTATTGGAAACATTTTCAGTAAGTCCATCTAAAGGATTTTTGGTTTGTTATTGTTTGTTGTTGCTGTTGCTGCTGTTTGGTTTTTTTTTTCCTACCTCCACTGGCTAGATTTCCCATTGTGTTTGAAGTACATGTGGTTTCCAATATTAGCTCTCTAACACAAAACAAAGTACTTTTGGACTAGAAATGTCTTTAAAAACAACAAAACACCACAAGATTGGAATTAGCTAGTGATGCCAACACAGTCTCCTAACAAATGTGGTTTTTTTAATACTTGGATTTGATTACAATGCATATTTTCCAAGAAGCCTATCTATTGCTGCCTTTCAAAATGTTTCCAAATGACCCCACATGTTTTGTAAGATTACAGTATATGGAATCTTTAACAAATATATCTAGATATTCATGTATCAGTCTTGAAGGTGGAGGATAAAAGCCAGAAAGATAGGTCAAACAACATGACACACAACAATTTAGAATGACTAGGACTCAGGTCACTAGTGGGAACTTCTGACTCTTTAAAAATAACTTCAAGTGGTCAAAGGCTCCATGAACAAAAATCTGATGTTGAAATTTAAGTACTCAACTTGCCTCTTCCAATTTCACTTATGGTATGGCCTATTTAATAGGTCTTGTTCAATGTATGGAAAGCTTTATGAGAGAATCCTTTGCATAGTCTTTACATACAACAAATTATGTGGACTTAATAGTAAAGAAGTATTTGGGGAATATATAGCTTTTGGTTTTTGGTTTTGTGGTTTTTTTTTTTTGGAATGAATCATACTAAATGTTTATTTTTTTAACCTTTTACTTAAGTTGCCAAATCAGATCTATCTGTTAGTTAAAAATATCTAGAAATATTATGTTTGGGTCAAAAAAAAGTAGCAGTCCTATAGTCCTTTTCACTTGTCAGACCATGTGTTTCAAGGTGTGTTTAGTTCTATACACTGCAATTTGAGAAACACGTTTACAAAGTAAAGAGCATCCAGACAAGCAGGGCCAAGATATTGAAAGAAGTACAAACTATTTCATGTGGTGAACACGAGGAGCTGGGAATGTTTTTCCTAGAGGAGAATAAATTCAGGTGGGGCACAATGTCTAAGTTTCCTTGCAGGGAAAAAATAGAAGCTTGATTTTATGTTGCTTTGGAGGGCAGAATTGGTATCAGAGGATGTTTTGAAGATGTACCATTCAATGCAACATTGGAAAGAACTTTCTTAAAAAAAAAATCAATGGGAGGAGCCACTTTAGAAACTGTTGAACTCCTATGGAATGATAACTTAATTTGATTTGATAACTTAAGTAAAAGGTTAAAAAATTAATATTTAACATGATGCATTCCAAAAAACAATATCTTTCTGTATATCTTATCTATTTCCCAAATACTTTCTTACTGTAAGGTCCATATAATTTGTTGTATTTAAAGACTATGCAAAGGATTCTCACATAAAGCTTTCCATACATTGAACAAGACCAGGGGTGGGGAACCTACAGCCTTATGGCCACATGTGGCCTTAAGGCCGCCGGTTCTCCACCCCTGAACAAGACATGTTAAGTAGGCCATACCGTAAATGAAACAAAGTGTTCATATAGTGTCTGGATAACAATTTCTCAGGGATATTGTAGAATGGATTATCACAATGGGGAGAATTAGTCAATCCCTAAAGTCTTTCCTAAGTTTTTATTATTTTAATTCAAGTGGCTATATGCAGAATATTTATCAGACACCATTGAAGGTAGGAGATATAGGGGATAGGAGAGGAAATAGGATATTCAATAGACTATTAGCTCCTAAAGGACAAGAATTATATCTGTTTTAAAAATCTCAGAATCCTCTGTTTTCAAGAGGTTAGTCAACAAGCATTTATTAAGAACTTCCTGTGTAATCAGTTCATAATCCTGACTGAGATGATACAATTTACAAAAAATAAAAATATTAAAAGATAATTTTGCATGCTGTACATATTTCAGAAATAAAATAGCATAAAGTTCATATATTTTGCCAAATGAATATATACTTGCTTAAAAGAAAAGAGGTGAAAAATTCAATCCAAAGAAATTTAGCTCCCTTCTCAAGTTCAAGATATGTGAAAAGGGAGCTTAAGTGTAGATAACTCATATAATTCTATAAGATTTGCAAAGCATTTTCTGCACCCCAATTCTGTGAATTATGTAGGGGAAGTATTATCTTTCCCATTTTACAGATGAGCAAATTGGCACTGAGAGCTTAAGTAACTTGTTCATTAGTGTCCAGGTAGTATCAGATGATAGAGTATTTGTAAAGTGCTTGGCACACTGCCAAGCCCAAAGTAAATGCTTAATAAATGCTGGTTCCTTTCTCCACCAGACCTCCATCCCCTACTAAGTGTCTGAGGAGGTATTGGAATCAAAGTCCTAAATTTATATTCCCAGCTCTTATCTCTCCTTAGCACCATTCCTACATCATAAACTTCCTGTTGGACATTTTGAACTGAATGTCCCATAGACAACTCATATTCAATGTCATTCAAAAGACAAATATACCACTTCTGTAACTATTATGTTAAATGTGATACATTTTTAAAACCTATAATAGAAGTTCAAAGTTTCATATACAATCCTTTATCCATTCTTACTTGTACAATTAAATCCTTGTTGCTGCTTATTCAGTTCATAATGAAAAAAAATTAAAACATAACAACATAATTTATTTCTCCAAATTCATCCATCTTCCAAACTTCCCTATTACTATCAAGGGCACCACACTTTCTAGTCATCTGGGTTTACAACCCTGGTGTCATCCTGATTCTCTTTAAACCACATATTCATTAAATTGCCACATTTCTCATTTCTATCTCCACACACACAAAATCTGTTCTCTCCACTGACTCATACAACCATCACCTTTATTTGGACCCTCCTTAAAACTCACCTGAAAGGCGCCTATTTTCTCTTATTAAGTCTCCCTACCTAAAGTCTCCATCTACCTCTTTCCAATCTCCACACAATTCCCAAAGTGAATCTCTAAAAGTACAGATCTAACCATGCTCTACCCCAAAATACATGTGAGAAATTCTAATGGTTCCTTATTACCTCTATGTTGAAATATAAACTTTTCCATTTGCATTTAAATCTCTATATAACTTGGCGCTTTCCTACTTTTTCCAATCTTCTCAATCTTCTTACACATTGCTCCCCTCCACATACTGCAATCTAGCCGTACCAGTCTAATTGTCATTCTGCAAACAGGGCATCTTATTTCCTGTCTCTAAGCCTTTGTTCAGAGTGTACCCCATTCTTGGAATGTACTCTACCCACCTCTACTTTTTGAAGCCCTTTTTTTCCTTCAAGGCTCTGTTCACCTTTTTCGTGAATCGTTTCCTCATCCCAGTAGCTTCCAGGGCACTACTTTCCAAGACAGTCTTT
This sequence comes from Phascolarctos cinereus, assembly GCF_003287225.1. Lineage (NCBI taxonomy): Eukaryota > Metazoa > Chordata > Mammalia > Diprotodontia > Phascolarctidae > Phascolarctos > Phascolarctos cinereus. Next base: position 343,890,318 of record NW_027555958.1, read on the forward strand.
TATTCATCATATATACATGCATATATACATATGTATGTACATATACATATGTGTGTATATATATATGTGTGTGTGTGTGTGTGTGTTTATGTATAGATGTGTGTGTGTGTATGTTCTCTTTGTAATTATATGATGACACAGAGGTTCCCAAACTTATTTGTACTACCACCCCCTTTTCAAAAAAAATTACTCAATGTCCCCCTGGAAATCTTTAACCCTTTAAAAGTTTTATTTAAAATTTATGGCATTTCAAAAATATATATTTTTTAAATGATGCATCTTAAATGTAATAATTTATTATAGATTTATGGTTTTTTTCTGCATTGAAATTTTGATGATGCAATATTGCATCATGTAACTATATAGTATTGTATTATAAACAAGTCATTACATACATGTATTTCTTCCAATGTATGCTGGACTTCCCAACAATGTATGACAGGCTTGCCTGCCAACACTTGCTTGTTGAGACCTATTGGTGGACTTGACCACTAATTGGTTATAACTTGCATTTTGTGTGTTTATTTAGAAAATAATGTAATCACTATGACTTTAACTCTGTTACACAACAGATGAAATGTGTTTTTCAAAATTTTCTTATCTTCTTTCTTATGTTCCCCCCACCCCCTTATTTTTTATTCAATTGCCCCCCAGTTGCAGTCCAGTCTACTACCACACCCCTCACCTCTCATCATTCCAATGCCACAGGGTGGTATCGTTTACTTTGGGGAACCTATGATGACATGTTGTCTTTTTCATTAGAAAGTAAGTTCTTTGAAGAAAGGAACTCTTTTACTTTTGTACTTGTTTTCCCAGGGCTTAGCACAGCACCTAGTATATAATATGTACTTAATAAATGTCAGTTGACTGATTGTCCATTGTGCCACTCTACCATTCCTAGATTTAGGAACAACCCAGGCTTTATACAAATCCATGACTGTCCTAATTATTAGTCTGCTATGTGAATAGCTATTTGTTTAGGTTTCTAGATATGGTGGAATCACTTCTAGATACTTATCACAAAGGATGCCCCTACAAGTTTTATAACTAGTATGAACTGAGAGCTACCTAGTCCTTTGGAGATCTTCAAACTGAGTCTAGATGATAATTTATCAGGTATAGCCAAATGAAGAAACTTTGGTGGTATAGTTTGGACTAAATGCTCATTAAAGTACCTTCGGATTGAATGAATTCTTATTTCTCTTGAAATTTTCCTGCAGCAAGTGCAGATTTTTTTTGAAAAATTAAATATTTAGATATGATTGTTCTTTGTCTTTAGCCTTCTCAGTTTTCTAAAGCATTGAGAAATTGGTCTATTCTTATTCCAAACATTTCTTTGGCTCTATCAGGAAATTAATTTTCTGACATGATCCAAGTTAGAGATCTTGAAGATAAAAAATAAGTACTGATTGTCTCTTGAGGATCCTGATTTAAAGGTTCAAAATGGAATAGCAATGGACAGGAAATATTTGACTTGGGGAAAAAAGAAAGCTATTTAACCTGAATCTATATCAAAGTGCACTGAGATGGCAACTGTTTTGTAGTTTCTATACTAAAAGCTAATTAGCCAATTTGAATTTTTTTGATCCCCACCCAAAGTGCTTATTAGAAGATGACATTAGGAACCTAGGGAAATTCTTACGAAGTTATTTTAGTGTGTTTTCTTTTTTTTTTCAGCCAAAGATAAGGGCAAGCTGTTAAGGAGACTCTGAGTAGTGGCTATATTATAAGAATGTAAGCATCTTAATGGAGACAAGTTGGACCTTATATACAGAAAGAGTGTAGGAGGGACCTAGGAGTGGCCAGTAAGCTGGGTGAACAGAACTCCTGGGACTTGGAACTCCTGGCCTTGGGAGAATAGAGCCTAGCTAGGATTAAGGGTGGAAAATGGCCAGGGGCCATAGGGAGGTAAAACAATGAAGAGCTAGGCTAGATTAAGGGTAACAGAATTGGGAGATTGGGTATAGCCACAATGAAAGGCCAGTTCATGAGATTATAGCCTCAGGTAAACACCAGAGATTTGGCCACTTGGGAAAGTCCAGGGTTTTTCCTTTTTGGGGTCTAGCTCTCATCCTCATCATTCCACCCTCAAACAAATGGGACCCAAATTTTTTTGGGGTAAGTGATGAAGCTGCTTCCTGCTGGCAAGGGGTGTAGAGCTGGCCCTGCCTCAAGGGGGTCCCAAAGAGGAGGTTGACTGGAGCCAAGCACAGGCTGTATCCAGGAAACAATGGGGAGACATTGGCTGGTACCCACTGTTTGCTACCAACTGTGGGTGAATGGCCTGCAGTCTGGAAGACACAGATCTGACAGAAAAGACTGCAGGGCCCAGATATGACAGGATAAAACATCCTGACCTCTGTTTGGATTCAGATAATTCAGTTTTCCAACCATGCAGTATCAAATCCACCTCATAGCTAGACTCAGGAATAGCCAGGTGGGTAACATTCCCTTTCAAAGGAACACAATGGGGAAACTGAGCCAGGAGGATCTCATCTTAGACTGAGGCTAAAATTGTCCTCTTGGCTTTTCCCAGTGCTGACTTCCCACAAATATCACATTCTCTCTGAGTAGCTTGTGACATTTCTTTCAGATGGTGGATTATTGATCCCATCAGACAACTCAAAATAAAATCCTATGAGCCTTTACCTCAAACAGCAAGTTTCACTAATCACAGTTCAGGAAAAACTTTTCTAGGATTTACACCTCAAATTTAAATTTGTCCTGGTGTAAAAAGTCAGTCATTAGAGATTCCCTATACACTTGCAAATTCTCAGCAAGCCATACATAACCCAAACAAGCTTTTTGGCTAGCTTACACGTTAAAACAACCAACAATAGCCAAATTATTTTAGCGGTAACCAAATTATGCAAAGTTGCTTGACATATGTAATACAAAAAGTTCACCAATTTGAAACTTAAAACAAACCCATTACTAATCAGGTGACTTCAATTTTGTTAAATTCATTTCAAAATTACTTTATACCGACAATCAACATCTCATCATTAACAGTTAAAACTACAAATTTAAAAGAGCATGTTTGCCCAAGTTTGGAGGCTAGCTTCATTACCTTGAGCAGGATCTGCTGAACCTGGGTGATGTTTCTAGGCAAAGGTTGCTCTAGGGCCCAAGGCCATTGCTGGGGGGCCCATGCTATAGCTGCTGCCCCTCCCCTCTCCTTCCTTTCCCAGGTGGGGGGAGGGCAAAATCAAAGGGGTAAAGGGTGAAACTCTCTTCTCCTATGAAAGGGGTTAACAGATACCCTCTTGACTCAAGGGAAGGGAGTGGGAGAAAGGAGTGACCAGGGTTGTAAGGAGGAATTTCAAAACTCCTTAATGATCTATCACTAAACCTCTAGAATCTGCCAAGATATTTTAGCTGTTCTAACTTTTCCCTATAAACTCCATGAAGGAGGATTCAGGGGTGTAGAAAGAAGGGAGTAGGTAAGCCTCAGGGAACCAAAAAGCAACTGCAGTTTTTCCCAATTCCCTAGTGCCAAGAGAACTGACAAAATTGGGCATACACTTCCAGACAGGGCATCAGTCCTTGTCCTGTATGCTGTGGAAGGTGTACCCAGGTCCATGGCCTCGAACCGACCCAGTGGACTGAGAGTCTGAGAGTGTCAGACCAAGTGCAAGACAGCCTCATAACCCTCTTCCCGAAAAGCATCTCCAAGCCTTGGTGCTTGGAGAGTGACCCCAACTGCAGAGCAAGAAAGGAGGTGGGGGGAGGGGAAGAGGCTTACAGTCTTGGCTAAAGAAGAACTTTGGGTTAAGCAGTTTCTCTATATGGGCCACCAAAATGATGAGGTCTAGAGGTTTAGGGGTACTAGGACCCCAAAGTCACAACATATGGGTCCTGTCCAAAAGAATTTGACCTAAGCCTTCTTTCAGACAAAGAAAAGATTTATTAGAACATCCATCATATTGGGCAGGCTCTTAAGGAGTCTGAACATTACTAAGCTATTGGCTAGATCATAAGAATCTAAGCCTAGTGTGTTTTTTTATTAAAATAATTTCTCTTTCAATGAAAATGAGACTTGAATACCAACCAGGGTATTTTACTGTTTTGTCCCAAAAGCAGATTTAATTATGTTAACATCTAGAATAATTTGGACAAGCATCTTTTTTTTTTTAGGATAGGCAATGGGGTTAAGTGACTTGCACAGGGCCACACAGCTGGTGTTATATTTCTGAGGCTGGATTTGAACTGAGGTCCTCCTGAATCCAAGGCCGATGCTCTATCCACTGCACCACTTAGCTGCCCCATTTTGGACAAGCATCTTGAGACATTCTGATCATAGCTACTTTTTGTCTTGAAAAGTGAGCCTCTCTTTCTTGATATAAAATTTATTACAATTGTCAAATTTGACAAAACATAAGAATAGTCACTTTTGGAAAGATTGTTTGAAGCGCATGAATACATTTGTAGGGATGGGTTCTTTTGAATAGTACACACACTTTGGAAAGCAATTTTGAGTTATTGAAATAAGTCCATATTTTTGACCTAGTGATTTCACTTCTAGATATATACCTCAAGATGATCAAGAAATAAAAAAGTCTTAATATGCCCCAAAATATTTACAGAAGTAGTTTTTTTTTATGATAGCTAAGAACTGGAAACAAAGTAGTTGCTCATTGATTGAGGAGTGGCTAAACAAAATATGTATATGAATGTAATGATATTTTACCATGTTGCAAAAAAAAAACCTTAAATATGCTAAATATAGAGAAACATAGAAAAATTTACATGGACTGATGCAAGAAGGCATTAATTGAATTGAATCAATTGAAGGCAAGAAAATAAAATGTACAATAATAACAACAACAACAACAATATAAGTGAAAAGAGTAGTCACAACAAAATATTTTTTTTAAATGCTGTGAAATTACAAGGAAGAGTTGTAAGAAGACATCCTAAGCCCATTCCTTTGCAGAAATGGAAGCTTCATGGTTGTGAAGCATTGTCAGTATCTTCAATTTTTTTTGAGTGCATTGATTGATTTTTGCTATATTTTTCTTCTTCCTCTTTTGTCTTCTTTAAAAAATTTTGTTATATGGAATGACTTTCTAGGAGGGGAAGAAGAAAAGGAGGGGAAACAGGTTAAAATTTAAGCTGTATAAAACCAAAAAACTTCAAGGACATTATAGCAATATATCACAAAGATCATACACTGTGATCAGGTGAGATTTACACCAGGAATGCAGAGATGGTTCAATATTAGGAAAACTATCAGCCTAATTGATCATACCAATAATAAAAATCACAAAAATTATATGATTATCCCCATAGATGTAGAAGAAGCTCTTGACAAAATATAATACCCATTTCTATGAAGAACACTAGAAAACATAGGAATAAATGGAGCTTTTTCTTAAAATGATAAGTATTTATTATCTGTCTAAAACCATCAGCAAGCTTTTTTCTGTAAAGAGTACAAGCTAGGAGCCTTCCCAGTAAGATTAGGGGTGAAACAAGGATCCCCATTATCACTCAATTTGTTTAATATTATGCTAGAACTATTACTCTTTGCAGATAATATGATGGTATAGTTAGAGAATCCTAGAAAACCAACTAAAAAACTGGTTGAAATAATTAACAACTCCAGCAAAGTTACAGGATATAAAATAAATCCACATAAATCATCAGGATATCTATATATTATCAACAAAGTCCAGCAACAGGAGATAGAAAGAGAATTTACATTTAAAATAACTGTAGACAATATTAAATACTTGGGTGTCTGCATGCCAAGACAAATCCAGGAACTATATGAACACAAGTATAAAATACTTTTCGCACAAATAAAGCCAGATCTGCACATTTGGAGAAATATTAATTGCTAATGGATAGGCCAAACCATTATGATAAAAATGACAATTCTGTTAATTTTCTAATTTAATGCTATTCAAGCAAACTACCAAAAATTGTTTTATAGAGCTAGAAAAAATAATAACAAAATTCATCTGGAAGAACAAAAGGTCAACTATGTCAAGGGAATTAATTTTAAAAAAGTAAAGGAAGGTGGCCTAGTAGTACACAATCTCAAGGTGTATTACAAAGCAGTAATTCATCAAAACAATCTGGTACTGGCTAAGAAATATAGTGGTTGATCAGTGGAATAGATTAGGTATGAATTACATTATAGTAAATGACCGTAAAAATCTTGATAAACCCAAAGACCCAAGCTTTTGGGACAAGAACTCACTATTAAACAAAAATTACTGGGAAAACTGGAAAGCAGTTTGCCAGAAGCTAGGCATACAAAAATATCTAATGCCATGTACCAATATAGGGTAAAACTGGGTACATGATTTAGGCAAGAAGGGTAATATTATAAGCACATTAGGATAACATGGAATATTTTACCTGTCAAATCTTTGGATAAGGGAAGAATTTGTGACCAAACAAGAGATAGAAAACATTACAGGATATAAAATGGATTTTTTTGATTACATTAAATTTAAAAGGTTTTATATAAATTAAACCAATGCAACCTAGATGGAAAGCAGAAACCGTGGGGGAGTGGGGGGGAGGGAGATTACAGTAAGTATCTCTGACAAAGGCCTAATTTCTCAAACACAGAGAGAACTGAGTCAAATTTACAAGAATATAGGTCAGTCCCTCGTTGATAAATGGCCAAAGGATACGAACAGGCAATTTTCAGAAGAAGAAATCAAAGCTTTCTATAGTCACATAAAAATGTACAAATCACTTTTAATTAGAGAAATGCAAATTAAAATAGCTCTGAGGTACCACATCACACCTATCAGATTAGTTAATATGGCAGAAAAGGAAAATGAAAAATGTCGGAGGGAATGTGAAAAAAATTAGGACACTAATGCACTGTTGGTGTTATTGTAAACATTCTGGAGAGCAATTTGGAATGAAGTACAAAAGGCTACAAAACTGTGCATGCCCTTTGACTTAGCAATACTATTATTAGGTCTGTATCCTAAAAAGATTTTTTTTAAAAAAAAAAAAAAGGACCTACATGTACAAAAATATTTATAGCAGATCTTTTTGTGGTGGCAAAGAATTGGAAATTGAAAGAATGTCCATCAATTGGGGAATGGTTGAAGAAGTTGTTGTATATGATTGTGATGGAATATTATCATGCTATAAGAAATGATGAGAGGGGTGGTTTCAGAAAAACCTGGGAAGACTCATATGAGTGATGCAAATTTAAATGAGAAGAACCAAGGGAACATTGAACATAGTAACAGCAATGTTGTATGATAATCAAAAGTCAATGACTTAGCTATTTTCAGCAATAAAATGATCCAAGATAATTCTGAAGGACATATGATGAAAAATGCTATCCATCTCCAGAGAAAGAGCTGATGGAGTCTGAATGCAGATCAAAGCATACTTTTTAAAGTTTATTTTTCTTGTATCTCTTATCTGTGCTTTCTTAGCAACATGGCTAATTTAGAAATTATTTTGCATGGCTGCACATGTATAATCTGTATCAAATGTCTTACCTTCTCAAAGAAGGGCAGGAGAGGGAGGGAGGGAGACAATTTAGAGGTGACAATTTTTTAAAATGAATGTTAAAAACTGTTTTTACATGTAATGAGGAAAAATAAAAAATTTTCAAAAAAATAAAAACTTTTTTTTCAAAATAAAGATACTGTAATGTTTTAGGCACAACGTATTGAGGGCCCAAACCAGAATATTTGCTCTGTATGTTGAAAGGATAAACATGTTATTCTCATATATTTAGGATTCTGTACTTTATGTTTAGCATTCTTTTGTGTGAATGGATTAAATAACTGTTCATTGTAGTTGGATTAAAGTACTAAAATATAATCACTGAAAGCATCCTCAGTAAAACTCAAGGAGACAAGACAACAGGAATGATATATACCCCCATGCTGTTCTTGTGTGATTTTGATCTCTTTGGCCAAGTCTTTATATTTTGGGGAGGAAATTGTTCCATGCAGCTAACTATCACTTAATTCAGTCCTCACTCCCATCCTTCCAGGGCAGGGATCCATTTTCACAATCTCTGACAGTTGTACACCCAAGCTCAATTGGACTATTTCCATCGATGAGGAGATTACCATCAAATTGGCAGCCCAATTTGATTTATTGGTTGGAAAATTCATTCTTATAATGAGTCAAAATCTGCCTTGCAGCTTCCAGTCTTGGTCTATTTCTGTTCTTTAAAGCAACAAAAATAAAGTTTTAATTGAAAATCCTTCAAATATTTGAAAATAGTGATCATACTATCCTTCTCATACCTCCAGTAAGTCTTCACTTCTCAAAATTAAACATTGTGGGGTTTCAAGATAAACTCTCCTTTATTTATTTTATAATATATAATAGAAAACCAATACAAACAGTATTAGGTCTTCAGATTCATTGCTATTCTACGTCTTATTCCTTTTTGTAGGTCAAACTACTTCATTTATCATTTTACTAACAAATAAGCTATCAGAAATGCAGTTATGATTGGTCCCAAATCATAGTACACCCGAATTCTCCTTTCACTATATTAGGAAGGTAGAATGTCTGCTATTAGTGTAACACCTGTCTCCCCCCCCCCCCACACCTTCTAAATGCCCTTGTTAAACTAAGGAGAAAACTACATCACTCATGGAAGTCCTTTTGCCTTGAGATTTCTATGAGAGACTTTTGGGGTGATTGGTATCTTTACTTCAAAATTTTAGTTTATACTGCAATGACTATATGGGACATTCTTTAATTTGAGTTGTTGGCTATCAAGGTGAATGTGATTTTCAGGTTTTTGCTTCCATACTCTGGTTTATTACCATCATGCCAATGGCAAATCTTAATTCAGAGCTTTTCTCAGTGGTTATTCATAGTGTCCCCAACGTGGGAATTGTGCTGTATTTGAAACAATATGAATATCCCCACTAAATGAATCATTGCATATGACCCCATTCAAATTGGTTTTTGTTTTCATTCAAATGCTTCAATGAAATGAGTAGAAATAAATCAGTTTACAGGGCTAACTAGACTGTCTGATGTTAGATAATGTGTTTTTTTATATATTTTTATTCTATCATTAAGCATGTGGCATTCTAAGCGATTTCTTGCATTAATTTCAGCCTGTGAAACTGAAGCAGGAAAAGTTTATCAGATGTCCCTAGAGGAGCACATTCAACCTTTCAAAGAAAGTATGGAGCAATTCATTTTACAAGGTAAACAATGAGAAGATATTTTACCTTTTCCTTTGTTGTCAACAAAAAGGTAAAAGAAAGTTTGTTTATACATATTGGGAAAGAGAATATTTATTTTGGCATCACAAAAAGTTAAGGATTAGGTTTAATCATGAGTCACTGTCATGAATTCTGAGAAGAGCAATTTGCTAAAGATGTGGGGGGTTTTTGTATGATTCTCATTTCTTAAAAGACAGAAAAGATGTCATTGGCTTTCGTGGTTTTGCTTATTTATCTATTATAAAAACATTTGATGCACTCTATAGCACATAGTTCCTTTTTAAAAACTGTAGCTAAATTTCTGACCTATGTCCAATGTCTTATTTATTTAATTATTGCCAAAAAATACTGCACCAAAAGAACATGTACAGCTACTTTGCATTATTCATTATTTTGTTTCTATAAAACATTAATAGCACCAAGTATTTATTTAATGCTTTTCCTAGGAAGCTCAAAAAACTCTGTTATCACACTGACTCTTCCCACATTCATTTAAAGTAAGCAAGGAATGACTTCTGATAAAGAGATATTAATGAAACATTCAAAGTTGGATTTGTTCTAGTCTCCAAAAAAGTAATTTTATATCAAGAAGTCCTGTATTTTGAAATTTATGATTGGATAAGATATTCATCACTTGATGTGATTTAACTACTGGAATGCTAGTCAAATGAGAGTAATCCTGTTGTAGTCTGGGAACATTTATGGTGCTTCCAGAATCTTCTAAAATGTGGACAAAGAGGAAGGATATTGAGTGACTTCGTTCACAGTTTGTATGGAATATATTTTAGTGTTTTACAAATGTTATTGATAATGTTAGACAATAAATGAGTAACACTGAAATTTAACTCAGACGCAGTTCCCCTCTTGCTGGAATAAGAGGATATATTTAAAGAAAAACATCAGAATAAAATTAGTTTTGTGTCTCAATGTGAATATAATTTGAAGTGTCATACTATCATTCAATTCAATTCAATTCAATAACAATTCAATAATCAAGTGCCTGTTATGTGTAAAGCATCATACTAGGTGCTGTGGATAAAAAAACAAAAAATGAAACAAAACAAAAACCAATCCTTGTTTTCAAGGAGTTTACAACTTGCAAACTTAATCACGATTTCTTATAATCATATTTTGGCAAACATCTGTTTCCAGTGAAAGTGCTAAGGGCCCTGTATGACCTTATAAATAACACTGGTGAAGATGAGGGTGGCATTTGTTCCATACATCCAATGGTATGCTTGATCGCTTATGCCCTTTCTTTATTTCAAAGACCTGTAATTTGCAGCACATATTTGGGTGTGGAGAGCATGAAATCTTTTATCATGTTGAATCATTTAAAAGAAATCAACCAACTTGAATTCAACAAAAATTTCTTGCTAAACATCAATTGCAGATATTACAACTCTGACCACCATGTTGCTCAAATTGTGTGTAACTTCTACATTAAACAGAATACTACATTTTCCAGGTCAGGTATCCAGGTTTTCGTATTTCTACCTCCTATTAATTAAAAGGAGATAATAAATGTCTTCTTTGGGGAGTGAGGGAGTGGATGGTTTGTATCTGTGATTTCATCAGTTTAAGGAACTCTTTGTATGGAAGCCACTTTCCCAAATGTAGATGAAAAGTCCTTTATGAAACTCTTATAGAGTTGCTCAGGACATGGAGATGTTCTGATTTGCCCATAGTCACATGACCACAGAGGCAGGGTACAATGCCATGCATTCCTGACTTGCATAACCTGCCCTCAATCCACCATACCACATCTCCAGACCTGCATAAAATATCACTTTCTATTGAACAGACATCCATAGGTTTAATATATACTTACTTAAATAAAACTCAAAATAAGTCTCAGCTGGTAAACCAGTGGACAATAGGTGTTAAGGCTTATGATGATGGACTAAATCTTTATTTGAGTAACTCTATCAGTTGCCCCAAGGAGAAGCCATATTCTTCATATATTTTTTCCTAAGACCAACTGTGTAGTTATTTTCTGAATTCTCTGCAAACTTGTGAGTCCTTCTCATATTTCAGAACTGATAAGAATCTGAGTAGTGTTAAACATGGTCCAGTTTTTTATTGTATTGTGGAATATTTAGATATCTCAAAGAAAAAGAAAATCCTGTCATTTTGCTGCTGCTCTGTGACAATTCCGTCTAGGGCAGAAAACTTGGATTATTAGGATGGCAAAAACTGTTCACAAATTTATTTAGAATTGTTACTAGCATTGAAAGATGAAGAATGAAAATTATTTAGCTATATTCTGAAATAGTATGTTAAATATTTTGCATTTTAAATCCCTTGTTTTCACAATATAGGATTGAATTTAAATTTTTATTTGGCAGGCTTTTGAACTACATTGATTTTTCTAAGGACTATTTTACATATAAGCATAATGAATAAATATTTCCAGTTAGAGTTCATGCTTAAGTCAGATTAAACAGACTTTTGTATGTATGGGTTGAGTCAAATCAAGTTTTATATAATGATTATTTTATAGCAATTAAAATAATGTTTTCAAATAACTTGAAATTGAGACCACATTGGAAGAACGTTGAGAAGAATGACAAAGCCTAAACTTCATTCATTTATGTGAAATGATTTTGTTTAAGATGAAAATTCAAAATTTGAAATGTACATATAATGTTTTCAGAATAGGGTAAGTGCTCTAAAAACTATTTGAAATAAGATACACCTTTTAAATATTAAAGAAGTGACTACTATTAAGGGAGTAATGGTTTCATTTCATTTTTTATGAAAGAGGAAAGCATTATACATTTAGTTTAGTTGCAAAAAAAAGATAAGTCAGTATTTTCTATTTTAAGCTGGAATTTATGCACAACAATGAAATTTAACTTTTTGATTAAAATAATTTTTGACTAGATACATATAGGCTATGACTAGATACCTATAGCCTATGGCAAAATAAGCGTACAGTGATTTCATTCTCTTGATTGCATTCTAGGAAATGAAGATTTTTATTTTCTAGGTGGTTGCTCAGTTTTGTCTTATTTTTTCTCTTAACCTTTAAAGTTATGAATTCTATAATGATAAAAGGAAGAAAAAGAGGAAGTGAGAATGAGAGGAAGAGAGAGAAAGAAAGAATCAGGGCTGATATGAAAGTGAAGCAGAAGTAACCACCAGAGGATCTCCCACTTTGATGTCTTCCACCACCATTATTGCATCATAGACATTCCCTTCTCTTTCCATTCCTCCTTAGCCCCTCAGTGTATTCAGGGCAAAGAGTAAGTCAGAGAAGGAGCTATGCTAATCATTTTTAAAGAATGTTACTATTTTAGAGTTTGAAGGGACCTTAGACTTAATTTTCATCCTTAAACATTATATACATATATATATGTACATACATATATGCACACATATATATGTATATACCTATATATGCACATATATATCTCCCAGCATATTTTCCTGTTCATCTTCCACTGAAACTGTTTTTGTTAAGTTTGTTCTTATTAGGGAGGTAACTAGGAAGACAATGAAAGAATGGTTATCCTTTGTTGGTACGGATTGTCATTTTGGCTTACATGAATTTTGAAAGGAAAAATATTTTTATGTTTTTGACGTTTTAAACAACTGGCAAAAAAAACCCCACAGCTTCTCCTTTCCATTAAATAGAAGCAGTCTTCCATTTTCCTTCTCTCCTCTTATGGTTTCAGAAATTTAGAATAGTTAATAGGATGTTTCAGTTGCTCTACCTTCCTCCCATTTGCCATCCATCTTCTCTTCTCTCTCCCAATAGTAATTTCATGCTGAAACCAAACCTGGAAAATTGTAGCTGAACTAAAATAAAAGTGTGTGGGGGGGAGAGAAGGATAAATCTGTAAACACAAAGTTATAATTAAAAGAGTGTTGAAACCTTAAGTCTTTTTAAAATATACAGTCTTTGGTATTAGTAATACTATACTTGAGGATGAAGTGATGGTGAAAGTAGTGGTATATTAACTATGCCAAAGAGCCCCAAAATATTTACTTCAAAAAAAGTGAATATTTTCTATCAAAAAAGAGTACTTAGAGAACACTATAAGCAATGCCCCATAGACAGGATGATAAGCTTTTCTGTTGTTTTTATTTTCTTTTGGAAAATAAGCAAAAGGTACAACCTATTTCAATGATTACAAATATTGAGGAAGTTCTCAGCATTTCAGAAAAATACGTTTTTAAAAATTTTACCATTTAGTTGTAATCAAGCAGGCCAATGGACTGAACCACTTTTTACCCCCTTTCTGGATAAGCAGCCTATATCTTCTAAGGTTATTTGCTTTATTTCGTTTGGTCAGGTATCTGTAGTGATCAGTCTGGGCTGTATTCTCTCTCTCTTTTTTTTTTTCCTTCCCATAGAATCATAGTGCTAGAAGGGACCTGAAAGAGTTCATCTATCCTAGCCTGCACACAGCTTTCAGATATCAACTATCAAGGAAAAATAGATGTCACAAAGCCCCTTACTTCACAGGAGAAAAGTAGATCCCCACTTAGATTCTCAGATCAGAACTGATCGGCTTACAGCTTAGTATTGTATGTAAAACTACGGGTACTTATTTAGTAAATGTGATTATCTGGTTTTCCGCAACAATTTTAAACTGCTCTAGATCATATCATACACTTGTTTGAAAGCATACTTGCTAATGGTAGAAGAACCTTTAAAGACGAATAGACAGACCCTGAAAAATCAGTTGACATGCCCAAGGTCACACAATGACTAGGTAACTTGTAGGCATCACTATGTTACAGAGTAGTACAATAATTGATGCCCCTCAGTAATCCCAGAAAATGAAAAATGATCATTTTTTATATTCTCTGAGAACATGAGGAATCACAGTATTTGCATTACAGAAACTGAAAGTAGGAAAGTACCTTAGCAGTCATCAAGCCCAACTTATACTTTGAAGTATTTTGGGGGAAAAAAATCAAATAAAAATTATTAAAGTGAAATGACTAATGTCAATGTGAGGCACTGACGTTTTGCTTTTGATCAGGCCTTTTCTGACATTTTTTTTAGATCCTAAAGCATAAATAATCTTTTAATGAAAGACTTCAAGGAAAGAGGACATATTTTATTCCCTCTGACTTCAACCTATCCTAACCAGTAAGACTGTATGAAGTGTAAACTGTTTTAATTCAAGGACATCCTGTTCAGTTAAACTCAATAAGTATGCATTAATTGTCTGTCTTTGTAAGAAAACCAGTAGCTAGAATCTAAAGATCCCACCCAGGGTAGTTTGTCTTAAAACACTCCATACACATTTGACAACTTAGAACTAATTTATTAGTTCTACTTATTATGTCCTGTTTATTAAATAGTATTGTAGATATGTGACTGTCAACCAAAAGTTCAGCTCTACTAGGAATGCGCATCATCCTCTTGGCGTTAAGTGCCAATCTTTCTGTACCTCTCATAGTATCTGATTGCCATTCACTAGCTAGATCTGCTCCTTTATGGATAGTGTAAACTTTCTCATCCATTTATGCTGTGGCTTAGTGTTTCCACCAATCATAGCCATGTTGTTGTTGTTCAATTGTGTCCTATTCTTCATGACCCCATGGACCATACCACACCAGGCCCTTTTATCCTCTACTATCTCTCAAAGTCTGTCCAAATTCATGTTTGTTGTTTCTATGACACCATCCAGCTCATGCTCTGCCATCCCCTTTTACTTTTGCATTCAATCTTTCCCATCATCAGAGTATTTTCCAGTGATTCCCGTCTTCTCATTATGTGGCCAAAATATTTAAGCTTCAACTTCAGTACTAGACCTTCCAGTGAATAGCTGAATTAATTTCTTTAAATATTGATTGATTTGATCTCCTTGCTGTCCAAGGGACTCCCGGAACCATAATTTGAAAGCATTGATTCTGTGCCTCTCAACTTTCCTTATGGTACAACACTCTCACCATACATTGCTACCATGTACATTTGACTGTTCAGATCTTTGTCAGGAAGGTAATATCTCTACTTTTTAGTATGCTGTCCAGATTTGCAATAGCTTTCCTTCAAAGGAGCAGGTATCTTAATTTCATGACTGTAGTTGCCATCTGTAGGGATCATATCCATGGTTCTTCCCTAATTCTACTTTGGACAATTCCTCTCCTTTATGCTTTCCCTGCTGTGGAGTTCGTTGAACATTTAAACATTTAATCAGATCAAATAAAAGGTAATAAAAACAAAAGTAATATTTACATGTAACATAGACTGTGATTGTGTATTCCATTTGATCTCAGAACCAAATCCTTCCTAAATGAAGAAATCTTCCAGGACTATAATATAGCTTTCATATATCTCCAAGGCCAGATTATCAGAACTAGCACACAACCCACACGTTCATTTCTCAGCTGCTTGCAGTTAAAACTGAATAAAAGGTTTTGGAGTTATGGTTCTTTTAACTTACAATGAACTGCTAATAGCAGCAAGAAATTTGGAGCTCCCTCAGACTATTTCCTGAAGATGAGATGGTGTGACTTGAATAAACAGGGTAGCACAAGACAAGATATATGGAATCTTAGTTTCTTCACTTTTCAGTGGTCTGCTTCCCATATTTTTGTTGATATAATCTTTAAGAAAAGTTTGTTGGACTTTTTCAAAGAGAAAGTTAACTGTTGACTGCCATCAGCATGCTTTCAAAAGCAAATTTCTTGAGTGAAACTGAGTGAGTGAGTTCCCTCAAACATCCACTGGGTTCATCTCTTATTTACACATTTGAATTGCCTTGCATTCCCATTGCAATTCTTAATAGTCATTTAATTATAAAAAGTAGGAAAGAGCCAACTTATCAGTGTAAAAACAGAACTTCATTGTATACCATCTTGGGGAAGGAGGTGGGGAAGAGGGGGAGAAAAACTGAAAACTCAAAAGCTTATGGAAGTGATTGTTGATAAATTAAAATAAATTAATTAAAAAAACAGAACTTCATTGAATCTGAAAATCTAGCAAACTGCATTTTTCCTTATTAAAGCCTTGCATGAAGCCCATGTTTCTCATATTTTGTCACACTCAGAAAAAGTGGCCAATTAGTGTTAAGCACATAGTAATAGATGCTTGAGTGCTTATTGAACTAAATTGAGCTGAATGAGGTGAGTTTTAGTGACATGGAGATCATGGCTATAGGTAAAGAAATCTATAAAATGGGAAGAGGAAGGTTATCTTCCTCCTGTATTTTACTGTCCATTTCTACTTATTGTCTCCAGATCCATTGCACCATAAATAGCCTGAAGCTTTCTGGAGCACTACCTCTTTATCCATATTGTCACTGAAAATGCCTCTGCTATACTGTTGAACTAAGCTAACTAGTATACCTCCCTTGCCCATTCATGAATAACTATGATCATTTCTACTTTATGCTCAGGAGAACAAATGAAAAGAAAATTAGCATGTCACTTCATAAAGGTTGCAAACCTCAGAGACATCTAAAATCTATCCTGTGATCAGAATTCTATTTTCAGGACAATCTTTGCTGCATTTTAGAATTCCGGGATTGGAGTTTCACCTAATATTGTTTTTAATCAGTCTAATGAAAAAGTTGATGTCTTTGAAGGATTTTTATAAAGGCTCTAAATCCATAGCTGTTAAAACAGAGAAATATATTTTGTATCATTTATAAGAACAGGGGCAGGTTGGGTAGCACACCAATTAATTTCCAAGCTAATTTGATGGAGATTTCTCTTAGAAATATAATGAAATCAAGGGATTAAAATATTCTAAGACTGACAGTCTTATAGATTGAATTTTATAGATTTCTTGCTATATTTCATATTATGAGTATGGAGGCATTGGGAGAAAATGTTAAACAGGAATTTATTTATGCTTTTTACAAATCCCTATTTATAATTATGTATTTAGATATTTTGGATCTACAGATTGTTATTGGACTGCATTTTACATAATTCAGAAGGACTGAAATTTGCATATTTTTAGGTATGCCACACAGCTAAAATTCGTAGATTGTTTTGATATCCATCTATTATGAGGGAGTAAGTTCAGAGGAAGAACTAAATCTAAATGATGATTTTGGTAATTGGATTTAGAATAAATATTTAGTGAAAGGAAGATGCAGTGTCTAAAGTGAAAAGAAGTCCATTAAATTGAGGCAAAGAGGGTTCTAATTTATACCCTTCTAATATTCTATTATGGAGCAAGTAGGTGGTGCAGTGAATAGAGCACTGGAATTGAAATTAGGAAGACTCATCTTCATGAGTTGAAATCTGACCTCAAACACTTACTAGCTCTGTGACCTTGGGTAAATCACTTCATCTTGTTTGCCTCAGTTCCTCATCTGTAAAATGAGCTGGAGAAGTAAATAGCAAATCACTCCTACCAAGAAAACCCCAAAAAGAGTCATGAAGAGTCCATGATGACAGTAAAAGTGGGTAGGAAATAAAGCCCTGGATCCAAGTTATGCCTGGCAGCTGAGGCAAATGATTCATCATAAACATTTAGAAGGGATGAGCCATTTTCTGAGGTGAAATTGGTACCTCTATGAAATGGTGTGCCAACATGATACCATACCTTATGAATGATGCAAAACATATGCCCATAACAAATTGGTTTGTTTTCTATGTGCTTTCTGTTATTTTTTTTAAATGCAGATTTAAAAAATGAACCGAGAATCATTTAGTTAAATTGATCTGAGTGATAAGACTGATAGAGAGACTGCATTTTTGGTTTGGCCAAAAGTTACATGCTGTAGTTACACTGTCGAAGTTTATGTGAGTTGCCAATGAATATAATTACTTTATTACTCCAATTGTTTTATTTGAAGCCTATATGTGTACCTATATGCCTATATACCTAAGAACACATGTCTACATGTGTTATATATTTTCCCACACCATATAGAAGTAGCTTTTACTCTTAAGTGTAAGGTGCCTGTGAAATATTAGAAAGGCTCTATTATAATTTCATACCTCATAGATATTCTTTCCCCTCTCCTCTTACCCAAGAACATTTTATAGCATTTGTTTTGTTGTCATGAGAAATTGGAAGGCATCAGAAAGGCAATGAATTTGAATATAGCTTTCTCTTGTTGTCCAGGAAAGGGGGAAAGGAAAAAGTACTACTATCCGTATTCCATATCGCTATCATAATCCATCTACATTTGTTTGAGCTTCAGTTTAGTGCAAATAGAAACAATGCCTCAGAAATCTCAAAACAGAAGTAATATAGCTTCAATCAAGTAACAGTTTTAAATGACTCAGAGACAAGGCACACATTCAGTTAAAAAAAAAAAAGCCCAACAACTGGCTATACTTAAAAGCAATTGAAATGCACATTCAAAGCTAATTATAAACAAATACTAGTTAACACTTTAAATAAAAGGGAAAACAGCAAAAAGATTTAGAGCCTAGACAAACAGATGAAAGGGTTCTAAGTTGCTTTCCATCTGAGATTACTCAAATGCAACTCTGTCTCCAATTACCTGGGAAGATGTGGTATTCCCTCATGAGAGCACAAGATCAGAAAGGGCGGCCCTTTTCGTGCCTCTGCTTACTCATAGACCTTTGGAACTAGTTTAGCAGAAATACTTCAAATTGCAAAAGGGTTTGGAGCCAGGCAGCGACAGTAATCACTGGGTCAAAATAGTAACATAGTAGGACAACAACAACAACAACTACAAAAGGGCTGTGGTGACAGAAGTCTGGGGAGGATTTTTGAGTGCTTTTGGAGGAGACATTGATGAATACCAAGTTGCTGAAGTGGAACTGTTTTTCAATATTTTTTAACCTTTTGAATGCTTAGCAGTTGACTGAATTTATCTAGCCAGCAGTTTTATTCAGTTGAGCTGGAACTAAAAGGTAATCCAGTTTTTTGACACTTAAAAGGAGAAAAATGGCTGCCCTCTAGGAAAGTTCAGGAGTTCATTTGCCATCTGGTTTCAGCAAAGGGCCCCCTATTTGCTCCAAATTGTCCACCCCTAGGTCCTGTGATCCCATAAACCACAGGTCAAAAAACACAACCACCACCCACCATGATGCAGCCATTATGATGGAAATGTTTAGTTTTTAAGCTTAAAGGCCTGGTTGAATGGACTATAAGGGAAGTGAATGGAAGTTTCATTCTATTTTCACTACAAAGGAAGGTAGAATGAACTGTGGAATAGTCTCAAATAGGAGTTAGGTTCTAAAGTCAGTGAGTGAAATTATAATCACCAAAGTAAAAATTACCACTACCTCCTTTTTTTTTTTTAATCAAGGTCTCCAAGGTGAACAGCCTCAGGTTGGTTGCCAATATATTAGTTACCAATGATATGGCAACCCATATCAATTAATTCAATATAAGATTGGTTCTAAGGGTTCAGTAGGTTCGGAAGGATGGGAACAGCTATAAAATTTATCACACAGTGAAATGAGATTTGGCGCTTGGAAGTAGATTTTGATTTCCTATCTCATGCTCATTCCGGGGAATATGTTCATTGAATGGAATGCAAGTAGACCCACACTATTTAAACTGTCATTCTCTTATATTCTTGCTTTCTCTTTATATATAGTTATCTACACCTATATCTCTGCATATAGTTAAATTTACTTAATATTCTACTATAACTGACTTTGACTTTGAAATGTCCAATTCCAGGTGTATAATTCCAGATATGACAAAGTCTACAGAAAGTTAGGGAATAGTTAAAATTGGTAAATTTTGCTACACATTGTGATCTCAGGTCATAAAACGACTCTCCTTTCTTATTTCCAAGGCCATCTTCCTTTTCTCTCTAACAGTAACGTAGGCATTGCTGCCTTCCCTGAACTCCTACTCTGTTTCCCCAGTTTCTTAATTTCTTCAGTGGATTTATAACCTGTAGCTCAGGACCTTTCTTTATTAGCAAATCTAATGCTTCTGCATTATGTGATATAATATGAGATTATGTAATGTTATGCTTAGTTGGAAAGTGATATACTACAGATTATCTCTTCAATGAGTTTTTGTAAGTTAGTTGATCTATTAAATTCATATAAGCTCTTCCCAAACTTACATTATCTGTCTCTTCTAGAATTTTGCATCTTCTGTTAAACACAATTAAACTAGTCTAAAAATCTTCAAATGCTTTTCTATATCATAAGCATTGAAAGTTCTTCAACAAATATAAATATTCATTTAAAAATCAAACTCCAAATGAATAAACAGAATGCATGAAATTTCATCAAGGTTTATTATTTGATTTTATATAGTCTAATACTATGGGACCTATGATTGTATCCTTAGTTCTTTTTTTTGCCATAAAGTTGCCATAGATTATAAAAAATCATTTACATTACTATGTAGTCAGTCAATATATTGAACACCTAAAATGTCCTCAGCACTGTGCTAAGCACTGGGGTTTCAGAGAAAGGCAAAAGGCAGTCCCTGCCCTTAAAAAACTCACAGTCAAATGGAAGAGACAACAAATAAGACATGTAAAGGATAAATTTTTAATACATTTAGTGTCATGTACTTTTGGAGTCAAGGTTTATTATTATTCTGAGACTTCTAAAGAATTACTATTAAATAGGAATATAACCATACTCCTGTCTAAACTTTGGGTGATTTTCCTGAGAGACAATCCTATATTCTATGTGCTGCATAAACAAAGGGAGACTAGAGTCTGATTGGCTGTCTGTCCTATTAGAGAAGCTGCTGACCTGCTTAAGGGAGAAAGGATTTCTGTGGAATCTAGGAGGACTTCTAGAGAAAGGCTAATGTGGAACTTCTAATGGAGAATGGGAGATCCCCCTGGAGCTGCAGACATTCTGAAGTTTTTATTTGCCTCTCTCAAGCACCTCTTTCAAAGTCATCCAATAATTTTGAAGAAAACTCCTCCCATATGTAGGCAAGCATCTTCATTATTTCCCTCAGCCAATTAGTAGTCATGTCTCCCTCCAATCACACTGTATTCTGTGTCAAAGTCAAAGGGCTGCCCTTCAGAAGATGCCCCCAGCTTGAATGGAAGTGGGGATAGAGTAGAAATAATAGCATCACATTTATATATCACATTAAAAATTTATAAATACTTCTCTTCCAATAGCCTGTTGAGATAGATAGTGCAAGTATTACTATTCCTATTTTACTGGGATACCATTTACAGGACTGTTTACAGCTGAGGAATGAATCTCTTTGGCTCAGAAAGGTAAAGTTCCTTGCCTGTGGTCACACAATGACACTGGGTCTCAAACCTAAACTGTCAAACTCCAAATCCAGTGCTTTTCTCCCTTCATCATACTGTTTTCTCACACCATTAGAAAAGTTCCTGGCATTTCCATACCTAGATACTTTGGCATTCAGTACCTTGGCATTTCCCTTTTTTCCCCCAAGCAGAAGCCCCAAGTGTATTAAGATACCTTCTAGAAAACCAGCAAAGTCAATGTAGTGAATTATAAAAGAAGGGAATATTTCCAGAGTCACATCACAGGGAAAGCTGTGAAATGGGAATGCAATGCAAAAACATGGAGATGAATGGAATTATGGGAGAAAATGATGAGGACGGTGGTCAAGGTTTCTAGTTAGACATAGTTAAAGAAGATGATTAGGAAAGATCTTCAAGGGGTTGGAAGATGATAATGACAACAAAGCAACATTATTAGTAATCAAAGCTTTTTTAGTCTCCCTTCTCTGGTTCAGTATTCTGTTTTCATTATTATAGTGTGATTGGAAGGTTGCTAGCCTTGTTTGATGTCTCAGAAAAGTGAAATATGTGCTGCAAGTATTAGTCTAATGAATTTTGCTGGCAGTAAAGTAACTGGTATCTTTTATATTTCTTCCCTCATATAATTAACTCAACATATTTTATTATAAATCACTTGATAACAGATTGTAAATATACTGAAAACAGTCTTGAAATTTAACAGTGGTCATAATTTCCACAAATTGTCCATGATGAACTAAAAAGAAAAAGGAAAGTTTTTCCCTCACTGGAAAAAATAGAATAGAAACTGAAAAAAAAATTAAAATGATGAAAGTGAATCTGCTTGAAATTACAGATTGAAAAATTAATATTTTTTTTCTGTTTTGCCTTCTTTCAGCAATAAGTATTGTCCTTTAAGAGTATTCTCTTAATGGGAATATAACTCAAATGGGGAACAAGCCATAAAACTGTTATCATATTCATATTGTAAGGAAAAATGGATTCATCTACCTTTTTAATCACCTTGCAAACACTTTTCATTTTCAGATATCAATAGTTCTTAAATTATCTTAGTCATAATGGTAATAGAAGCATTTTGTCAGTGCTGACATATTTGATGAGTGTTTAAAGTCAAACTTGGCTAATCTATGGAGTCCTTTAGGACTCTCATCATAATAACAGTAAAGTCCTTCACATACGACCATGTGATACTGCTGACTGACCACTAATGTGGCATGCATTTGAAATGCTTTTTAATACCCCCTGAGTAGTGGTATTTTATTTACATAGATTTATTTACATCCCTACCTAGTCCTCATGTAACAAAGGGCTCACATTTATGATGAGAATTAGGTAGTTTATGGCCTTAGAATACAGTAAAGCTACTTGGATTACGAAAGGAATTGAAACTTTGACACTGACTTCATTTAAATGCCAAACCTTAAGAACTAACCATCAATGGACTTTGAGCTAATCAGCCACAGATCATTCTACTACACTTGTACAGAAAAAAAAGCAACAACTAGAGTTAGAACCACTACGAGATAGAAGAAAGAAAATAACAATTTTTATTTTAAAATGTTGAAATCATACATAAAATGTTATATTTGTATATGTAATAGAAATACCTCAAAAAATTTCGCTTGTTTTTCATTTTGGGATATTTTGTGGATTATATGCTTTAAAAGATAGTAGAGATGTTGTATATGTTAATCATTTATCTCTTCTAATTTACTAAAATCCATTTTTTACCCATGTGGAAAAGCATGTCCATAGAATCACACAGACTAGATTTTGAGGATATATCTTTTTCTTGTGTCTATAGATAAGAAATGTATTTGAGAGGAAAAGAATTATTTCCCCATAATTTTAATCATGTATTAAAAGAACTATAACTATAATTAAACTAAGGCAAATTTGTTTGAGTGGAGGGATGAAATGCTACTTTAAGATATTAGTGTTCTCAGTTAAAGCCCGAGTCATCCTATGACATTTATATATCTGTGTATTAATTTATATTGAAATGATTTTTTTTAAATTAAGATCATACTTTATATAGTGGCATGGTATGGCCAGGTGGTGCAATGTATAGACCATCAGGATTGACATCAGGAAGATCTGAGTTCAAATTTGGTCTTAGACACTTACTATCTGTGTGATCCCGCAAAGGTTACTTAACCCCTATTTGCCTCAGTTGCTCAACTATAAAATGGGGATACACTAGAGAAGGAAATGGTAAACTACTTCCATATCTTTGCCAAGAAAACGTATAAACAAATGTCCATAGGGTCACGTAGATTCAGACATGACCAAACAATAATAAACAACATGATATGGAATGGTAATTATTCATAGACTGAGATCCTACTGATTTCAAATTCATAATAATTAAGGGGATGGGATGGAGTTTATTCTTATAAAAATGAAAAAGGATTTGATTTAAAAAATAGTCTAAACAATATTTCAAGGACAATATTTGACCTGAAATGTTTGAAACATTGTAGGGGTAAACATTTACATACAAATAATAAATATGGTAATTGAAAGTTCTAATATATTCATTAATCAAATTGCCAAAAACTTCCATTAGACATATGCGATTAGCCCAGTTTGAAATGCTTTATAATCTCATTGGTATTAATTTTAATATGTCCTATAATTTAGATTTTTAGCAATTAATGTTGTTTTTCCACCATTATTATGAATTAGCAGTTTATTTTAGGTAAGTGAAATCAACATAAACAAATTTAATTAAATGCTATCCCCAAGTATAACAATATGCTATTTACTCAATCAACAATCAATCAAAAATACTTAAACAGCTTGCTAATGTGCCAGTCACTGTACTAGGTGCTGGTGATAAAAAAAAAAAGATTAAAATAGTCCCTGTCCTCAAGAAGCTCACATAGTAAGGGGGCAGACAATATGTAAATGACTGGATGTATTAAGTATGTATATATAGTAGGTGAGGCGATAATATCAGGGGTGAAAGCACTAGAAACTGGAATTACTGGGAAAGGCCTCCTGCATTTGAACTGAGTCTTCTTAAAGGAAGCTAGAGGAAAGAAGTGGCAGGTGTGAGAGGGCAAAGCATTCTAGGCATGGGGAAGGCACTGAGATGGTAGATGTAGTGTTGTGTCCAGGGAATTGCAAATAGGTCAGTATAGCTACATCATAGAGTAGGTGGTAGAAAATAAAGTACAGAAAATCTGAAAAAGTAGACAGGGACCACCAATAGGCTTTACTAATATTTAAAATCTTATCAGTATTATTAAATCAAAAGAAAAACATATGTGCACTAGATACTGAATGTGATCTAGACCAATGGTATCAAACTCAAATGTATACAGATTGCTGAGGCCCGCAAATCGACTTAGGAAAACATAAACTGACATTATCTATGTTTTAAGGTATTTTTATTTACTTTATTAAATATTCCCCAATTGCATTTTAATCTAGTTCAGGTTGCACTGGGGAGTTTTGCAAGCAAAAACCTGTTTCCTCCATGCCTTGGGTTTGATGCCTCTGGTCTAGACCATATGATCTATGACATACGTTAAAAACATTAAATGGAAGAATCACAGGTACAGTGTAACCATCTATAAGTGTTTTATTTGCATCTGTCTTCAATTTTACTCACTAAAGTAATTTAACTAAACCATTGTTGGGTAAATTTTATTAAATATCAAAAGTTGCTTTGAGCTTGAAATCGATTATATGCCCTCAACCCCATCTCACCCCTCAAAAAATCACTTTTGTTGGAAAGTTAGCAACAACATTATCTGAAGGGATCTTGCAGTGTTTGAAAGTTGTATAGTGGACATAACTGTCTTGTGTATATGGACAAAAATCCTTGTTGGTAAATGACACGGCCATGTCACCATAACATGAATTGAATTCCAACTCACCAAGGTTTTCTTGTAAGATTCCCATATAAAGGGGAAAAAATCTGTTTGGTTCATTGAATTGTTGACTCATATTAAGAATTAAAATGGTGAACCATAATGTGATTCCTTTGATCTGTAATTGGACTGTTTATTAAAACTAATTACCATTTGAACATACAAATTCTTCTAGTTTCTAAACCATGTGAAAGTATTGGGCAAAAAATATTTTACAATATTGAGTCCTATGGCATACTGGGAGTAATGATTAGAATATGGATTTGGGCTGAGTAAGATAGTCTATATTTGCTCCCTTTTAGTAACAATTGTCACCTTGCAACACGAAGATTATATACTGAGTACTGTGCTTTGACCACCAAACTTGTCCATAGAATGAGACAAGCTCTGCTCTTTTAGCTCTCATATCAAAATAAATCTTTATAGAGCTCCTACATAGCTCCTTTAAAAATTGTAAATGAAATAAGCTAATATTCACTTCCGTCTGTTTATCATGATTTAGGGGACAACTTGAATGCTATATCTTTTATGATATCACTTCAGAAAATCCAATGTTATTAGTATTCTGTCTCCTTGCATGCAAGGAATACATATTTGAAAAAAGTGTCTGTACCATATACTAAGGAGGTAAAAACTTAACTTGTTGATATGAAGCTCAATGCAATGATTTCTTTAAAAATCTATTTTAACTATCATAAGAAATATCCTTTTCCAGTCTAAGTCTGAATCTGATTTTGTAAACTAAATTTGATAACATTTCAAAGGCTTTCCTGAAAATGGTCTAGGTTTGTTTTGATGTGTGTGTGTGTGTGTGTGTTGTGTGTGTGTGTGTGTGTGTTTAAGCAACCCTTTTGTATTTATAGAGTTGCTTCTGCATGGAAATCTTTCTTTGTGCCAGGCAGCCCAGAGCAAATTTTTATGGTGCAGAGTGTTCATGCTGAAACTCTTTCAAAGAATAAATCATGGAACATTTGTCCCATTTTTAATATGGTAAACAATTGACCTGTAGACTTATGTAAACCATCTAATGTGCAAAGTGTGTGGGGTTTTAGGGGTGGGAGCAGAGATCCTTGCCGCCAGCTCAAATGATCCTGTCAAATTTTAGCAATTCTGGCAAATAGTAGGAGTATGACACTCAGTTATGACTTTACAGATACTGTACAGACATTTGAAAAACCCCGTCTTGGGGCTGCAAAACACTAACCAGTCCAAGCTGTACTTTTGTGTTTTAAGTAGTGATGGAGACACTTAAGAAATCCACAAGTAAAATGTTTCTCTCTGCATATCTCCAACTTAGTTTTTTTTTTGTTATTAAATTTATTTTCTTATTTTATTAATTTTGCCATTTCTATTCCTTCATTACCAAAATATGAACTCACCCACCATTGTGTTCCAAATGGAATATTCAGACAGAAAGATAAACTCCTTGGTGGATAGTTTCTTTGCCTGTTGCTACTGAACCTTTTGCTTTTGATTCTTATAATGTACGCTGTGTATCCTTATAACCGTATCTTCTGAAATAATTTAAAAATGGTGATGAAATTTCAACATTCTTCAAACTAGCAGTATGGCAATGAAATGTCAATTTTTTTAAAATTTTCATTTGTAGTAAATCTTGAGGTTCTTTTGTATACCTCTAGAGTTATAATCTCTGAGTTTGTGAACTTTTGCGATGTACATTTCTTTAATGATGACTGACTGAAGTCATGCCACTTTCTTCAGTTGACTTTGTGGCATAATAACTACAATCAAAGCAGAATTGTTGTTTTCAAAATTAATGGAAATGCTGTAGATTCAAGTTTGCTACAGAAAAGTGAAATTTAACGTTTTCTGATTTTATGGTTTCACTAATTAGTAAAATGGACAAATTCCTAACAAGTAGACCTGTCAGCCCTCCCCTCAACCCCCAACCAAAAATGGGATAGACTTTTTCAAAGTTCAGTTCACTATGACTGGAGGCTTTTGAGCAAAGGTTAGATTACTGTTCATTGGGAAAATTGTAGACAACCTCCTAGATCCTCCTAAATCTAAAAACTTCAAGTTGTTGTCTTCTCTGTAGCACTATTATATTAGTGAATAAATAAGGGTACAATAAGGTAATTAAATCTTATACCTATATCATATTCACATTTTTTTTATTGTCACTTTTTTAGAATTTTTTTCTGAAGTTATCATCCTATCAATCCTAGGAATTGTTTTTAAAGATCCTAAAAGCCACATAGAACATGAAATCTATGTCTTGCTTATAGGAATATTATATACCTAATTTAGAGGGATAAAAACTACAAACCTTAAATTATGTGTCCATTGTGTTTACATTTTCACCAATGACATCCTATTCTAGTGCCTAAACATGAAATGGAGGTGACCCTGGCTCTCAAAGTCTATATAAATATATGTCCATAGAACCTGAGCTCTTGCAGGTTCTGCAAAGTTAGAAAAGCTTTGAGTATTGGCCCAGCAAAGTATCCATTATGCCTATTGTCCAGGGAGCGCAGTGGCTGAGTTCAGAGAGAGTCATTACCAGACTAGCCTTCTGATATTTTGGGGGCCACAAAATCTCTCATAACCTTTCAACCAAGTTGTAGTGGTTGACAAAGTATATGCACTGATGACATCATAGAAGATTAAAATATTAGAGGAGAATATGGTGGTTAAATATGTATATATATATATATATATACATATATATATATATACATATATACACATATATATATCTGTAGGATGTTTTAAGTTGATTGAAGCTGTTTATGAATCAATGAATATTAGGTTTATAGTTAGGTATGCTGTTAAATGTTGCTATATAATAATTTTATAAGGTTTGCATCATATTCTCCTTGAGATAATGGCACTTATTTAGTATTTATAGCATCTCTTTTTTTTTCCTTCCATGTTTGCAGCGAAAATTGACCAAGAAGCTGAGGAGCATTCATTGACAGCGGCTCATAAATGGTGAGAAGACTCGCTCTGCTGCATTAAAATGTCTCACTTCAGAGCAGGTTTGCAAAGTGCTTGGTGTTGGACATACCCAATGTGTCTATGACATAGCATATTTCATTCAAAGTAACCAACTAAGAGCACCAGTCATTTTTTAAACAATTTAAACAATTAAAATTAATCTAACATAGTACATCTGAATGTACATTGTTGCTGCTGAATTTTATCTTTTTTCCCCTCACTAGTATAGGATATCATTACCGTACTCTAGGAGCAGCTAGGTGGTGCAGTGGATAGACTGCTGCTCCTGGAGTCAGGAAGACTTATCTTCCTGAGTTCAAATCTGGCCACAGAACCTTACTAACTGTGTGACCCTGAGCAAGTCATTTAATCCTATTTGCCTCAGTTTCCTCATCTGTAAAATAAGCTAGAGAATCAAATGGCAAACCACTCTAGTATCTTTAGCAAGAAAACCCCAAACAAGGTCACAAAGAGTTAGACACAACTAAAAAATGACTAAACACCACCACCACCATATCTAACCAATGCGTTTTATCAAGTTCAAAGCTGCAAAGCCGAAAAGGAAGTTTAGAAAAGCAAACAGGAAACAATGAAAGCAGCAGAAAACAGTACTGCTAAAAAGTAGGTAAAGGATTTTGAAGTTGGAATGTAGTAAACTTTCCATAAAGGTGAAGAGAGATATAAAAGGAATCAGACAAAATTGCATCATTGATAATACAAGGAATGTGTAGGATTTGGGGAGTTGGTTTCTGAGTTGCAGATTATAGCAGAGGTAGACACCTGATTGAAAATCCATCATTTATCATGCTTCCATTTGTTCCTCCCTTTTCACCTCCTTAATCCAGAAAACTGACCAGACTTGAAATAACATCCTGACTCAGATATAGTTCCAACAGCCATAATTTCCTTTCTTCATTGAGAGCACATAACAAGCTTGGATACTCAATATTATAGAACCATATGAACTTTTATGGAAACTGGTGATTAGTAACTAATTACCTTAGTTAAAGACAAAAATACATAATAAATAGTACCTTAAATGAGGACATGGTGTATGGAGATTTTTGTTTATTGAAAGATTGGTTAACAACAGGAGTTGCTAGGCCCTGGAATATATCACTTGAGAGAAGTGCATAGTATATTTCTAAGAGTTCTGTAAAATCAACAGAAGAATCATAGACTCTTAGAACTGGAAGGACCCTTAGAAGTCACCCAATCCAACCTCTTACTATATGCATAATCTTTTCTGAAATATCCCTGGCAAGTTAACAACCTCTACTTTCATACGTCTACATTCCTAGTTGATATCAATCTATTATGTAGTTAAGAATCTTTGGCTAAAAGTTGCCCAACCAGCTGCAATGAATCTTTACTCTCCTATCTGTCCAGACTGTACTTCACCATCTTGTCCATGAGGATTTCTTGAGGGACTTTGTAAAACAGCTTGCCAAATTCAGAAGTGCTATGCTAGCATTATGAACATTTTTCTGCCAGTGTTTTGATGCTAAGAAAAAAAATATTTTTTGGTATGATTTTTTTCCCAATGAGCTTATATTCATCTCTAAGATCATATTTCCCTTTTAGGTACCCCAAAATTATCTAGCTAATAATCAATTTTTGAATGGGGGGAGAGTATAATGCATATTAGTCTATTGTTTTTAGAATCTAATTTTCTTATCTTTTAGAAAATCCAGAGGTGTTTTATAGGCACAATTAGACAAGCATCCTCATTGTTCCTTAAAGATTCTTACATCTTCGGGGGTCACATCTGCAACTTTGGTCAGAACATAGACAGAATCCAATCCTTGGAGATGCCTCTAAAGGATTAAGTTCTCTATAGCTTGTTGCCTTCACGTGCAGTTGAGAGAATGTAACTAGATATAGAAATGACCTTTAGCCTACTTCAGAAGGAAAATGAACTTTGAATTGTCATCAGGGAAACTATGTTATTCCAATGAGTCCCTCTTTTCCATAAATACATAGTGACTGACCCAAAGATACATGGCACTATCTTCAGGGTTAGAATCCCTTTGGAAAGTAAACACTCTTTAGAGACTATTGAACAAGCATCAGACCTGCTTTGTTAGAATAACTCATGGTGTTACTCTTCTCCTTTCTCAGAGGAGCACAATACATCAAGAAATCACTTTCTCTCTCTAGAAAATCTGGTACTTAAACTCTTAAACTCAGGAACTTTTGAACTTAGGTTTCCCCACGAGATATCAAACAAAGGCTGTGCCTAGTGGCTCTGGTTTTGCCATAGACATCATCAGGATACCTCTTCCTGTCCCAGTTGCTATAAGAAATGGCAACAGAAAGGCAGAAATCTATCCAGGAACTTGAGTTCCAGCAACTGCCTTCTCAGGCCAGCTGGAAAAGCATGTGAAGTAGAAACCTACCCTGGAGAGAAGGAAACTGTATATGACCACAAACTTCTTTCCTCTACCTCTAAAATGCATGTCGTTGCTAGTATGCTACAGTTTATTTATGAAAGTGGAAAGTAATTCTGAGTGAAAATGACTAGCCTATTTTTGTCAATCATGAGGAAGTTTGATTGATTCTTAGCCATTAATTAAGAATGCCAGTGGGCACACCCATATTCCATGAGAGATACCCTGCATTTGCTTCTAAACATTGATCGATTCCCTACAATTTCATCGAGTTGACTAGAAAACTCATCTGGAGTGAACACTTCCTTTATTACCCTTCCCCTTGTGGAAGTATTTCTCAAGAATATAGTAACTAAGAAATCTAATGATTCAAAGATACTTTTAAGGAGGGAGATTGCCATCATTAAAATAACATTTTAGCAATATAATTTTTATGCATTCCATATTGTGCAAATAGCAAATAGGTCTTAGATATTTATTGTATCACACTTCACATGACTTCTGATTGTCAAAACTTAATTTAGAAAAATAGATGATTTTAAAATAATTCTTTATATACTGATTCAGATTTCCCTTTCATTTAGTTAATCTTAATTGAAACTTTACTTAACTGTACCTGGAGTATTGTGCTCTGGTTTGACTGCCATATTTTAAGAAGAAGATTAATCAGCCGGGGAACATAAAGAAGTAGATGACCTAGATGGTTTAAAGGCCTGAAGATCATTCCATATAAAGATCCATGAAAGGAACTGGGATTGTTTGGCCTAGAAAATAGATAGCTTAGGACAAAGATGATAGTTGACTTCTGTTATTGAAAGGCTATTAGAAAAGAAATTAGACTCATTCTGGTTGGTCCTAGACAGGCAGTGGTTGAAAACTGCAGTTATATTCTAGATTCATGTAAGGAGAAAAAGTCCTAACAACTGCAAAAGAGTAACTAACAGCCTCTCTCAACAGCAAGTGAGTTCCCTTTCAATAGAGGTATTTAAGCAAATACTACATTGCCATGTGTTGAGGATATGATAGAATGGATTCTTTTTCAAGTATAGGTTTGACAAGGTGGCTTCTTAATTTTCTTCCATCTAATTCATAAAAGAAGAATAGATAAAAGAAGTAAATGACTGAGTTTGGAGAATATTAATATGTAGACTCTATATATTGTAACTAAAGTTTCAGAAATTCTTAAGTCCATCCGTATGAGAGTAGTAAAGTCATATTTGTCAGATACCCAGGAAATTACATGATTGGTAGAATATTGTCCATTTAAGAAGTCAATAATAAATTCAAATATTATATTGCTGTTGTCAGGCTCTGGCAGATTTGACAAAACCAGTACCATTTATCTATCATCTGCCAGTATAGCTGACTTAAATTTAATGAGGCTTGTCCTAAGAATATTTGAGTCACTGTGAAGATTTTTTTTTTGTTACATAGGAAACACCTACCAAAATGGAAAGAGGTTGCAAGATGCATCAGTAGAGAGTGAACCTTCACTGATAAAATTAGAGATCTTTGAAGAAAAGTTATTAATGCTTAATTGATCAAAAAAATTTATTAAGTATATGCTATGATCCAGGCACTCTGCCAAGTTCTGGAGATACTAAGAAAGGTAGAAACAGTTCCCACCCTTAAAGACTTCATTCTAATGAGGAAGACAACTTTTAGATAATTAGATATGTGCAAGATACCTACTGAAGCAGAATAGATAGGAGTTAATATCAGAAGGAAAGGTAATGGAAGAATTATAGAAGGCCACCTGAAGAAGCTGGAATTTAAGTTAAGTCTTGGAGAAATCATGGAATCCAGGTGAGATTCCATGGTGAAAGAGGTGAAAAGAGAGACTAGCTAAGACAAGGGTGGAGACACAGAATTTAATATAGTGTTAAAGAATTGCAAATAGGCCAGTGTGCCTAGATGGTAAAGTTTGTATAGAGGAATAAAGTATAAGAGGACTGCAAAGGTGGGAAGTGTCCAGAGGTTTAAATGATAGAGGATTTTACCTTTCATCCTAAGGCAAAAGAGATCCACTGGAGTTTATTGAGTGGGGAGGAGGGTTGTAAAATTACCAGGCTTGTGCTTTAGGAAAATCATTTTGGCAACTTGCATGGATGATGGATTAGAGTAGGGAGAGATTTGAAGCAAGAAGACTAACCAAAAGGCTATTGTAATAAACCATTTGACAGATAAGAAAACCGAAGCTCCAAGTGTTTAAGTGTTTCATCAAAATTTAGAACCCTGAGGGTGGCTCCAAGTAACACATTTAGGGAGAAAGGTCTACTGAAGCAAATCATGCCAGTGACATTTTCTTCCTGTGTGACATTGGACATTCCATTTACGTGCCCTGGGCTTCACTTTCATTAACTGTAAAATGAGAAGGTTGGACTAGATGGCCCCTTTAGTTCTCTTCTAGCTCCAGATTTGTGATCTAATATCTATCATGTCAAAAAAAAAATTAAGGACTTTAGTTAATGGCAAACTTAATCTATGAGCAATATGAGTGTGCCCACAAGGCTAATTCCATCTCATTCTACATCACAGCAATTAACAGTGTCAAAACCAAGGTAGGTAATGGTCCTGTTGTACTACCTGCCAGTCTGAGTTTCATATTTAACTCTGGGCACCATATTTTGAATAGCATTGGTTAAATTGGAGAACATTGGTTAAAAAAAAAAAAGATCTCAAGGATGACAGTGAAACACAAAAAGAAATATAAGGAAAAGAAGAATGAGGGAAGCTGTAAGGAACTCAGTATGTTTATCCTGAAAACCACAAAAGGTGGTGGGGGTAACCATGCAACTGTTTGGAAGGCTATTGTATATATGGGGCATTAGGCTCAGTAGCTGTCATTATAACTCCAGAAAGCAGAACTAAGACCAATAGGTGGAAAATATAGGCAAAACATTCTGTCTCAGTATAAAGGAAAACTTTTAATTATTGGAGCTGTCTAAGAAAATGTTGCATTTCTAACAAATGAGTGAATTCACCATCAATGAAAGCAGTTAAGTAGAAGCTAGAAGACTTTCTGGGTGGTTAGAAAAAGGATTTATTCATTTATTTATATGTTCATCTATTTATTTATCTATTCATTTGTTTATTTACATTGAGGTGTAGTTTAGATTTTCCTGGCCATGGTCACTTTCAAGCCAGGTTCTAAAATTCTTGAGTTATTTTTTAAACTTCATGTGGCATTTTATAATAGGTACAACCATTAAAATATAAGCCCAGCCAGTTATAAATGCAACTGGATTTGGAATCAGAGGGCCTGAACTGGAATCTCTGCCACTTTCCACCTATGTTCTCCCCCCACCCCCATTATTTACTTATTTTTAAACATTCAATTAAAAAAAAATTTGAGTTCCAAATTCTCTTCCTCCTCTCTACCCCTCCCCAACCTCCTGAAAAGGCAAGCAATATGGTATCAATTATACATGTGAAGTTATGCAAAATATTTTTCCATATTAGCCATGTTGCGAAACAACAAAGGTAACAGCAAAAGGCAAGAAACATAAGGAAAGTGAAAAAAGTATGTTTCAATATGCATCAAAGTTCATCAGTTCTCTCTCTGAAGGTGGACAGCATTTTTCATCATGAGTTCATTGGAATTGTCTTGGATCATTGTCTTGACCAGAGTAACAAAGTTTTTCATAATTGATCATGATTATAATATTGTTGTTGTTGTATACAATGTTCTCTTGGTTCTGCTCATTTCACTTGGCACCAGTTCATCTAAGTCTTCCCAGGTTTTTCTGAATCCATCCTGTTCATCATTTCTCATAGCATAATAGCATCCCATCACAATTATACACTACAACTTGTTCAGCAATTCTCCAACTGATGGACGTACCTTCAATTTCCATTTTTTTTACTACCACAAAAAAGCTACAATAAATATTTTTGTACAGGTAAGTCCTTTTCCCTTGCTTAAATCTATTTTTTAAATAATATAATTACACATAGAAAAAAACAATCTGAGAATTCAAAGTACAAGAATATACCATGTACATCATTAATTGATTCTGCAAAAACATGATATTATTAAAGTCTAAGTTAGGAAACACAATTCCATAGAAAAAGTTTTATAAGTGGCCAATTAGCTACACTATTACAGTGAAGCTTTGAAATTTTATGGTGGATTCTGTATTAGCAACTTCTGTGAAATAGAATTAATACGAAAAATACATTTAACATAACTCTAAAACTCTAGACAAAGAAGTGCTTAGTTATAGAAAAGGAAATGTTTTATCATGTCTACTACTTTTTCTTTTCACTATCCCTTTTCCCATCTCCCCCCCATTCCACCATTCTGTCATTGTGTGTTTCTCTCAAAATATCTTCTCCACCTCCCATATCAATTTGTGTTTTGACCTAGAAATTAAAGTACTTATTACCAACAAACCCACATATATATGTGAACATATATGTGTGTGTGTGTGTGTGTACATATATATATATATATATACTTCTCATGTGCTATATTAAAATACTTTTAAGTGTTTTGTGTAGAAATATAAGATATTTAAGAAAGGTAATCATATGATACAAACAGTAGTATAGTCTAATCCTTTTATATGCAGTACTATTATTGGTTAATGTGTGAGAAAATTGGATAAATAGAAAAAAAACAAGTAGTACAAAGTGTTGGATGAGTGGAAAGAAACTTATATAATTAATTTGCACAATTAAAAAAAAAAAGAATAGTTAACTTTAGCCTGTATATATCTTAAACCTACCATATATACCTAATCATACTGTTTTAATTTTAGATACCTAGGTTAACTATCCAACCTCTTTTCCCCAAATTCTTTCTGACTATAGAAAAAAAGAAGGAGTTTTACCTTCTACTAAGCACCTACCATGGTCAGGTCATAGTGCTAGGCACTGGGGATAAAAAGACAAAAATGAAACAGTTCTTGCACTCAAGATGTTCCCATTTTCCTAGGGTATATAACACGTACACAGAATTTGAGGATGGAGTTAGCACTAACAAATGAGACATTTAGGAAACGGTCACTAATAAAACACTATACATGGCAGAGGTGGTGTGGAGGAAAGCACGTTTATGACATAACTCCAAAACAAAGCCCTATTCTACATACTTTTCCAAATAAATAATATTCGTGCTGAATTGCATGAGTGCTGCTTTACCAAAGCTAGAATTGCATAACTGATGAGTTGAAATGGAAAATTAATCTTTCATACAAAATAAAGACAAAAATGGAATGCTGGTTCCAAAGGCTCCATATAGTTTGTAACTGTTCATTTGTCATGGGAGAGAAAATATTTAATCAGTCCTGAAATGATGTACACTCTCTTTATCATGTTTAGTGACTTTTAGAGTGTCAGTTTGTAAAGTGTTTATCCAAGGAATGGATTTCTGGCACATGGATAAAATGAAAAGTGAAATGTTTAGCTCACAATAGGCATATTTTCCAGGATCTCTCTGAGTAAGTATCCTGAGATGAGAAGAAAGCATACAGGTCTGTGTTTATCTAGCTTATGCAGGCAGACAAGGAAGGCTCCAGCCTGGTATTAACACTGAAGTGACATGGAATGTCTTTGCAAAACTCTAAACAATTACATCATTCCCTTACTAATATTGATAAAGTATAACAAATAGAATGTGTTACTTTGCAATTAGAACTTCATAGCCAAATACTTCAGACTCTGTTAAAATATAAGCTATCTAGCTATCTACCTTGGGGGAAGGGGAGCACTTCACTTCAGTACTTACTATGGGGGGGTGGGGAGAGAGAGAGAGAAGGAGGAGGAGGAGGAAACTTCATTTATACTCTTCAAGTAATTTACAACTCTCTATACTGAGTACATTTGTTGTTTGACTATGTCCTTGAATTTAATCTAAAATCTACTGATTGCTGATAGGAAGCAATAGGTCTTGCTGGGTACTTGTCAGGGAATATGTGATGTATGAAGAGAGACCTCTGAAAGCGTGGCCTACCCTAAAATGCCTGTTTTCATGGGTTTTAAGCAGCAAACTTCACAAGAACTACTGGTTTCACAAAACATTTTGGCATATCCTCTTTCGAGTTTTTTTAAAAAATTCGGTTGAAAAGGAATGGACATATACCGAATACTGTTTCTTTACACCTTAAAAGGCCTGGTCCTAAAAATAGAAACATATCCCTTTTGTGGTTAGGGTCTCTGCTATCAACCTCTTGGAACTGCTTTTGCTAAATATATACGACATATTTGTTTTTTCCCCCTACAATGTAAAGTCAATGAGTTATTTAAATACATTAATTCTTATATATGTAACATTAATTATTACAATAATAATAGGCATTTATATGATTCATAGTTTGTGAATTATTTTACAAATGTTATTTTATTTGACCCTTACAACAGGAGGCAAGTGCAATTATTCTCCCCATATTACAGATTAGGAAATTAAAACAGAAAGAAGTTAAGAGATTTATCTAGGGTCACACAGCTAGTAAGTGCCTGAGGCTGGATGTGAACTCCCAGTGCTCTATGGATTGTACCACCTAGCTGAGAAAACTATATCAAATTTACATCCTTTTGGTGAGAAATTCTCAAGCAAAGGAGCAAAGGGCAGAAGACATTCTTTTCCATCCTACTTAATTCAATATGTATGTTTAAGTACAGGTAAACACGTGAGGAAATATATACTACTTGAACTGTGCTATTTGAAATCTGGAAAAATGAGACTGACGTGGGTGGGAAGCATTATATTGAAAGTAAACTTAGGGGGTCAATCAGAACTAAAGAAGACTACCAAAGTAGCAAACGCTTGGATCTTTAACGGAGGCAAGGGAATCGTAATTCAGAGCACCACATAACATAGAAGTCCTAGAATGCCCAAAAGAGGGCAGAGGGGGACTGGATTAAATACATTTCAACAGAGAGAGAGAGTCTCATGGGAGGCACAGCCTCAAGAAGCTGTTGTGTAAGTTGTTTTGCATAACAACCTGAAGTCCATAGAGAAGGCCAAGGAGTCTCGTGAATGTAACATCTGGTCAAATGGCCAACTTCTTTTTTTTTTTCTCTTTTCTTTTTTAACTGATTTCACTAATCTTCTTTTAACTGGTTTTCATTGCTCTCAGGCAGTTCTTAGCTCTGCTGCATTCAACCACAGCAAGATAAGGGAAAGAATGAGAAAATTTATTTAAAAAGAGCAAAACACTACCATGGAGACTTAGGGCTATAAATAATACTTAAGGCAATATGATACCTGTCTAGAAATGGGTAGTATCTCTTTCCACATTAGTAATATATTTTATTCTGTCATGTTTTGTGCTTTTCAGAGATTTTACTTCATATAGGTTATTTGATTTTCATTAAAGATTCTATTTTTCTAAACAGCAAGTGTTTTTATGGATATATACGTTTTCTAAGTTCAAACAATAGTTTTGGAGTATTGGGACTAGAACTCAGAATTCTTGATTTTTAGTCCAGTGTCATTTCTATTATTCCATTTTGCAGAAACATATTTTATAAATCTTTGAAGGTGATTCTTTAAAGTAGTTTACACTTTAGGTATAGAATACAGATTACTTTTCTCAATGACAACCAAATGTCACTAACTTGTATAGTACTAAGTAATATGACAGAGTACAAATATGAGACTCAGAAGACCTGGGCTCTGTAGCTTATTAGGGATGTGATCTTAGGATAATCATTTCAATCTTTCTGGACTTCTTTTGATATCAATAAAATGCGTAGAATGATACATGTTCAGCTTACCTCACAGGTTTTTTGTTTGGTTCAAATAAAATACAATATCTGAACCAAATAAATTTGTGGACTAATTGCTATTAAGAGGATCCAGAACTGTGAAAATTGGGAGACTACAATGTGAGGAGTTCCAAGGAGATGTTGCTTTGCAGAAAAAATTTTATTCAAGTTGTTTATTATTCTTTTTTAATTATATTGTCCACATGATCCCTTTTCTTGGCCTCTCTAGCTAGTACTGAAGTCTCCACTAAACAGGCAGTTTTATAGGAGAGCTGCATTATTGATGCCTTACAAGATCAACATAGGCTAAAAACATTAAACTTCAACATAGCTAAATACATTATATTTAAATGTGGAGCTTGACCACCCAAAAGACAAGAGAATCTGTAATTGTGTCATATAAGAATCAGGTAAAAGAACTGGGATTGTTACAGCTGGAGATAATAAACCATAGAAGCACCATGACAGCTGTCTTAGAAAGGACTTTCATATAGAAAGGACTATTGCATAGACTAATTAGCCTGATTTTATTTAACCCTAGAAGGCAGAATTAGGAACTCTGAGTTGATGCTGTAATCAATCTATCTACAAGCAATTATTAAGTACTATGTGCCAAGCATTGTGTTATACAATGAGAATACAAAAACAATGCAAAAACAGACAGACAGAAACTAGCCTCCTTCCTCAAGGAACTTACATGAAGATAAGTGTCTCATCTCATATCTCTCTGAATCCTCTAGAACAATAAATGACATATAGTAGACTATTTTTTCATAATCAGGGACAAATTTAACAAAGTCATCTCTATTATTCTGCTTTTGAGGAGCATGGATGATTTGACATATTAATGTATAACACTTTGCTAGTAGAGAAGTTTTAAGTACTTTAATTTGAGCTACCAAAATAAGTACTTTTTATTATTAACAAACAGATGCAATGAGATCTTATATTCTCTATACATTTCAGTCTTGAGTGACTATATAGATTTGGTCCCGTATAGGATATCATTTATAAAAAGCATAACGTAACAAAACCATAGATTGTTTTCTAAGCTTACTCTTTATTCATGTAGATTATTCTCATAAAGTTTTTGTAGTGATGGAAAAAAATAGCACAGACTGGTAGTTATTGATACTTTCTTACTCACCTGTTTCTGGCTATAATAGGACCTAAGATATTTTTAAATCTTTGGTAACCTCCCCTCTTTCAGATATTTTGAAGATCAGTCCTCTAATAACTTCAAAATTGTCTCCTCTAGCATAGGCTTCTGTGTGTAATTAATCTAGACCAGCTATGCTTCCCAACTGTTTTTTTTTTTAATTCCATTTCTAGTAACTCATTCAGCACATTGGAACTATCATGATAGCATCCAAATGTGGTAGCTCCATTGTCATAAGTTATAGAAATGTTGACAGATATTTTCTTCTTTTTGTCTCTTGCTGTCCTTGTTCTAATTTCATCCTTAAATGCCCTTTGAATAACTTAGCTTCATTAATTCTCTTGCCAGACTTACAGAAAAGTTGTTTTTCTCTCTACTGCTTCTCATTGTTTTTATAAGGTGATATTGCTCATAAAGGCAGCTAGGTCACACAGTGAACAGAGCACTGGACCTAGAGTCAGCAAGACCTGAGTTCAAATCTGTCCTCAAACACTTACTAGCTGTGTGACCCTGGGCAAGTCACTCTATTTGCCTTAATCCGTTGCAGAAGGAAATGGCAAACCACTCCAGTATTCTTGCCAAGAAAACCTCATGAACAGTATGGTCCACAGGGTCACGAAGACTTGGACATGATCTTCCACCACCCTTTTCCACAATATTTTATTTCAAAAATTATATTATAAACCAGTGTAACTATTGGTTGACCTATCACTCACTTGTCAAATAGAGAACAAATTTTGATAGTGAAGGGATTGTTGGAATTTTTGAAGTCCCTCATTGTACCAGCTGGCTTATATAAATTAAATATACTTAGAAAACATTATTGACTGTTTAACTTTCCATTTCCCATTTTTCAACATCAAGAAACCATTTGAAGTGGTCAGGTTGGAGATGCCTCCTTTGAGTGCTTTATCTTCTTATTTTCTTCTCCACCATTAGTGTTTTGGTTTTGTTTTTAATTTTTACTTTAGCAAGTCACTGTTCTGTCTCCTGAACAGAAACAGCTAATTCAGAATTGACTCCTAAAATTGTATCCAGCTATTTACTGTCCCTTAGAATATAATAACAAGATAGCTAGAAGTCTCAGTGGATAGAGTGCTGGGCCTGGAGTCAGGAAGATCTGAGCTGAAATCCAGTCTCAAATGCTTACTAGTTAGCTGTGTGACGCTGGGCAAGTCACTTAACTTTTGTTTGCCTTGATCCACTTGAGAAAGAAATGGCAAACTCCTCCAGTATCTTTGCCAAGAAAATCCTGTCCGTGAACAATACAGTCCGCAGGTCATGAAGAGTCAGACACAACTCAACAACCACAAGAATATAATCAAATCCATTTTTTGTGATATTATTAAGTGTTCACCTCGTACAACTCCTCCCTATTGTCATGTTTAATAAAGCATAATGATATGTAGGTATAAAGCTTCTGTATGGTCTATATGCCTTTGGCCTCTTTTATTTCTTATTCATAATTCATTTTTTAAAAATATTTTTCACCATCCTCTCTAATGCTAACTTTTGGAAGTCATTGAGTATTTAAGAATATGTTAAATTTGGAGGGTCTTACCAAGTATTTTGTAGAATTTGACTTCCTTCATATCCTCTGCAACCCATGTTGGCACATGAAGTACTTTTGAAAAAAATTAACAATGGCTGGCATGAACATTGTGACATGAGCTGCCCAGATGTTCCATGAAATTATGTTTCTTGCCCTTAGATGAATGTTAAAACCATTTCCGTCAATTACTTTATGTGCTTTGCCTAGGAGAGCTTGTAAACTATCCTACCAGTTAGCTGCAAATTCCTTTTGATTTTGGTTTCATTTATAACAAAATGCTCGATCCTGGGCTAGTCACTTAATGTTGTTTGCCTCAGTTTCTTTATTGGCAAAATGAGCTAGAGAAAGAAATGGTAAACCACTCCAGTATCTTCATCAAGAAAGCCCCAAGTGAGTCACGAAGAGTTGGACATGACTGAAATAACTAGTGATCAACAGCAAATAACAAAGAAGTTAATACTGATACAGTTCAGCTCCTCTAGTAGTATTTCAGTAGAATGCATTGAGATGGACAGGTGGTTAGTTGCCTTCTATTACTTGGAAATCATAATTTTATCAATAAAATTGTCCCTAGAGTAACATTAGATATTAACATTTGCAAGAGAGGTAACATAGCATAGTATAGTGGATTAAACTCTGGCCTCTGAATTAAGAAGACCTAGCTTCAAGTCCTGTCTCTGACACATACTGACTGCGTGACTCTTGCAAGTTATTTATGCTTTCATTATCCCAGTGAGCTCTGTAACACTGTGTTTCAGAGAAGGTACCAATCTGTATTAGTACTGTGAGTTTCCACCCTGGAAGATTTTCTGTGTTAATGAGATTGTAAGGCCAATGCTCACTATGTGTATATATGTGTGTTTACACATATATATATCTATGTATGTGTATGTATATGCTTGTATTACATATAAACATATAGTGTTATATAAAATACATTTTATATGACATATAGTTTCTATATTATATATAAATATGTACATAGTTTTATAGTTATAGATATAGCTATAGATATGAATATTTCTTCTGTGTATTTGTAACCAAAAGCAAGGAAGAGGAAAAACATACTTCAAGAAAATAGTGAGAATATTTCCCAAAAGTCCTGGGGAGAAAACATTCAATTATATAAATAAAAGAATTTTAGATGGCAGGTTCCTAGTTCTCTGGAATATTGTTTAAGTATTCAAATATTAATTATACCCAAACATGAAATATTTGTATTTTACCCCAGATCCTGAAAACTATATAGATAATTGATATTGCCTTTAGTTTCCTTTATTCTTATCCAGATTTTAAAGCCCCATTGAACTTTTTAATTCTCTTTCAGTGTATTCAAGTGATGTCTCTGTTATAATAATAAAAATTATGCCTAGCATTTATCTAACACTTTTAGGTTGGCAAAGTGTTTTACAATTATTTTCTCAACCCTGGCAAATAAGTTCTATTATTATCCCATTTTACATGTGAGGAAACTGAGGCAATGGCTGTTCTAGGAAGAAATAGTTGGGGAGGTAGGAGAGGTAGCCTTCTACTACCCTTCCCCATTCAAACAACTAAAAGGTATGAGTTAATTGCTGTGATATTGTCAATGATTAAAAATTTGAGCTAGACTAAAGTACTACTATGTTAATATATTAGCAACAAGTATTAGACTTTAATAACTCTTCAATAATTTTGTGCTAGTAGGTGATTAATAAATGCTTATTAATTTCACAGAAAAAAAGACTCATGATTAAGAGCTAAGAAAGGAGATTTTAAAAGTTATCTTTTTTAACATCACAATAATTTTCATATATGTCCCTTTCTGCTCCTCTACCTAAACAGCCATCTCTTATGACAAAGTATGAGAAACACAGGGGAAAAAAATAGCAATTTAGCAAACCTAATAGAGGTTAAATGATGTGTCCAGTGTCATAGAGTTAGGAAGTATTAGAGGCCCAATTTGAACTAGATCTTACTGATTCTAGGGCCAGTATTCTATTCACTGCACCACCTCGATGCCTCAGTACCTACCACGAAACTGATGTTCCCAATGGCATTGAATCATGAAAAGCTTTATTCCTAACAGAAGTTAATGGGTCACAAGAAAGTAGCCATAGACCTCATTCACATGGAGTATAGTTTTATTACCCCTTCCTCCAGAATAATTTGAGTCTTGATCTCTTTCAAATTCTCAGCAACTACAATAAGAATATGTACAAGTCTTTATCATATGTATGTTATGTAGACAATTAATCAGAGATCAATACCTTTCTTTTTTGGCCCAATGGGGCCATTCTGCCTGAATGTGAGACCACATGGATTTTGTACTTCTTAAAAGACAGAAAGAAAAGGGGAAGCGAAGGGTTCTATACTCAGCAGAAAAGTATCTTTCTGCCTACCTTTACCAACAGATAAGCTAATGAATCTCCCAAGCTCCCTCACTTCTCTATCATATTTTACATAAAAGGCATCCCTGAAAGAGAGCTAGTTTAAACTGCCATTGCATGACTCACTGGAAAGGAAAGAAGACACAGAGGTCAAAATAAACACTCTAAATGATTTGGCCGAAACTACGGCCACCACTTGTGATCAAATTAGGTATAGCATACAATCATAAACTAACCTAGTTAAGACCCAAAACAATGTATCAATTATAATCCTAAAGAGGAAAAATGTCTTTATTGTAAACTCTATCAAGAATCATTGATGGATCATAATGGTTTGACCTTATTAAGAAATAGAAATCCATCTTCTCAATCCAGGGCACATTATTCATTCGGCATCATATCTCCGGATCTTAGAGGTCCTTCCCTCTATCCATGATAGAAAACAATCCTTTAATCTTGTGACCCATTTGG
The DNA here is from genome assembly GCF_003287225.1 of Phascolarctos cinereus. Classification (NCBI taxonomy): domain Eukaryota; kingdom Metazoa; phylum Chordata; class Mammalia; order Diprotodontia; family Phascolarctidae; genus Phascolarctos; species Phascolarctos cinereus. The sequence continues at coordinate 343,934,130 of NW_027555958.1, forward strand.
GGGAAATGTACCTACTAAGAAGAACTGATAGGGGTGGGGAAATGACCTCTGCTTGCCCTTATCCATTCAAAAAACTAGAAGGCACCAGCTACCGACTGAGATAATGCCAAGGATTAGAGAGTTGAGCTGCCTTGAAACACTATTGTGTTAAAATATTAGGGGAAAGTATTAAAGTCTTCCACATTTACTTTAAACTAGTAATTAATAGAAGTTCTTTGACTATATGAAGTAATCATATCTTAAGGAATAAGATCTATGAAAGGAATTTTTAAAAATTTTTATCTTTTGTTTTAACATCACTTTTATTTCTAAATGTCTCATCTCTGCTTCCCAACCCAAGTGTAACAAGAATTTTTTAAAAAGCAGTACAGTAAAACTAGCCAATATATCAGTTGAAATTGAGAGTATATACACTGTTACACACCCATAGTCTCCTACATCTGCAAATAAGGGAAAGAAATATAGGTTCTCCTCTTTTCGTCAGAGACCAGCTTGACATTATCATTTATACCATGTTCAATTTCATTTTGTCTTTGTTTTTATTTTAAAAAAAAACTTTCTGGAAGGAATAAATCACTTTTCTAAAATAGTTTCTTAAGGAGAAATTAAAAATGTGTGTGTGTGTGTGTGTGTGTGTGTCGCGTGCATGTGTATCAAGTAGACTTAAAATGAAGCATTAATAAATTTATCATTCTCAGTTTTCTCTTCAAGTCCTGTCCCATTTTTGAGACCATGATTCAAGGACTAAGAACAGTGATTTCCCCAACCACAGCTGTGGCATAAACATGGTTGTCTCTCTAACTGAGACTGATACTCTAAAGGAGCATCTACTTGTGGCCTAAAGTAATGGTACTAAGCTTTAAGCAGAAAGAGAAAAAGTTGTAAGTACCCTTCTGATTTATTGAAAATTAGTATAGATGAGTTTTGGAATTGTGGTATTTTCATTATTCATCAACTATTTTATTAACTACTTAGTCAGAATGAATGAATAAAAAAGCATTTATTCAGTGCTTTCTATGTGCAAAGCACTGTTTAGCATTTGACACAAATAGATTCTAATAGAGAAGATAACAAGTAGATAGATTCAGCTGTATGTCAGGTGAAAAGTTCCCTTCATCCTTGAAGTACAACGGTAAAGTAGATGCAGATATGTCATTTTTAATGTCATTTCCAGAGAAAATCATATCAGTTTCTGACTTTGAACTATTTGACAGTGCCAAGGACTTTGATAGCAAGGACTTTTTTTTTCTGGTCTTCAATGTCTGTGGCTGTAGCACCTTCACAAAGCAGTTGCCAGGCCACGTTTCCTCATGGATTGCTTCCCACAGTGATGTCTTCTAGGGCTGTGCTGAGAGCAAGATGGCTTGTCTGGGTGATGCTGTCATTCATGGTGCTCCTGGATTAACTGACAATCCATAGTAGTTGGTGGTGGTGATGGGGAGGAAGGTGAATCCATCTCCACAGTGATGACTGTGGGGTCCAGGTTGGGCATAGTCCAGGTGGTGTGAAAGGCATTTATATTCCTAAGACTCTGGTTAAGGGTCCTGGGTTACCTCCCACTGGAGTATGAGGGCAGGTGAAGTTAGTGGCCACTTCCTATCTCTCACTTAGAGTGCTTTGTGGCATAAACTAGCCTAATTTGCCTGCTCTGTAAGTAATGATTGACTGGCAATTGTTAATAAAGACTGGCTCCTTCCTGATGACTATAGGGGCTGGGCTGAAAGCAATATTAGGGGTTTAGGAGACACAGCTATTCCCAAGGTTCCTAGCTCCTAGGCTGTCTCCATCCAGGTCTCAAGAGAGATCGTAAGCATGTATTTATTACATACCCCACTATGTGTCAGGCACAGGGATAAGTGCTTGGGATACAAATATCAAAGTGAATTAATCTTTGCCCTCAAGGATCTCACCATCCACAAACTCAAAAGCATTGCCTTCTGTACATTTTCATAACAAAACCACAAGGTCAATTTCAGTAATCTCCAGCTATGAATAATTCCATATTGATTGTCCTAAGAAGTATAATCTCTGGCAAATGCCCAAACTCTATTTTGTCTACCTCACCCCATCCCCTACCATGCTAGGCTAGTAATGGACTGCTATAGTAGCCAACACTTCTTTCTAGACAGAGCCTAAACTAAAACATTGTGAGCCATTCCCCTGAATGATACCGTGGAGTTACAATATCAGAAGACAATAATTTGACAAGTGTGGTCTTTGAGAGATCAAATAATGAAGCCCATTATTGAATTGTGAGAACTTAGCATTCCCTCATATAACATTTCTCAACTTGCATTATCATCTTTTTTTGTTAAATTTTATTCATTTTTACATTACAAATATTTATAGATTACAGAAGTGGGAGCACTTCAGGAGAAGACTCGTGTACCAAAGTATTAGAGTTAAGTAAAACTAATAAGTCAATGATTGCATGAAACATTTCATATCTGTAGCACCCTCACCTTTATATTTTTAAAAAATGGGCTGAAAGCTATGGTCTCTACCTCAAATACTTCAATCTTCTGGGGGTAAAATGAAAAGAAAAACATTTTTTATAAAAAATATGCAAATACACAGAAAAAATCCTTTTGTATACAAAAATATCTCATTCAGCACCCTAAATCCATCACCTCCTTATAACAGATAGCATGTTCCATCATTGGTCCTCTGGACTTCTTGATAAAGTTATTTTAGTTGGTTTCAATGTCATTTATGTTATCCTTTTACCAATTTAAAATTTTGAATAATGGATTTTAAAAGTTAAGGTCTGAGTTGTGTGATTCTTAGTACTATCTTTCCCATTTCCTGCCATTCTACCATTATCACTGCAGAAGTGGAAAAAAGGTCATAGTGGACTGAGGGCCATTTTTAATTTTTTTTCCATTTTTTCATGGGTTGCCATGAACAGAGGAGAAAAAAAAAAAGTTGTTACAGAGTGGCCAACCTACTAATGACATACCTCTCCTAGTAAACCAGGTTGATCCTCAAGAAATAGACATCTTTTATTTCTGAGATCATACCTGAAGCATTTATATCATAGTAGTAGAACCCTCCAGGGCTTATAGTTCTCTGTTAGTCACTAAGAACCCAAGATTACCTTCACACTTTGAAATAATCAATATAGGAGTTTTTTCAAAGGACTCATGGGAAATAGGGATATTATTATAAGTAACACTCATAGTAATCTGATTTATTTTATGAAAAAGAATATCTCCATTTATATAGTTCAGTTTGTTAAATAGCTTCATTCTCTGATAGAGCTGTAAGCAGAGTTTTAGAGGGAGCATCGCTATCAAATAGGGTTAAGGTTAGCCAAGCATACTTATCCATCATATATTGAATCATAAGATCATAATTTAAGAGCTCAACGTGACCTCAGAAGTAATCAAATTCAACCTTCTCATTTTTCCATTGAGGAACTGAGGTCTGAAAAGGATACATAACTTGCTTAGTCACATGGGTAGTATGTAGTAGAATCAGGATTTGAACTCAGATCTTTTTTTTATCAACTTCTCTACTTCTGATACATATTATAGGTTTTCTATAAGTCTCAAGTATTTTCACAGTTCTTCCCTCCCATCCCTCTGTGTAAGCAAACCAACTGAATGGTATGGAGAACACACACATTTTCAAGGTCTTGTTTTCTTTGGGGAAATGTTACCATTTATAGTACAGATTCACTTCAATACTTTGGATTCTCATCCTTTGGCATGTGAAATCTTGAAGTCTGCCTGCCACTCAGAAAGGTTGCCTTGAGTGTATATTATTTATCACACTAAGACATTTCTAAATTACACTGAGATCATTACAAAAGGCTATGCAAATATATCATTATGCTATTTATGTGCACATTCCTTTCTACTTTTCAGTGTGGTCTTTGCTGTTGTTTAGCAGTTGGTTCATGGATGATCTAGGGATGGGGAGATTTCAAGTCCTCTAGAAAAGAAGATAATCATTTGAGAAGATAGAAAACAAATGAAAGAAGAAAGATTGGAATTATCACATGTGTATTTTTTTGTAATCTGACATAGTTCTGAAACACACAAGAGAGCAAGCCAGAAGATTGTAGCAATAAACACCAAAATATGTCTAAAATCCGGAAAGAAATTCCAATGGGGATTGGGAGATGAGTTAAGCAGTGGAGCAAGAAAACCAATTTCAAAACATTGTAAAGAGTAGTAAAATCTCAAAAGACAATATAAGGTATATTTTGATTTTTCCAGGAAGTTGGGGTAAATTAATATCAATTAGGAAGTTGCCATTCTATGCTTTATTTATCTTCATAACCTATCTTTTTTTGATAATTCTAATATATTTCCTTCCAGATTACCAATTTCATTTTACATTCTACCCCCACGTGGATATTTACACTTGAGACATCACCATCACCCCAGAGATCTGCACAAAATCTTGAACTCTGAAATTCCCTTCTCCGTTTATAATCTTTTTCATCCACCATTATCTGTGCTTTATTCTTCCTGAACTGGCTCTTCACCTTGATCATGCCATTGAATTTCTCACTTCATCCATATTTTCTCAGTCACCCATAACTATTTTAATTTCATTTCTGTACCTTAATCTTCTTGATGTGAGAGACATTTCAATTCTGAAGAAACTTTTATCTACTTACCTCATTGTTCCTATACTAGTCCCACCCTGCTAATCTCCAATGCTAGTATAACTCCAGAATGGATAATAGTTTGCAATGCTTCTTTTCAGAACATTTTATATCTTTGACCAGTTATTTATTGTGGGAATGGCAGTTGGTCTTAAATGTTTCTGCAATTTGCCTTCTTTTCTTGAAAATCAAATTCTTATCAGAAATATTTGATACAAAGTTTCCTAATTGAAGTAATTTTATTCATGTGAAAGATTTTCAGTTTCCTAGAGTGTAAATTATTTATGTCTTGAGGTCACCTTTAGCCCTCATTTAGTTGAAAATTTGCTCCTTAGCTACAGCTGTTAAAGGTATTTTATATAATTCTTTTCTAATTTTTATAGTATGTTTAGTTCATGTACCTTTTTTTGAGTTAAGTTTATGTTTTAAGTTTGCAGTTCAAGCCTATCTTCTGCAAGACTGCTTTCCAGTTTTGTTTTGTTTTGTTTTGTTTCCCAGCATTTCTTTTCAAATAGGTAGGTTTTCCCCAGGGAATTCATTTTTGGTCTTTGTTGAACATATTATCTTTTCCCCTTCCCTCATTTATGCATTCTCCCATTTTGAAATTCCATACCATTAAATTCCATTCCATTTCAAACCCAATCACCTCATTCCTACGATATTGCAGTAGTCTTCTTATTGGTCTCCCTGCCTCAAGTCCCTCCCCACTCCATTCCATCCTCCAGCTGTCAAGTTGATCTTCCCAAAGCATAAGTTTGATCATGTCACTCCTCCTACTCCATTCAGTAAATTCCAATGGTCTCCTCTTACTTCTACTAGCAAATAAGAAGTCCTCTGTTTGACTTTTAAATTCCTTTATAACCTGGCCCTTCTTATTTTTCCAGTGGTCTTACACCATACTCCCCTCCATATACTCTATGATGCAGTGACATTGACTTCCTTGTTGTTGCTCACAAAGGACATTCCATCTCTAGATGCAGCGTATGTCCCCTATGACTCGAGTTCTCCTGATTTTTCTAAGCTTCCTTGGCTTCCTTCAAGTCTCAGCAAAAATTGCACCTTCAGCCTTATCTGTGTATCTTGATTCTCTGTATCTTCTTATATGTACATACAGTAGTTGTTTGCATGTTGTCTCTTCCATTAGCCTGTGACCTTGAGAACAAAGACTGTATGCCCAGCATTTTGCACAGTCCAGCACAAAGTCAGTTCTTTTTTTTTTATGTTTTTTTGGTGAGGTGATCAGGGTTAAGTGACTTGCCCAAGGTCACACAGCTAGTAAGTGTTTAGTGTCTGAGGCTGGATTTGAACTCAGGTTCTTCTGACTCCAAGGCCAGAGCTCTATTCACTGTGCCACCTAGCTGCCCCTGCAAAGTCAGTTCTTAGTAAATTCTTCTGAACTTGACATTAAAGTACAATGATTAATTTAAAAGACAGTAATGGGATTTAGTCCATGGTGCTTAAGGTCAATTCTTCCACTGTCACTTTTGCTTATTTAAGATACAGTACTATATTTGCTTTTATGTTTATTTATCTGTTCATGTGTTTCTTTTCTTTTTCTTTTTACACCGTAAATCAGTATTTTTCTGTCTTAAAAAAATGAACAAAGAAACCTCTAAACATTCTTTCTTTATGGTTGGGCATACTTTTTGTTTGTTTCTGTTCTTTGGGATGCTTGCAAATCCAATTTTCTATTTGTCTTTTTTATTTTGTTTTGCAGAAATATCTCAATTGACTCTTTTTAAAAAGATATCTATATTTTTTAATGGATAGGCTCCCATTGACAGAGCATGTTATTTTGAGCTCCTTTGCTTTTTTCAATATATTATTCCATTCCCTTCTACAGTTTCCTGAGACTGAAGACTGATCTTTGTTATTTCAATGTTCATTCCTTTATGTTTGAAATTCTTTCTTCTGTCTGCTTACAAAAGTTGTCATTTGTCATTTAAAGTGCTAAATTTCACTATGTTTTGTAGTTTGAAGTTCAGGGATATTTCTGCATGCCACCTATGCATTCTCTTCACTGATGCTTTGCTGTCTATATTCAGTAGTTCTGGGAAGGTTTATTTGTATTACTTCCCTACATGATAGCATTGAAGGTTTCTGAATTTGGCATGTGCTTCTGGGGTACCTATGATCTTTAAGTTGTTTCTGTACATCCTCTCTTTAAAGTCAATCCCTTTTACTTGTCTACAATTAATGTGTTATTTAGTGTTATTTCATTTTATTCATCAGCTATAAGATTTTCCTCCACGTCACTATTTTTGTCTTTCTGTTCTGCTAATCTCTTTCACTTCTTTATACAGATTTTTTATTGTGGATTCAGTTGTTTTTTCTAATCTAATAATTTAAGGGTGTTTTAAAAATTCTGCATTGGGAAATCTAAATTCTTAACTATATTTATTTTTAATTTCCTCCTTTTTTGTTTTCATTTTTCTTTTAAACTGTTATGGAGCTTCTTGATATTCCATAAAGTCTTAGGATCCCACAGGATTTTATATTTCATGAAATATAGGATCACTTTTCTTTTTCTTATAATTGTGGTGATCTTTGCTGTTTTGAAGATTAATTGCTTATTCTTTCTCCTGAACCTAATTAGGATCCTCTCTATTGATTTATGTTCATATATTTGGGGGTTTTACTGAGATCTTTTCTCTTGAAATCTTTGATGTTCCAGCTTTTATTTTTTATCCCCTTGTTACTCAATTTCTGGCTCCTCTCCCTTTGATGTTGGGTATTCCCCCAAAGCAAGGCAGTGAGACTATCTCTACCTCATTGTGTTGGGATTATGGGAGATTGTGGCTCAAGTGCCTGCTCTCAGGGAAGGGCAAAGAAATTGGGTTTCATTCCCCTTTCCATTAGAACAAGCTCAGTCAACCACTCTGTATACCGCCCTGTTTATGCCTTAGAATATTTTTTTCCTTTTTATATTTTAGTTCTAACAGTCTGTCACTTGTTGCAATATTCTTGGAAGTTTCTGTAGCTTTAGTGACCCCTTAAATAGGTCTAGTCCCCAGAAAAAATGGCAAATTTCTTCAGTACCCTCTTTCCTTTCCTGCTTTACGTAGATGTATCTGTCATTCCCTGGGAGATGGAAGAATATTTCTCGTAGAGTCTCTACATCTATAGGAAATCACAAGATAGGTCCCTGAACAACTCAATAGTTAGCTCGTGCTGCTGCTATTAGTGCTCGTGGGGAAGAGATACTGAGTGAAGTTTAGAATTCCAGAGTTTAGACTTCTCTAGTGTTAATTCATAAGGATTTTCCTTGTTGGGGTCCCATTTTTCACTTGTACACTTAGCTATAATTACATATGGTGCCTAATTCTCCCCCCTCCCTTATATTTGGAAGGTTGTAGAGTTGAAGTAGTTTGGAGAAAGTGGCCAATTCACCATCCTGATGATCCTTTCTAAAAGTCTATCTATTTTTAATATCAATATTTTCGCAGGTTTTTGTTTGGCTACAAGTAATAGAAGTCTACAATCTCTCAGAAATTAAAGATGAGTATCACACAAAGAGCAAAGGATAGAGGCATATGATGGATATGAGCAGGCTTCACTCTATAGCAAAGATGGGCATGTGAATGAGAATCATAGTAAAAGGTATCAAAGAAATATCTTATTGAAAAACAAAATGGCCTAATCACATGTTGAGAGCAAGGAATAATACACAGATAGCATGATTGCTCCACTGATATCCTTCCAATGTCAAGAGAAATGAATAAACAATAGACACTCCATGGAGAACTTTGGGCAGGACATGGATGAGAGACACACAGAATGTAAAGGCATGAGTTGATTGACATCTGCACTGGAAGACGGAACATCCACATCAGTGAGAACAATGATACTCTTTAATATTTGAGTTACCTGAGGCAACTGAAACTACATGATAGAGTACCAACTGAGATAACAAAAGAGATCATGTTGCTGTCAAAAGAGTACTGGACCCCAACTGCCTCCACAAAAAGAAAGAAAGAAATAAAAAATAAAAAAAAAAGTGCTGGAATTGGAATTAGAAATTCAAATACTAACTCTGTGATTTATTGCCTGGTTCTGCCGTCTATTATCTGATGATGAATGAGTTAGTTTTCTTCTCCAAGTCTCTTTCTGTCCATATGTAATATGATGGAGTTTGACTGGATGACCTGTAGGGCCCCTTCACATTCTAAATTTGTAATCTGTCACTACATGTCACTATGCAAGCAAAGATCTGAATCAGTAGATTTAAGACAATAGAGTAATGGCGTAAAATTAACAGATTATTTTAACAGGTAGCACATATACGAAATTTGAGATTGTGGAAATAAACAAGTTCTGGGAAATGACAATTTACCAGGTGTTTGGGACTTAGCACCACTGAGGGACAGAAGTCAGCTGGAGATAATGGCTGTAGTAGTTGAGGAGAGTAAATATTGTGAACTCAAGGTATCAGAAGGCTCATCCATGTATATCTTAAAGTCTCTAAAGATAATTGCAGGAGAAAGGGAGCAGAAAGAAAAATGAGAGCCAGATGTGAATTGATTAATCAAATGCATCATTGATAATGATGAACAATAAAGATGGCAATGTGGAGAGGCCAGAATGGACTTCAAAAGAAGATTAGTTATTGAATAATGGAAATAGGACAGTGACCCAAACTGCATTATGTAACAAAAAGTGGAACCCTCTTCTGCTTAGTTGAAGAAAATGGGAAAAGGTAAAGAAAGCATTGCTGAGGAAATATTCTCATCTGGAGAAAACTAGATTTTAGTTAAAGCAAGAATATGAGAATATTGCTTAAGGCAAAGATTAAGGTTATATGAGAGATATGTTGTAATCGAAAAGAGGATGGATGAAAGAGATCAAATACGTTCATTTTGTTTATTTAACAACCTTAGCGAAGTATTCTTTCTCCCTGGCGTTGGTCTATTTTTCAAGAATTCTAAAAATCTTAGAAGGTTTTTGTTATCACAGAATGGAGAAGCAAATTTTCCTCCCCAAAGTAATGGAGTTTCAAGTTTTCTAACATAGTTGGATCCTACACCTGAGAATTTGGTTAGATTGCAAGTACTTCTCGTGTGCACACTTATTTCATTTTTCCTCCTATAAAGAAGTTATTCCACTCAGGGCAACAGTGTTATGCAGTATTCAACATGCCAGGCATACCTCACAGACATGGTTGGGCCACTAAAGCAAAGATTTATCCAGGCTCTAAAAGTACATTTAACAAACACTAACTGTCACTTTGATCATTCCCCCCCACCCCCAAACTCAGATCTCTAAATATACCTTAAGGTGAGTTTTAGGTTGATTCTTTCACTGGTTTGGAAGGAGAGACCACTGCATCTGGGAAAAGGTGCTTGCAAAATTCCAAGCTGTTAATGAAATATAAGTTGTAATTTTGCCTTCTATTTGTATCACTAAGGTTTAGAGGAGATTTGTTCCTGTCTTGGCTTACTGAAACTTATTATACCTTTGTGAGGAATAGGGCAAGTATGTAAGCCCCATTTTCCAGATAGAGATATGTAAAGAGAAATTTGAATTGAGTTCTTTAAGATCAGCAAAAAGGAAGGGAGAAGAATCAGACCTCCAGGGATGCTAAATTTTGTGTAATTGGTGCTATTGTGTAATCCTAGGTTTCAATTTTGATATCTTACAACCACAGTGAAATGTCTCTGCTTAGAGGAATACTTCTCCCTAACTTCCTTTTTCCAATCAACTTTGTCTATGCTACCTCTATATTTTCTTTTATATTCATCCATTTATCTCCACTCACATAAGCTCTTCTCCAGTGCAGGAAGCCTCTCCTCTTACCTAGGCTATTGTAATGGGCTCCTAATTATTCTTCCTGACTCCAGTTTCTTCCTTCTCTAATCCATTCTCTACATAGCTGTCAAATAAATTCCTAAAACCAGTTATGACCATGTTTCAGCCCCCTCTCTACACAAATACTCAAAAAATTTTTATTTTTTTTCTTATTAACTCTAGAATAAAATATAGAATCTGTATTCTAATGACATCTAATGCCTCTACAATCTGGCTGCTATCCACTTTTTCTACTTTTCTTTCATATTACTGCTATTCATACACACTTCATTCCAATAAAATGGGGCTGGTAGGTGTTCCCTATACATAATATTCTCTGTCCTAGCTCTGTGTTTTTGCATGGTGGTCCTGTATGCCTAGAATGTTGTCTCTTATCTCCTTCATTTCATAGAATTCATAGCTTCCTTAAAAGCACAGAATCAAGGACTTCTTTGTCTGACAGGAAGTGTTTCTTAATACTCCCCTTCCCAAAATAGTTAACTGCCTCTCTTCCTCTTAAAATGGCTTTACTTGTGTGCATATTGCATCCCCTCCAAAGAATATGAACTCCTTAAATAGAGGATCTGTTTCATTTTGTCATTTTAACCCCAAACAGTGCAATATACATAGTAGGCACATTATGTTTATTACTTTGAATTATATAACCTAACGTGAAAGAGGAAGTTAAAAAGCATTGTCTTGATATTTTTTACTATGTACATCTTGAACAAATGAAAGCTTCTGTTATTGTTATGATCACTCATGATTATGGGTATTCTTGTGGGGACTCTATAATTAGTCAAGCCCAGGGAATCCCAACAACTTGTACATACTTAAATCCCCTATTATTGATCCCTAAAAGTAGAACAAATGATCTTAATAAAATATCTTTTTTTATAATAAAATAATAAAATCCTTTGCTTCATGTTTGTCATCCCATTTACCCGCTCATTTGTCAATTTCAATAATATCTGAAAGGGGCAGCTAAATGGCACAGTGGATAGAGTGTTGGACCTAGAGTCAGAAAGACTCTTCTCCCTGTGTTCAAATATGGCCTCAGACACTCACTTAGTTGTGTGATTCTTGGCAAGTTACATAACCCTCTTTGCCTCAGTTTCCTAATCTGTAAAATGAAGTGGAGAAGGAAATGGCAAACCACTCCAGTATCTTTGCCAAGGAAACCCCAAATTGGGTTATGAAGAGACAGACATTACTGAACAAAAAACAACAAAATAATATCTGAACAACTGAATACAACTTAGTGTACAAAGTGAGATTTCACTTGCTAGCAAACCTCTCTAAAACCATGGTTTCCAGGAACATACTCTTTCTAGAAGCACCTTTAGTGCCCACATACATTTAGAGACACATAGGATACTTGCTGTATGCAAGAAAGAGAGCTTTCTATGCTTTTTTTCAATTTTTCTAGAGAACACATCAACAAACCTTTATTAAATGTTTATTATTTACTATGCATGAAGAAAGAGGTTAAGAGGCAGTCTCCTCCATTGTAAATGATAATTTAACTATCCTTTAGGCTATCACTTACAGCAATCATAAATCTCCCTAAGTAATATGGTCATTTTGGGAACAACACTTTAAGATTCGTGTAGCAATGACTGAAAGTTTCAATTTTCTGAAATGCTAAGATGGTGTCAGTTTCTCAATACTTGTAAGAGTCACCTCCCTCTGTAGTATTAAGAGAATATACTCTAGATGCCTTACAAATTGTGTTAAAGTCTGCATATATCTGAGGATTAACCTCTTTTTAACATTTTTCATTTACTTCATTAAATATTTCCCAAATACATTTTAAAAATTTTAACATTCATCTTTCACAGTTTTGAGCTCCAAATTCTCTCCCACCCCATCCTCTTCTCTCTAACTTATTGATAAGGCAAGGAATATAAAATCAATCACACATATGAAGTCATGCAAAACATCTCCATATAAGCCCTGTTGCAAAAAAAAATACACACAGAAAAGGAAAATAAAGGGAAAAGAGCATGGTTTAATCTGCACTCAGAGTTCATCACTTTTTTTTTTTGGAGATGGATAGCATTTTTCATCATGGGTCCTTTAGAATTGTCTTGGATCATTGTATTCATTGGAATAGCTAAGTCTTTTACAGTTGATCATTCTTACGATATTTCTGTTTCTGTGCGCGATGTTCTTTTGGTTCTGCTCACATTACTTTGTATCAGTTCATACAAGTCTTTTCAGGTTTTTCTGAAACCATCCTGCTAATCATTTCTTATAGTACAATCATATACCACAATTTGTTCAGCCATTCCTAACTTGCTGAATAGCCTCTCAATTGCTGCTTCTTTACCACCACAAAAAAGAGCTGCTATAAATATTTTTTTGTAAAAATAGGTCCTTTTCCCTTTTCTTTGATCTCTAGTAGTGATATTACTGGGTCAAAGGCATGTAAAATTTTATGAGTCTTTGGACATAGTACAAATTTTTCTACAGATTGGTTAGACCAGTTCACAACTCTACTAACAGTACATTAGTGTCTCAATTTTTCCATGTCTAGAATTTTTGTGTTCCTTTTCTGCTATGTTAGCCAATTTGATGTGTGTGAGGTGGTATCTCAGATTTGTTGTAATTTGCATTTTTCTAATTAATGGTGATCTAGAATATTTTGTAAGACTATAGATAGATTTGATTTCTGCATCTGAAACTGCTACTTCATTTCCTTAGCCATTTGGAAATTGGGGAATGGCTCTTATTTTTAAAAATTTGGCTCCATTTCCTATATATTTGAGAAATAAAACTTTCATCAGAGTAACTTGCTATAAAATATTTCCCCTAATTACCTGCTTTCCTTCTAATTTTGGCTGCATTGATTTAGTTTGTGAGATATAAATTTTCCCTTAAGTCCCTTGGCTTCCTCCCACAAATTTTGGTATGTTGTATCATTGTTGTTATTCACTTCGATGAAATTATTGATCATTTCTATGATTTGTTCTTTGACCCACTCATTCTTTAGATTTAAATTATTTAGTTTCCAAACTAAATCACTAAATTTGTGTTTTTAATTTAATGTAATTAGAATTATCCTTTTTATTTCCCATGATCCTCTCTATCTCTCGTTTGGTCACAAATGTTTCCTTATCCATAGATCTGACAAATACATTTTTTTTTGCTTTTGTAATTTACTTATGATATCAACCTTTATTTCTAAATCATTTAAACCCTGTTTTTTAACCTTATTTTGGCATGTGATATGAGGTGTTGGTCTATTCCTAGTCTTTGGCAAACTGCTTTACAAATTTCATAACAATTTTTCTCAAATGGTGCATGCTTGCCCCAAAAGTTTGGATCTTTTGATTTGTCAAGCACTAGTTTACCACAGTTGTTTACTGCTGTGTATCATGTATGTAATCAATTCCACTGATCCACCACTCTATTTCATTATCTTTACCTTATCATTTTGATGATTTTAGCTGTGTAATATAGTTTGAAATCTGGAACTATGAGTCTTTCTTTCTTCACATTTTCTTCCTTGATTCTCTTGGTATTCTTAACATTTTGTTCTTCCAAATGAATTTTGTTATTATTTTTCTAGTTTTGTTTTCTTAGTGCAAATATGCCTGAACCAAAGAGAGGGGGGAAAAAAAGATAAAGAAAACTATAGGATAATTTTCCTAATGAATATGGCTATAAAATTTTAAAATAAAATACTGGTGAGGGGATTACAGCAATATATCACAAAGATCATATATGATGTTTATGACCAGGAATGCAGGGCTGCTTCAATATTAAAAAAAAAAAACTAGCTCCAGATTTGACTATATCAGTAACAAAACAACAAAATTCATATAATTATCTCAATAGATGTAGAAAAATCCTTTGACAAAATACAACACCCATTCCTATTTAAAAAAAAAACACAAGAAAGCATAGGAATCAATGGAGTTTTCTTTAAAATGAATATAAATACCACCTGCATATTTGTGTCATAAAAGGAGTTTGGTAGGACTATTACGTTTTTTTCTTACATAGTTTATATGGTATTGGGATGAATTGGCCCTTAAATGTTTTGGTGGAATTTGCTTGTGAATTTATCTGGTCCTGGAGATTTTTTCTTAGGAAACTCATTTATGGTTTATTCAATTTCTTTTTCTAAGATATGGTTATTTAAGTATCTCTTTATTCTTGTTCATTTGGGCAATTTATATTTTTTGTAAAAATTCATCTTAGATTGTCTAGTTTCACTGGCATATAATTGAGCAAAATAAATCCTAATAATTGTTTTAATTTCATCTTCCTTGGTGGTGCTTTTGCCCTTTTCATTTTTTATATGAGTAATTTGGTTTTCTTCTCTTTTTCTTTTAAATCAAGTAATTAGTAGTTTGCCTATTGTTTTTTAATAAAATCAAATCTAGCTTTATTCTTTTTTTACTTTCAGTTTTATTAATCGCTCTCTTGATTTTCAAGATTTTCATTTTGCTGTTTAAATTTGGATTGTAATTACTTATTTTTCTAGTTTTTTTTTCTTTTTAGTTGCATGCCTAATTCACTGAACTGCTTTTTCTCTTTTATTGATGTCTGCATTTAGAGATATAAATTTTCCCCTAAGAACTGCTTGGCTTCCTCCCACAAATTTTGGTATGTTGTCTCATTGTTGTCATTCACTTTGATGAAATTATTGATTGTTCCTATGATTTGTTCTTTGACCCACTCATTCTTTAGGTTTAGATTATTTAGTTTCCAATTAATTTTTATTCTCTGCCTCCACAGCCCTTTATTGAATATAATTTTATTGTATTATGGTCAGTAAAGGGTGCATCTGGTTGTAGGTTTTTCATGCCCTAATACAGGGTTAATTTTTTTTAAGTGCCATATACAGCTAAGAAAAAGGTATACTCCATTCTCTTCCTATTTAATTTTCTCCAAAAGTTTATCGTATCTAATTTTTATAAAATTCTATCTATCTCCTTACCATATTTCTCATTTATTTTATTATTAGATTTCTCTAGCTCTAAAGGGGGAAAATTGAGGTCCCGCACTAGTATAGTTTTACTATGTGTTTCATCCTGCAATTCTTTTTAACTTTTCCTTCAAGAATTTTGGATGTATGCTATTTAGTACATATATGTTTAGTATTAATATTACTTCATAGTCTATTGTGCCTTTTAGAAAGATGTAGCTTCTCTGCTTATCACTTTTAATTAGGTCTGCTTTTGCTTTTGCTTTGTCTGAGATCATGATTTTTACCCCTGCATTTTTTACTTCAGCTGAAATATAACAGATTCTGCTCCAGCCCCTTATTTTAACTCTGTTTGTGTCTCTCTGTTTCAAATGTATTTCTTATAAATAACAAATTATTGGATTCTGGTTTCTAATCCATTCTGGCATCTGTTTCTGTTTTATGGGTGATTTCATCCTATTCACATTCTCAGTTATGATTACTAATTGTGCATTTCCCTCCATCTTATTTCTTCTCATTTTTCCTTTTCTTTCTCATTTTAATTCTGTTTCTCCTCAGAAAAATAACTGACTCACTCCCATGCTCTCTATGTGGAGTCCTTCTAACTATTCTAATAATGTAAAGTTCTTGGAAGTTACGTATATCATCTTCCCATATATAAATATAAATAATTCAGCTTTATTGAGTATCTTATCATTTCTCTTTCATGTTTATCTTTTTATGCTTGAGTCTTGTATTTGGCCAATTCTGTTTAATAAGGTGTTAGTTTCCTTAGTATTTTTTGTGCCTCTTTTGCCTTGCTGTTAATTATCTTTTAAAAATTTTCTTGCGTTGCTTTCATTTCTTTTCCCAATTTTTCTTCTACTAATCTTTTTTGGAAGACTTTTCTTTTTTAGCTCTTCCAGGATTTCTTGTTGAGCTTTTCTATAATTCACATTTTTTTCCTTTGAGACTTTACTTATAAATATTTTGACATCAGTCTTTTTCTGAGTTTGTGTCTTAATCTTCCCTGTAACCACAGTATTGCTTTATGGTCATGTTCTTTTTTTATTGCTTGTTCATTCTAGCCTATTTCTTTACTTTGAACTTTATGTTAAAATTGGGCTCTGTTCCTGGCATGGGGATCTGTCAGGAGTACTGTCCCAAGCTTCATCCTTTTTTTCACACTATTGTTTTCAGAACTAGTTGGGGCAGGGAGGGTGTTGGATGTATTGGTACTTTCAAAGGAAGATAAGGAGAGGTATAGTCACTAGGTCCCTCTTCCACCTGACAGCACATTTGAAAGTAAATATTATGTTCCTCCTAAGTCCTCTCCTTCCCAAGGTAAAAATCTGTCAACTGATGCTCAGGTGACATGATCTCAAGGCCTTTTAGTATTCTGGTGGCCATCATCTGGATGTTCTCTAGGTTCTTTCTAAAATGCTATGCCCAGAACTAAGTGCAGTACTACATATGTAGTCTGACCAGGAGAGAGAATAGAACTCTTCTATAGTTCTGTTGATGGCACCTACCTTCCAAGCTCACTAGTTTCTAACCCTCTGAGTCACCTCCACTCTCCCCTATTCCTCATATATCCATTCAGTTGCCATGTACTATTTTTATGCCACCTCTATAATATCTTTAGCAATTCCTACCATTCCCATGGCATCCATCCTCAATCAGCTCCTTGGCCTCTTATGTGATCTTCCTACCCTCTTATAATCCATCCTTTATATAACTAACAAGGTAATCCATTATCACCAGGTTTCTCTTTTCCTGAAAATCGTGCAGTGCCTCCCCAATCACCTTTAAACTCCTTATCCTGCCATTCAAGTCAGTGTACAATCTGGCTCCTACTTGTCATTTCCAGCTGAATCCCACATCCTATTCATTCTTGTATTCAATGTTCTAGCTAATCTGGACTTCGCCCTGTTCTCCACTGTCATCCTACTCTTTGCTATCTTGATCTTTCCTCCTACCATCTACCATGACTGAAATGTGTTCCCTTAATCCCCTTGCCAAGACTGTTAAACCTGTTTAAACCAACATGTTAAATTGCCTCCCTCCCTCAAGGACCAATCAGTCCCACCACTCAAAATGCCTTCTCTAACTCCCTCTTTACCTGCTCCCATCTGAAACTAATCTCCCTCTTGAAAGTTTTCCTAATACTTTGGATCTATCCTTTGGACATAGTATGTTCTACCTTGTATCCCAATTTTCTACGCATACAGGATCATAGATTTAGAGCAGAGAGATCACTGACTCTAATGGAAGAAGAAGCAAAATCCCAAAGAACTTAAATGATTTGCCCGAGGTCATATATTGTAGTTTGTCCTTCATTCTTGAAGAGGACCAATAACATCCTGAGGATGATGTCTTGACTTTCAAGTGAATTGGATTTAAGTCAGCCTCACTCTCTCTAGAGTTGTTGAAGTCCAGTGGGAAGACAAAAGTCAAGATGACTGGTGATGGCCCAGGATGCCCCAAGGTCACATAGATATTACAGTAGAATGGCTGGGATTATAAGGTCATTAAAGGCAGTGTCTCTGTTTTATTTCTGTATCTCCTTTGGCATTAGGATCTGTAGGAGAGAAAATTAACCAATAATCCATTCCTCCTTCAGCATAAACCTTAGGGCTTGAAGCATAAGCATAATCCAAATTTAGATATGTGATGATATTAACGGTGTTTTTATCTATAGATATATTAATGGTGGGTTTTGTTTGGAAATTTTACTTTTGCAGGAAAATAAATTTCTCATATATAGTGAAATGAGGTGAATGGAGCTGATGCTATACTACATTGACCCTTTTATGGTTTGTGAACTGCTATGAGAATACTAGAACCCTTAAGGTGTAAATAAAGCAGTCCATCATTTTAACAGAACAAAAATACCATTCTATTCTAATATCATTCTAAGACCCACTGATCATCCATTGCCTGGAGGGAAGTGACTGGTATGAGTATTCTTTGTACTTTTTTAGCAAATGATGGACAACCCCTAAAGGCTTTTTAAATAATGAAGGGGAAAAAAGCTTTATTTTCCTTTGTTGGAGCAATAAAATTTGTTACACTTAATGTAAGTTTCTTTTGGGGGTGGAAGAAGGAGGTAAAAATGAGGAAGATAATTTAGGATTCCAAAAATTGTAGCTGCTTGTGGAAGGTTTTTGCTGAAAATAAATCTTCTCTCTTGGGACCTTAGTTTGTTCTGAAGAATAATATTACAAAATCTAATGTTGCACAATAAAAAAGGCAAAGGCAAGGGAAGATTGATGATGATGATTCTTGGCAGTTCATTTAAACTGGTATGTTCACTTGGCCTTGTTTTTAATACTGAGATGCTATGTCCCTGTTTCTGCCTATATGAACTAAATTGAGTTAAACACGTACAATCCTAGCTCTATGCAAAAATCCTCATTCAGGGTCCTGTGATTCTTTGAATGATCAGGCAAGATAGTGAAATGGGAGATTGGGGAGAAAAGAGCAAAACAAAGATACTCAGAGGTCTTTGCAGACACATTCAGGAGAAAGTCTGATTAGAATGAATTGTTAGCCAAATGAGAGGCCCATCTGATCTTAGATACATTTAAAACAAATGACTTCCCAAGTTCCCTTGCTTTTGGGGCCCCATCCACTAGCAGAAATATAGCAATGCCTGATCTGCCACGTTAACAGTAGGACTAGAGAGGGAGGAACTTGATCTCAAGGCTCCTTTGGCATCAGAATCAGTGGGAGAGGAAATTAATAAATGGTCTGTTCCTCTCTGTGCATAGACTTGGGGGCCCCACAAAACATAAGCATGATTCAGGCTTAGATGTGTGATAGTAGCTGTATTTATAGCTATACATGTGTTAGTGGTAGGTTTTGTTTGGGGAATTTTATTTTTTATGCATGATAAGTTTTGGATTTTTCTTTCCTTCATCATTCATCTCACTTTTTTCAGTCTTGGACTATTATTGTCTGAGTGCTGGCAAGTTAAGGGTCAGGGAACAAAGTTAAAACTTCTCTGTGTGTGTGTGTGTGTGTGTGTGTGTGTGTGTGTGTGTGTGTGTATTTGTTAATATTCATTTGTGATATGAGTGAAAATTACTTGCTTTCCCTTCGCTTATATGTCAAATGAAGTGAGAGGGAATCTCTTAGAATTGTCTACTTTAAATTTTATATTAGAAGTAGTAACAAATAAATAACATGGCTAAACAGAAATGGGTAAAACACCTTTTAGAACTTCATTATCATCATCATCATCACTAGCATTTATATAGCACTTTAAGGTTTACTTTACACATGTTAACTCAATTTGTTCCTAACTACAACTACTTCCTTTGAAGGAGGTGTTATTATTATTCCTGCTTTACAGACTAGGCTGATGGGTTCAAGTGACTTGCCCAGAGCTAGCAAGTGTGTGAGGTAGAATTCAAATGCATGTCTTACTGACTCTAAGTCCAGTCTAAGTTAGCCACCTAGCTAACTGCATCTCACAATTTAAAAGTATTGTTACCAAAGAGACCTATATTCTCTGTTTTGCTACTCATTTACATGAAATAGAAATCCCTCTTTACCTTTCTTTTTAAAATGTCGGTTTCAAGGAAATTTTCTGATTACATTAAGCTGTGAGGAGCAGAAAAGGTAAAGAAGAAGTTTCCCATTTGTTGGTATATCAGTCTGCTCAATATGTCAAATTCATGACAAGTCAAAAAAGTACTCTTTATCTGTTTGGGGTTTTTGTGGCTATGGAATTCTTCCAGAAGGCTCTGGATTATTCCAGAGTTTGAAGAAATCAGCACAATGTCATTGACAAATAGAAGCATCTGGATGACTGGCTTTTTAGGGAATCTCTCCTTGACTTGAACTCTATACTGTATATACTTTATCAAAGTGGTAATTATCTGATCTTATGAGATTTTTAATGTAATTTCTATTTCCTCTATGAGCATATTTGGGATACAGATGTCCTTGATGTTGAAAAGAGTTTGCTATAAAAGTCATTGCTGATCTTTCCTATTTTCTGTCTTTTTATTACCCTCCTTCCAGTTTTATCCTTAAATACCTTCAGAATGATTTTGCTTAGTGTGATCTCTTGTAAGATTTCTTTTTTTTTAATTTATTGTTATTAATGTAAGACTTCTATAAACTAGATTTTGCCTCTAGTACTGCTTGCTGGGCAGCTAGGTGGTACAGTGGACAGAGTACCAGGCCTGGAGTCAGGAAGACTCATTTCCCTAAGTTCAAATCTGGTCTCAGACACTTACTACCTATGTGACCCTGGACAAGTCACTTAACCCTGTTTGCCTCAATTTCGTCATCTGTAAAATGAGCTGGAAAAAGAATGAAAAACCACTCCAATATCTTTGCAAATAAAACCCCGGATTGTGTCATGGAGAGGTAGACACAACTGAAACAAATAAACAACAACTGCTAAATAACTTTCCACCATCTTTTATAAGGTCTTCCAAGTAAGCTTATGTACTAAATTGGTGTCATCCTTGGCCTCCACATCTCCCTGCTTTTCATGTAAATTAAGTGATGACTAAAAAAATTCTTATTTATGGATGATGCATGTGCCATTAGAATTAAGACATGATAGTCCTATCTCATTGGATATGAACAATACCCATATGTAAATACAATAAGTTATATTAAAAAGAAAGGTTAATGATGTTAAGGCTAAAGCCATTGTGGAATAAATTCCATGACCACCTAGTGACTAGAATGCAATCTCGACCTGCAATATTGCCTGTTTTGAATCAATCTTTCTGAAGTGACCTCAGATATAGAGATCTCATGAAACAAAGATTATGTGATGGTATTAAATCTAGGCTTAACCTCAGGAATATTTGTTTTTCAAACCAATTCAATAAAAAGCTAATAGAATCACCTCAGAATATAAATTGTCAGTTACTCCTGAGATCCACGTTGTTGTTGTTCAGTCATTTCAGTCGTGTCCAACTCTTTGACCCTATTTTGGGATTTTCTTGGCAAAGATACTGAAGTAGTTTGCCACTTCCTTCTCTAGCTCGTTTTACAAATGAGGAACTGAAGCAAACAGAGTTAAGTGACTTGCCTAGGGTCACACAGCTAGTAAGTGTCTGAGGCTGGATTTCAACTCAGGAATATGAGTCTTCCTAATTCCAAGCCCAGTGCTCTATCCACAGGGCCACTCAGCTGTCCCCTTGAGGTCCATAGAAGATATTTAATGTACCATTCTGTTTATTCATAAATATTTACTTTGTAAGTATGGTTGTGTGTGTACACACATACATGCATACACATAAACATATGTCTTAAATACCAATAATCATTTAATTCTTTTTCAGGTAAATCTTGATCCCCTAATTAACTTATATAAGTATGGTCCTTGTTACAAAACTAGGTATTAAGATAGAAATTGAGGTAACAATGATCAACTGTGAAAGACAAGAGCAGAAGACCCTACACAGGGCTAGGAATTTGAAACAGCTAGTGCAAAGGCAGAAAGATGGCAGTGAAATAGATCATATTTAAATATCTGACCTCCTTCTTACATAGAGAATATTAGCAGATCCCAGCTTTTGTAAATATATAATTTTAATGACGCTACTTTCAGTTAGACCACAAAATACCTCCACTACTTTTTCTTTTAGGCATTTTATTTATTCAATACGGTATTCCTTTTTTGATAAGATACCAACAGGTCCCTTGTGTCTGTCCTAGGTGGTAAGCTCCTAAAGGGTAGGACCAATTTCTACTTAGATTAAATAGAAGAGTACAGCATCAAATATAGTTAGGATTTTGAAGTATTTTGTTGGTGGCAAATGTTCTGCTTTTTGAATGAAGGTATTTGCCAACATCTTATATACAGACATGTTAGTAGGTGATATAAATTAATACTTATCATGCCAGGATTATGTTAGCTGTATAAAAAGTGGCACTGTATCATGAAAGCTATGGTCCAGATTCACTATATCTGTGGCAATATGATAGGTCTATTATGACCCATCATGTGAGAAATTGTATATACATTGCCTATAATGCCATGTTTTGTTTCTCATCTGTGGACTGGTAAACCTAATACTGTATATTGATATAAATATATAAATATAATATGAATGAAAAAGCATTTGTTAACATTATTGCTACATGTGGTAAACATTGTGCTAAGCCCTGGGGATGCAACACCACAAGGGGAGACAGTTTCCATACTCCAGAAGCTCCTACCAGTGGCCAAGAAAGGATATTTTGGTTACAAAAGTTAGGAGGATGATGAGTAGAGCCAGAGGACAGGAGACTGACACTCCCTTTCTAAGAGAAATGTAGTATTTCTTTGATTTTATTTCTAGAATTGGAAAGTGGATAGGCAGTTAAAGGGTTGACTAACCACTGCATATCGTCTGATGGAAAGTTGGCTGAGGTGTAGTACTAGGTTTGGGGTAACTCACCAAAATTATATTGGTTTGGGGAATTGTATGGAGGGAAATTTGTTTTTCCTATTTTTCTCAAGTTGACTTCATATCTTAATGCTAGAGTAGTTTTGTAAGTTTCACATTAACATTTATTTTGAAAATTCCATATAACTAGGCATAGTCATCCAGGAGATGGGAGATGCTTTGCGGCTGTCATCTGTCACCTCTATCCAAGGTTCTGACATCAAAATGTAGCAGAGCTACTGTTAGCATTTGAAGTGTTTTCGTTTTTTTGATGGTAAAAACTATGCATGAATGAAATCAGTATTTGGATGAAGAAAGACTACCTCATATTGAAAAGTAATAGAAGTGTTGCTACTTTTGAGTGTGTAAAATGTGTGTATGTGGTGGTGTTTTTTTGACAGCTTTTTAGAAACTACAGCCTATTTCTTCATGAAACCAAAAATGGGAGAGAAGGAAGTGTCCCCAAATGTTTTCTTCAGTCTCTGGCATGAATTCAGCTCTGACTTTAAAGATTTCTGGAAAAAAGAGAACAAACTTATTCTCCAAGAAAGGTAGGTTGTTTTCTTTTGAACAAAGACATTTTAAAACTGGTGTTTTATTAGGTGTGACCACTAAGTTTGCCAGGTTTATAGGCTTGAAAACTGAATGATTCTTTACAAGGGGGTAGCCTAAGAGGGCTATTGATAGTTGCCTAAAGGTAGATGGTCAGGAAGGCCAGGGGATAGGAAAAGCTAGGATGCTGCTGTAGAGTAGCTGAAATGAAGATTGGCCTAGAAATTAGTCTGGAAAAAAAATGTCCCTACAGTGAGTTAGTTGTGAAAAGGAATCAAATTTAGATGAAAAACACTGATGGAATCTGACAGTGGGAGATAAGTTCAGCTCACTATAAAGCAATGCAGAAAGATTTTAGGGACATTATCTGCCATTTTTTGTTTTGACAGTGCCACCATCAAGGTTTACATTTCAGAATTAGTTTGAAGATCATGAAAATCATCATTGACCAATCATTTTATAATTTTGAGACCCTTTTGTCCTGGACAATATTTCCTAGAATAACTCTTTGGGAGGTGGGGAAGAAGAAAAAGGGGTTCTGTGTGAACATATGAAATAAAATACAGGTTAATGAGTTTATTAAATCACTGAGGAGCCTTCTGTTCACATGCAGCCTTATTCAATATTGAGTCATGAAGAAACCTAGACCTCCCAGTGTTATATCCAGAAATAACTGTGTCTTGTGGGAAAGAGCAAAGGAAACCTAATATGCCCTATACAACAAACCAAAATACCAAACCACTTAGTGTGCTTTCTAACAACTCTCTACCAACAGTGGCTTTGCCTGAGACCTCTAGAAAACTTGTAGCATCCCAATGGACCTTGTTCATCAGTACTACAACATTTCCCAATGCTTTACTTCCTTGAAACAACAATAATCCACTTAGTTTTCATTTGTAAGGAGACTTTAAGACATCACTTTACATCAGTGGGAACAAGTAATAGAGATGCTGTGTAGTTCTGTTATAGAAAGAATCTTGCACTTTGATGTGTGATAATACATTACTTGAAGCAAAGGGAAATGTAAAAAAATAATTGGGATGGGTTGCAGAAGGCATTCAAAGGAAAGAAAAAAATTGTGATAACTTTAAAATGAAAAATAAATCTAAATCTATGCATACAGACCAATAGGTGATAGAGTTTTAATCACAAGTTTATATAGATGAGATAGAAAAGGGCAGTTAAGAGTACTGACTAATAGTAATAATAATAGCTTGAATTGTTCCACATTTCAAGGATGTTCCACATTTCCACAGGCTTAGGAGTCATAAGGCATGGGGGAAAAGAGATTCATAAAAAGGTTATGATAAGATAAAAGAATTTCAGAGTTTGTAAAAGTTGAAGTGGGACCCTTGTGGATGATGACAAAATCAATAGTATGACCATCTTTGTGTATAGCTGAGGTGCATTAAAGAAGTTGATTTTGGGAATTGACTAACTGGAGTAATTGAAAAGTTATAGTATTTGAGAGAGCATCTACATATCTATATCTATATATCCATATCTATCTATGTAGATAAATAGATATGGGTATATATGTATGTATGTAGATAGATAGATCGATGCCAATGGGGAGTGGGTAGTGTATTCCCACTGAGACAAGTGAGTTGGGGGTGTGAAAGTAAACTCACCCAGTAGTGGAATAGGTGGCAACAGAAGCAATGTCATCAGGAGGGATCCAGATCTCAGTGAGTGCCACATCATGGAAAGAACAAGATGAGGATTAAAATTAAGTAACTTAGTTAATTGTGGATTAGGCATTCTGGAAGTCACAGTGGAAGGAATTGAAAATCTGGACGCAGACACTAGAGTGATAGGGTTGAAGTGGATGGAAAGTGAAGTGGACAGTTTGGCATGGAGAATGGGCTTTGCATATCTGTAGCTAGCCAAAATCCCTGGGATGGCATATGTAAAGTATAATGGAGTATGAGTATGTTAACAGTTGAGGAGTGAGTCCAGGTAGGGTATTAGTATCTGGAGAAAGGTCTGTAAGTGAAATCATGTGATTCAGTCATTCCAGTACTTCCCTGGACTAACCTCCTAGCAGGTGGATTTTGCATTTTTTGAGGCCTTAGGATGACTGTCTCACAGCAGGCAGGAGGAGAAGAAAGTATAGGAGCCTAGTTTTATCTTGTTTTCCATAGAAGACATGTCTGGGAAGAGGGACAGAGGTAAAAGGGATATCATCCAGGGTCTAATCTGCATTGGAAAAGACCTAAGAGGCCTGAGAAGCACATCAGTGGGTAATAGTGACAAAGAAGGTCAGAAGGCAGGTGGCCCTGGCCTTGTCCTAGAGTTGACCTGCGAGAGGGCCTTTAAGGGAGGTGGAAAAGTTGGAGGTCTAAAGTTTACATACAGGAAAATTAAATCATGACTATGTTAAGTGACTTTCCCCAAATAGAACTTGTCATTGTCAAGATTACATTTTTTAAAAAGTTTGTTTTTTAGTGTTTCCAGGCTTCACATTCTTTATTTCTCCTATGACCTCCATCCCACAATAACCCCTCCCTGACTTTCTCTTAAAAGCAATAGCCTCATGACCTCCAGAGATCCATATCAAAACACGATATTAGGAAAAGGTCTGAAAATCATTATGTCTAAGGTGAACAAAATTGAAGAAAAAGAGCCTGAAATGCATCTGATCCTACTGGACAGCTAGTGCCTAGAATATGCATGGCACCGGGAATGCAAAGGCAAAAATCAAAAGCATTTCTGCCCTAAAGGACTTTTCATTTTTCTAAGGGGAAAAATATGTAATAGATAAGACAAGATTATTTGAGAAGGGAAAGAGCACTGACAGGTGGTAGAGTCTGTAAAATCCTCACTAGAAGAGGACATGTTACCTTTGCTTTGAAGGAAGCTAGGGATTCTAAGGGGTAGAAGTGAAGAAAGTGCATTCCAAGCTTGAGGGCCAGCCTGGGAACAGTTTGGAAGTTAACTGGGCTATACTCTAGAGGCCAAACAGGAACATTTTCATTTTAAGAGGGATCAAAGTCTGAAGCTAAAGGAATTAGGTTTTCATGGTAGAATTTCAGATATTAGCTAGAGGATGAAGTGTATTTTTTTGTTATTGTTCTTGTTCAGCATTTCTGAAATCTTTGAAATTACCCCATCGAAATAGTCACCTGTGCATTCTCTATGACATTTATGTCTCCTTACACATTTCTGGGAAAAGACTGAGAATCTTAAATGTCCTGGGCAAAGCTCCTTGTTACTAGCTATAACTCATGTATAACGTGTTTCATTAGAAAGAACGCCAAACGTGATTTTATCTATCAATAATAGTTCAATATTTTGTGAAATCTTAGGATATTGATTTGACAAGAGCCAGCTTTCCTCAGGTTGCACGATTACTATTTCTCTTTAAGTGGCTTTTTTGGATGCTTCTGTCTGGGTTTGGCATGCTGGCAAGCTTGCCACAAGCTTTTAATTTCCCATTTTTTGAGTGCCTGAATTACAGATTTCCTGGGAGCTTTTCCGAATAACATTAGTTTGAGCCAGGCAAGAGAAAGTTGGCGGAGTATGGCTCTACTGGTTGACTTTTGACCTCAGATATTTACTAGCAATGCAACCCTGGGCAAGTAACTTAATCTTTGTCTGCATCAGTTTCCTCAGATATAAAATGGGGATAATAATAGCACCTACCTCCCAGGGCTGTTGTGAGGATCAAATGAGATAATATTTGTAAAGCACATAGCACATTGCCTGGTACATGCTTGTTCTCTTCTGATCGAATGTACCCCTTGCAATATATTGCTAATATTGGCTCCATTGTTAGCCAGCTGCTGTGAGAAAGAAAACCATGTGACTGAAGTCATACTTCTTCAAAACTTTTCCCCTTTCTGTAAGCTCCACAAATATTTTCTGCACTTGGCAACCAGAAGGACATTTCTGTAAAGCTCTTAATACCCTGGACCTTTTTAATGACACTGTCAAGCCCCTATCAATGTGCATAGAAATGTATGATGATTA
The DNA here is from genome assembly GCF_003287225.1 of Phascolarctos cinereus. Taxonomy (NCBI): domain Eukaryota; kingdom Metazoa; phylum Chordata; class Mammalia; order Diprotodontia; family Phascolarctidae; genus Phascolarctos; species Phascolarctos cinereus. The sequence goes on from NW_027555958.1 coordinate 343,961,377, forward strand.
TCATAGAAAATTATATTCTGTTCTACAACATGGTCTTCCCTTTCTATTTATTTAATTCATTTTGCAAATCACCAGGGACCAGTTCATGACATTTTTTCCCACTTTTATATTTTTTTGTCATTTAACTTTTCTCTCTCCCTTTCAACTAAATTATAAGCTCCTTAGGGTTAAAGACCATGTCTAAAACTTTTTCATATACTTTGGCATACCTAGTATAGTCCTTTGTCCATGGTAAACACTACCTGTTTATTGACTTAATAAAGTCACAAGGCCATTTTGTCCTTTGTGCATCTCTTTCATACATGTGATAAATGTAGCGCAACTATTATTACAACCAGTTTAGAGATGAGAAAACTAAGGCTATGCATGGTTAAGGGACTGTACATAGTCACATTGTTGTTGTTGTTGATGATGGTGGTGGTGGTGGTGATCCTTCATACTCTAAGAGGATCAATGACATCATGATGTTGGGGCCCAGGTACAGTGGAATTGATGGTGGGTGATCAGTCCAAAGCATGCTTGGAAGGCTCTGCCACGGGACTATTAGAGGGTCCATTTCAATAGTCCTTTTGAACATTTAAAGTAGAGGTGTCTCTGGATTTGTGAATCTCACATTCCCTTCGTGCTACTGAAATTCTGCTTTGCTCATACAGCAGAGCACCTTCTTTGATGTGGGCATGCCATGCTAGGCAGTCCTATACCAGCATCTCTAATGTCTTGCAAGCAATACTGAAATCACATAGTTTGCAGATATCTGAAGTGGGATTGGAAAGCACAAAACTACAAACTCAGAAGTTGTAGTTTACTATTACAGATTTATCTGAAAGTATGAGGTTGTTCACAGAACAGAATAATTTTCGTTTTATTGTTGTTCAGTCATTTCTCAGTCATGTCTGACTCTTCCTGATCTTTTTGGGGGGTTTCCTGGCAAAGATACTGGAGTTGTGTGGTTTTTTTGCCACTTTCTTCTCCAGATCATTTTACATATAAGGAAACTGAGGTAAGCAGGGTTAAGTGATGTGCCCTGGGTCACATAGTTAGTGTCTGAGGCCAGATTTCATCAATAGGCAATCACAGTTCACAAATTTATGTGAATACTAGGTTTATTACAAGATAAATGAACATGCATGTGGAACCAAAAGAATTCACAATCCATACAGAGATAGGTCTTCTTGACTCCAGGCCCAGCATTCTATCCACTGTACCACCTATTTTCAAGTTAAGGCTGACATTTCATGTAGGTTTTGCAGGTATTGCTGGGTGGAGTTAATGACAATATCTGTGATTTCATGTTCTAAGAAACTTTTTTAAAACTTTTTAAAAACACTGCATATCTTCACCTGCTTTGCAACTCATCAACTTGCAGACTTGCCTGGGACACTCCAAGTTTGTCAGTCAGTGAGCAATTATTAATCACACATACAATGTTCCAGCTTCTGTGCTAAGTGCTAGGAGAAAGGCAAAAATAGTCTCTGTCCTTAAGGAGTTCACATTCTTATGGGGAAGACAACATGTAAATAACCAGGTACGTACAGAGTAGATGGAAGAGAACCTAAAAGGAGAAGGTACTAGAAGGCAAGGGAACCAGCAATGACCTTTTATAAAAAGTGTGATTTGAGCTGAGCCTTGAAGGAAATCAGAAAAAACTATGAGGTAGAAAGTTGGAGGGAGACCATTGCATTCTAAGCATGGTAGACAGCAAGTGAAAAGGTCTGGAGACAGCAGATAGAGTGTTGTGTAGGCAGAACAGCAGGTAGCCCAGTATGGCACTTTGGAGGATATGAAGAAGACTAGAAAAGTAGAAAGGAGTCATGCTATGAAAAGCCTTAATATTTGATCCTGGAAGTAATAGGAAGCAGACCCTACGCCTTAGGAAAATCACTTTGGCAGTTAACTAAGGGATGTATTAGAGTATGGAGATTCAAGAAGACGAACTGAATCAAAATAATGAAGGTCTGAACTAGAGTGCTCACTGTGTAAGTGGAGAGAAGATGTACAAGAGATGTTATATTGGGGGAAATAAACAACAATATATGGTGACAGATTTAATATATGAATGAATGAAGGATAGAGTGATATGGCTGCAGTTCTAAGCCTTGGTGACTAGGATCATGAGGCCATCAACACTAATAGGGAAATTGTGAAGAAGGAAGGGGTTTGGGAAAAAGATAATACATTCTGTCTGGGACATTCACATAGGTGAATATAAATTCACCTATAAGACATCTAGTTTAAATTAATCAAAAGTCAAGTGATGTAGGACCAGAGCTCAGGTGAGAGATTAGGGCTGGGGGTGTAACCTGGAAACTATCTATGCAGAGATGATAACTGAACCCCAGGGAGCTAAGATCACCAAATGAGATAGCAGAGGAAAAGGAAGAATGATCAACAAAGAGCTTTGAGGGACACCCACAGTGTGTATGACCTGGATGAAGATCTACAAAAGGAGACTGAGAAATTCAGACAGGTAGGAGGAAAAAACAAGGCAAGAGCAGTGCCATGAAAACCTAGGAAAAAAAGAAAGTATCCAGGAAATGGTATTCAAGTGTCAGATGCTGCAGAGGTTGAGAAAAGGCCATTAGATTTGGCAATTAAGAGAACATTGGAAACTTTGGAAAGTTTAGAAGATAGTGAGAGGATAGAAAGTAGAGGCACCTTGAGAGCAGAGGTGGCTTTCTCAAGTTTAGACATGAAAGGGAGGAGTGATGTAGAAAGATACCTTGTAGGGATAGCTGGAACAAGTGAGGGGTTTGTCTATTTTTTAAAGGAGATATGAACTTATATCATATTGCTTGCCATCTTGGGGAGATGGGAGGGGAGGAAGAGACAGAGAAAATTTTAGAACTTGAAATCTTATTTTAAAAATGAATGTTGAAAATTGTCTTTACATGTAATTGGGAAAAAAATAAAATATCATTTACACTTAAAAAGAATAATAAAAAGGTGCCCTGAAATTGTTTTAAAAAATAAAGGAGATATGATCATGTGTGTAAGCAGAAGGGAAGGAGTCATTATGTAGAGAGAGACTGAAGGTTAGAGGGATAGTGTGCCTGAAGAATGGCAGCCTGCTAGAGAAGTGGCTACTTGCCTACAGTACTCAAATACTGTATCAGAGGCAAGACCTGGACCCACAGCTTCCTGAGTTCGGGGCCAATTCTCTGTCTTCTATGCAATGCTGCCTTTCCTTTGCAGATATTAAAGTGTAAGAATTAAATAATTTTCTGGTGCTGGTTTTCCTGAGTTTTAAATTTTCTCCCCCTCCCTCTTCACCTCCCTACCCAAGACGGCATGCAGTCTGATATAGACTCTATATATACATTCCTATTAAACATATATTCATATTAGTCATGTTCTAAAGAAGAATTTGAACCAATAGGAGGAACCACAAGAAAGAAGAAACAAAACAAAGCAGAAGGAAAAAAAAAGAGCAAATAGTATGCTTCGATCTGCATTCAAACTCCATAGTTCTCTCTCTGGATGTAGATAGCATTTTCTATCATGAGACTTTTAGAGATGTCTTAGATCCTTGCATTGCTGAGAAAAGCTTAGTCATCACACAACGTGGCTGTTACTGTGAACAACATTCTCCTGGTTCTGCTCACTTCACTCAGCGTCAGTCCATACAAGTCTTTCCAGGTTTTTCTGAAGTCTGCTTGCTCATTATTTCTTACAGCACAATAGTATTCCATTACATTCATATACCACAACCTGTTTAGCCATTCCCCAATTGATGGGCATCCCCCAGTTTCCAGTTCTTTGCTACCACATATACAGCTGCTATAAATATTTTTGTACATGTGAGTCCTCTTCCCATTTTTATGATCTCTTTGGGATAACAGCCCTAGAAGTGCTTTTGCTGAGTCAAAGGGTATGCACATTTTTATAGCCCTTTGGGCATAGTTCCAAATTGCTCTCCAAAATGGTTGGATCAATTCACAACTCCACCAACAATGTATTAATGTTCTAATTTTCCCGCATCTTCTCCAACATTTATCATTTTCTTGTTTTGTCATGTTAGCCAACCTGATAGATCTGATGTGGTACCTCAAAGTTGTTTTGATTTGCATTTCTCTGAATCAATAGTGATTTAGAGCATTTTTTCATATGACTATAGATAGCTTTAATTTCTTCAACTGAAAACTGCCTGTTCATATCCTTTGACCATTTGTCAATTGGGGAATGACTTGTATTCTTATATAATTTGACTTAGATGAGATGAGGCCCTTATCAGAGACATTGGTTGCAAAAATTCTTTCCCAGTTTTTAAGCAGGGAATTTTTACTAGTCTATATAACTTTAATACCATAGGCCCTTACATCTTAAAATGTGGAAACAAAACAAACAAAAAACAGCCTAACTGATCTTCCTTTTCCCTTCCACTTCCTTCACGTAACCTACTCCTTATATCTTATTGCATCTACTCCCTCGAGTGCATAGAGGGAAAGTGTTCACAAGCTTATAGAGCACATGTGAAAGGGGAATAACTCAGTTTCCAGGACGACTGTTGGTAGGTGTTGTCAAGATGTTCCCCTTAGGTACAGTGCAAATTTTCTGCCAGGCTCCTAAAAAAGAGTTGAAACTGCCTTTCTTCCTTGCCCTCAGTTCATTCTCAGTTGCTTATGCCACTGCTGTCCTAGCTATGTGGCAAGGTACGCTGATGGAAAAAATTCCAATTCTTCAGTTTTCTGAAGGTCCTTCTCTAGGTAAAGAGGGGGACAAGTTGGGGGAGGGGTGAGAAGGAAAGAGAATGAAGCTAATGTCCTCTCCTCACACCCCCAACCCCAAGCCATACCTCTAGAGAGCTTGTTTGGAAGCTTCTCTATGCCAGCAGATACTGGAATCCCTTAAATGGGATGAGCTAATTAGCTAGGCTGATATCCCTTCTCTTACCTTTACACTTTACTCTCTCTTATTTTCCCTAGGCCTGACTTTACCTCTGCTTAGCTTTGTTTTCATCTTCAGGTTTATCAGCAATACACACAACTTTGATGACTCTGAACAGTCATATGTGACCAGCTTAATATTTAGGATAGGAACTGGCTCCATAGGGACAAGGAGGCAAGTACAAGGGAAGGTTAAAATTAGTATGGTGAACATCAGGTAGGTGATGTATTCATTCAATACAGTATATTGGAGTCTTTTGCAGTATTAAAAACCTAACATTGGAGGAATTATTATTTAATCTATTCATCTTTTTATGTTGTCTTCATGATTTTATCTTTTTTTTTAATTTTTAGGCAATTGGGGTTAAGTGACTTGCGCAGGGTCACACAGCTAGTAAGTGTCAAGTGTTTGGTCTGATGCTGGATTTGAACTCAGGTCTTCCTGACTTCAGAGCCAGTGCTCAATCCACTGCGCCACCTAGCTGTCCCTTCATGATTTTATCTTAAACTTTGTAAAGGATCTCCAGTAATATTTTACTGAAATCAAAATGATTTTATGAGATAAATATGGAATGTATTATTAACCTTATTTAAAGATATTATTCCAAATTTAGTAGCAATCGACAAAGGCAAGCTACTCATAAACAAGAATAAAAATGACTCTACCTAAAATCATAAACTTCCATGATTTATTTCCTGTTTTTAAGCACAGATTAACTTGAACAAGATAATAACAAAAATGTCCTATTTGCTTCTGTGTTCTCGTTCAAACTCTTCTATTTTCCCTAATTTTATTGCTGTCGTTTACTATTACTGTTGTTATTCTATACATAGCTGTAGTAAGTACATGTACTTAATTAATCTCACTTCATACAAGAAACAAGGATGCAATATTTTGTAAATGGCATGCTCATTAATATCCCAGTGTTTAATGCCCAAATTTAGATGAATTCCAAAGGTTTCGAATCTTTGTGCTCTAGTGAATGAAGTAAAATAATAAATATCAATGCATGAACTTCCACTTGGACACTACAGTGCTTTAATTCAGTTGAAGCATATGTCTTCAGAATATTCTTAAGGAGTTGTGCTGATAGTGAGCAGCTGAGGCACCAAGGCAGAGTGAGGGTAAAAGTTTTTAGTCTTATGGGCCTTTTTGTGCCTCTCATAACATCCCAGTGTAACTTGGTGAAAGCTGAACGTGACCACTAGATTCTGACATTAAACATACTGCTCAATGATACATAAAGTTGAAAAAGAGATCTTTTTTTCAAGTTCAGTGCATCTTTTGGAGTTTAGGTAGATTTCAAGCCAAACTGGTCATTTTGGGGGCAATTGATAATATCTGAATTCCTAGATGACTGTTGTGTCATGGCATAAATTGAGTATGATGAATATTTGATGAGTCTGATAATCATTACAATTACAAAATAAGATCACCAAAAATAATGTCTTGGAATTTAGCCAATATACCATCATTGAAACAATGTCCATTCCTATATAGGTCTACTGAGCTGAGTGAGTAGGTCTGGCAGAGCAAAGCATGGTTTAGACCCCTGGACCCAGCAAGGGACCCTAATTCAAATCCTGCCTGGCTCTTAAAAGCTGTGTGACTTGGGCAACTCAAACTTTGTGAGCCTCATGTGTGTAAATTTGAAATAATTCTAATAATTATTATTTTACCACCTTCTTTACAGAGTCACTGCTAGAAACCGGATAATTTATATCAAGTTCTTAGAAAAACTTAAATGACCATGCAAATGTCAGCAACTGTTACTATTGTAACTACTGCGCAATGTTAGGATACCTAAGTAGCCAGATACCAAGATGGTTTTTGTTTCCTTTTTAGGAGATAAAACTATGCAACAGAGAGATTTTCAAAATATATCAGAACATCTTTAGACAGTATGAATTATCAGACAGTTGCTGGGAAGCTACAGCAGTAAACTGGTTGAAGTAGTATGTATCAAACAAAGAATCACTGTGATTTTTTTTTTTAATAAAGGCTTTAGGGCAACCAGAAATCTGATAAAGACTTGCAAGCATGCTCTGTCAGCATCAGCTGCAAATCCCAAACAAACAGTATTCTCCATATATGGACAGTAGGAAAAGAGAGATTGGTCATAATGTAGTTATATTAGTCACACTGCTATGTGCCATTTGAAATGGCAATAATGCAATGAAGGCTGTACCAAAAGTCTTGGTACAGTTTTAAGCTTTTAGAGTAATGCATATTTCTACTGCATTGAGTATTATTACTCAATGTGGGACTAAGAAGCATAGATAAGGAAGATTTCCCCACAGCTGAAGTGATGATTAGGGGATGGGAATGAAAGTATGAAAAGCAGCCTTAGGCCAAAAGTGGAACTAGTAATTTAGTTATTTACTTTATTCAGATTTACTTTTCAGAGTAGGAAGAACTTTAAGGAAGGGTTGGGGTGGTCAGGAAAACCTTTGCAGAGCACATAACAATTTTAATGGAAAAGAGGTTCACTTTGGTTTAAGGTCTGATAAAGGAAATACAACAGTATCTCTTAGCTTTGTCTAATCTGGTTAACATTCTACTTGCAAAAAGGTTTAAAAGTAATATGATAAAGAGTCATTTTTGGGAGTAGGAACTCTGGGGGTATGTATATGCATGCTTTTGAAGACCGTAAGGACAGGGTGGAGGATATGGGTAAATAAGGAGGGGAATGAGAATGTAAATTCCTTTGCAGAATATAAAAAGAAAATGACATATGATTTATGTGCAGTGGAAAGAATCAGAGAGAATATTGGCTCAAGGAAGCAAGCAGAAGCCTCAGAATATACTTTTAGTCATAAGAATGGATCAAAGTCATAAAAAGTCAACTCTCAATGATCTCAGTGAAGATTATTCACAGATTTTTTTTTTTTAGTCCTTGGCTAACCTCCTGCCCCACATCCAGTTCCCTTACACTCAGTAGATTTCAGGACTGCCTGTGCTTGAAGGAGAATGAAATAATATTAATATTAGGCAAAGAAGGTAATAATTGATATATGTACTGTCAAAGACATTATACTGTTAATCTCAGACATAGATTGGGGGCAGCTAGGTGGCGCACTGGATAGAGTACCGGCCCTGAAGTCAGGAAGACCTGAGTTCAAATCCAGCTTCCGACCAAACCCTTGACACTTACTAGCTGTGTGACCCTGGGCAAGTCACTTAACACCAATTGCCTAAAAAAAAAACTCAGACATAGATGCTTTCATTTGTTAAATAATCAATAATTGACTCTAGATTGAAAAGACTCCCCTATATAAGCTCCTTCCTGAAGTTATTAGTTAAAAGAACACTTATTAAAATAATTATATATGTGATATGTCCAATTCACATATGTATAAGCATGTATACATATATGTGCGTAAACATTTATTAGCTTGACATTTTTATATTTTGTCTTTCAAATACATCTTAAATTACATACTATGTACAGGGTAATGTACTAGGCCTCAGATGAACATTTTTTTAAAAGATACAAGTATCTGTGAAGGTGTTTAGAGGACATTTCACAAAAGTAAATATAGTAAAATTTATAAAATAACTGAGTGAAAAGAGGTTAGAGTGAATGTCCTGAAAGATTTTAAAAAGAAAATAACACTCCTTGCTTGGAGGATCAGAGAAGGGTCATGGAAAAGTGACTTTTACCACATCACAGTGACTTTATAACATAAGTGGCATTGATTATAACATGATCAGATGGGAAGATCCATTTGGCAGCAATGTGAAAGATGGATAAGAAGACAGAGAAGCAGGGGGAGAGTGAGTGAGTGAGAGAAAGGAAGAGAGAGGGAGAGAAGGGGAGAGAAGAGCGAGAGCGAGAGCGAGAGAGAGAGAGAGAGAGAGAGAGAGAGAGAGAGAGAGAGAGAGAGAGGGGGGAGAGAGAGAGAGGGAACAAATATAAGAACCTATTATAGTAACTTGGGATAAAGGGCAAGATCTTGGGTAGTGGCAATAGAGTAAAGAAGAGGATATATTCTAGAGATATTTTGAATTTAGAATGAAGATAATCTGGCAGATGCTTTAATAAGTACGGTGAACAAAGCTTTTACAGTGGAGAGGAAGAGGTGGGAGAGGTGAAGGGGAGTGAGTGAGCCTTACTCTCATTAGAAATGGCTCAAAGAGGGAGTAACATACACATTCAATTGGGTATAGAAATCTATCTTGCATGCCCTACAGGAAAGCAGGAGGGGAAGGGGATAAGAAAAGGGGAGTGGCGATAGAAAGGAGGGCAGATTGGGGGACAGGCGAGGTGGTCATAAGCAAAACACTTTTGAGGAGGGACAGGATGAAAAGAGAGAATAGAATAAAGGGGGGATGATAGATGGAGGAAAATACAGTTAGCAATACTAACTGTGAAAAAAAATTTTGAAGCAAGTTTCTCTGATAAAGGCTTTATTTCCCAAACATATAGAGAACTGAGTCAAAATTATAAAAATAAAAGCCATTCCCCAATTGATAAATCATCAAAAGATATGATCAGTTTTCAGATGAAGTAATCAAAGCTATCTATAACCATATGAAAAAAAATTCTAATTCAGTATTGATTGGAGAAGTGCAAATTATAACAATTCTGAGGAACTACCTCAAACCTGTTAGGTATGCTAATAGGACAGAAAAGGTAAATGACAAATGTTGGAGGGGACATGGGAAAAATGAGACTTTAATGCACTGTTGGTAGAGTTGTGAACTGATTCTGTAGAGCTATTTGGAACTATGCCCAAAGGGCTATAAAACTATGCATACCCTTTGGTCTAGCCATACCACTACTATGTCTATATCCCAAAAGAGATAAAAAAACAAAAGGAAAAAGGACCTATGTGTACAAAAATATTTATAGCAGCTCTTTTCTGGCAGTAAAGAATTAGAAGGTGAGGGGATACCCATCAATTGGGGAATGACTGAGTTCATATGGTATGTGATTATGTGGCATGTGATTATGATCAATTATGATTATGATCAAGTACTAATATAGTATAAGAAATGATGAGCAAGATGCTCTCAGAAAAACCTGGAAAGACCTGCATGGCTGATGCAAAGTGAAATGTGCTGTGTACAAAGTGACCGCAATATTGTAAGATGATCACTTGTGGATGACTTAGTTATTCTCAGTAATACAAAGATGCGACACAACTCTGAAGGATTTATGATGAAAAATGCTATCCATCCCCAGAGAAAGAACTGATGATGTGTGAATACAGATTGAAACATACTTTTTTTTATTTTCTTAATTTTTCTTGAGGAGTTTTTTTCATGTCTGTTTTCTTTCAGAATATGACCCATTATGGATATGTTTTGCATAACTACACATATATAACCTAGATCAAATTGCTTGCCTTCTCAATAGGGGGTGGGGGTGGGGGAAAGCAGAAAGGAGAAAACTTGGAATTCAAAGGTTTTTTTAAAGTTTAATTTCCTCTTTTTATTTTATTTTATTTTGATATTCTTTTTTGTTAATTTATTTTTAGTTTTCAACAATCACTTCCATAAGCTTTTGAGTCTTAAATTTTCTCCCCTTCCTCTTCATCTCCCTAGCCAAGATGGCATACGGTCTGATATAGGCTCTACATATACATTCCTATTAAATATATTTTCACAATAGTTGTATTGTAAGGAACAATTAGAACCAATAGGAGGAACCACAAGAAAGAAGAAACAAAACAAAACAGAAGAAAAAGAGCAAATAGTATGTTCTGACCTGCATTCAAACCCCATAGTTCTTTCTCTGGATGTGGATAACATTTTCCATCATGAGACGTTTAGAGAGGTCTTAGATCCTTGCATTGCTGAGAAGAGCTAAATCTAATAAAGTTAATTACACAGAGTGGCTGTTACTGTGTACAACATTCTCCTGGTTCTGCTCACTTCACTCAGCATCTGTCCACACAAGTCCTTCCAGGTTTTTCTGAAGTCTGCTTGCTCATCATTTCTTATAGCATAATAGTGTTCCGTTACATTCATATACCACAACTTGTTCAGCCATTCCCCAATTGATGGGCATCCCCCAGTTTCCAGTTCTTTGCTACCACATATACAGCTGCTATAAATATTTTTGTACATGTGAGTCCTCTTCCCATTTTTATGATCTCTTTGGGATAACAGCCCTAGAAGTGCTTTTGCTGAGTCAAAGGGTATGCACATTTTTATAGCCCTTTGGGCATAGTAGAACTCAAAGTTTTTAAAAAAGAATGTTAAAAATTGTTTTTAAATGTAACTGGGAAAAAATAAAATACTAGAATAAATTAGGATGGTTAGCAAAAGGAGGGAAGATTCAAAGGCAATTGACTTTTTGAGCACGGCTAATTGAAACAATGGTGATGCCATCAACAACTATAGCAGATTTAGAGGAAAGAGCATATATGGGGAAGACGATGAATTCAGTCACGGCTGTCTTGAGCTTGGGTCGCCTATGGGAAACTCACACAGAAATGTCTAGTGAGCAGATGGATATTCAGGACTGGTGCTCAAGCATGGGTTGGGATACTATGATAAAGTACAATGGCATAAATTCACAGTAGATCCAGTCAGGTATTTTCCTTAATTCCTGCATCGGTATGATATTACTTGCATTCTAAATGGGAAAAGGTAGATGGTATGTGATTATGTGGTACGTGATTATCCAGAGTTAGGGATAAGCAGAGAAGTAAAGCAAAACGTCCAAAGGATGGGACATTTGTGCTAGAAGAAAATGTATCATTGAGATGATCAACACTGTGAATAGATGGAAGTGAAGCTAGAAGAGAAAAGAGACCAAGGAGGTTAGATAATGAAGACCTGGAATTCACTTTAAGACTAAAGAGCAGGCTTGGAGATGTTGTAAAATGATAAGGACTGGACATTGTAGTCAAAGAGGAAAATTATTTCAAAGCTCAAGTTTGTAGAATCTAAATAGAATAAAATTATAGATCACAAGTACCTCCATTGTATGGTATTGTCCCTTAGTCCTCTTGTTGAATCTTGTTGAATTGAGTATGATGAACTCAGTGCCTTTGTAACACCTCTCACTTATGCTGACTTCTCTCCTCTTACACTGCCACAGATCTGGTGCAGACCTTCAACATCCCATGCCTGGACTACAACAATAGCCAGCTGTTTGTGCTTCCTATTTCACGTCCCTCCCCACTCCAGTCCCTCTTCCACTCAGCTGTCAAATTTGTCTTCCTAAATAACATGAGCATGTTCCCTCCCTTCCCCCATCTCTAATTAATAAACTACAGAGGCTCCCTAACACCCTCATGATCAAATATAAAATCTTGTTTGGCCTTCAAAGCTATTCATAACCTGGACACCTCCTACCTTTCCAGTCTTCTTATACCTTACTCCCCCTCCCCCAACCTTTTATCATACTTTTCAATCCAGTGCCATGGTTTCTTTGCTGTTCCTCACAGAAAACATTCTATTTCCTCACTCTAGGCATTTCAATTGGCTCTCCTCCATCCCTGGAATTCTATTTCTCTTCATCTTTGCCTCATAGCTTCCTTCAAGTCCCAGCTAAAATCCCAATCTCTTCAAGAAAACTTTCTGGACCCCACTTAATGCCAGTGCATTCCCTCTGTTAATTATTTCTAATTTAACATATATAATACATACATACATACATACATATATATATATATATATACATTCATATATAAAAATGTGTGCATCTCTAGATAGATAGATAGATAGATGATAGATATATAAATTTTTTTTTGTTCAGTAACTTCAGTTATATCTGACTTTTCATGACCCCACTTGGAGTTTTGTGTCAAGAATACCAAACTAGTTTGCCATTTCCTTCTGTAGCCCATTTTATAGAAGAAGGAACTGAGGCAAGCCGGGTGAAGTCACTTGCCCAGAGTCACACAGCTAGTAAGAGTCTGAGGCCAGATTTGAACTCAGGAAGAAGAGTCTTCCTGATTCCAAGCCCAGTGCTCTAACCATTGAGCAACCTAGCTGCTTATACATATGTATGTATGTATATATATATACATATATATATATATAATATATGTGTATATCATTGATATTGCACATAGTCATTTGCCTATTGTCTCCTCCATTAGATTATGAACTCCTTTACTATATTTGCCTTTCTTTGTATTCCTAGCACTTAACATAGTACCTGACACATACATAACAGACATTTAGTAAGTGCTTGTTGACTTAACTTGCCAGGCTCCTAGAAATTTTTGATTAAAGAGAGATAGGATTCATGGGTAGCCAAAAATACGGTCAGATAACAATATTTTGAAGCGGAAAACGGATAAGATTTTCTGCCTTTGATTTAGGGCTATGCCATGTGCTTTTAATTAAGTGTCATCTATCATTCCTTTATTTGTTAACAGTCCAAGTTTACAATTCACTGCTCTGAGCACTTTTTTCCTTAGTCCCTTTTGTCTTTTGGTTGCTGTTAGAGGGCCTCATACTATAGTACAACATGTAGTCTCCTTATTGAATCTTTATTCTGACTTCATGTTTGTGCTCATCAGACTCTCTAACGCAGGAAAGTTTAAACCATGGGCCACTGCTGTGTCACGAGAAGAATGGTTAGCTATGGAAGAGGGAGATATTTGTCGTGTCCATAATGGAGGTGCCAACAATCCAGGGGCACTCAGTAGAGATTGATGATGATGATGAAGACATGAAGAGCTTGGTATACAATGAAAATCTGGCCTTATGAAATGAAAAATGTTGAATCGCTTAGAATTGAAATGTCCAACATTCTGGATGCTAACCAGAGCTGTAAAACAGGATCATGATCATTCAGGATCTTCAGTTTGTGAGGGATGATTGTTTGTTTCATCTTGTTCCTCTCCCACTTTACTGATGTTTTTAATGTTTGTGTAATTCTCGCTACATTTTCATTTCAAATTCAAATGCTTCTGACATGTTGGGAGCTATGACTTTGGAATTCAGAAAGCTAAAGACTTTGTAGAACTTAAAAATGAAAAGAAAAGAATGTTCCACTCAGTATAAATCCCAAAATAATGCAGAACATTGGTATTTGCCATATAAAAACTCTGTTAGGCTTTCTGGCTATTAATAATATACATATGTATGCTGCAAAGCTTTCTCTTTTATACCTTTTGACTGCTGTCTTAAATAAATCCTATGAGAGTTTTTTTTTCTTTTTCTTCCTGAGAAAGATCTATAGTCAAATGCTTAGGAACCCAGATATCTTAAACATCACGCTAAGTTTGAGAACTTCATTTAATCCACTCCTGCTGTCATTTTAACTACCAGGGTAATTCCTAACATCCTTTAAATAATCCATCAGCTTCCCCCTCCTCCAATTGATTATAAAAGTTGCCCCATTCCCCTAAGAAGAGCAGCAAAGTTGGCACCTGATGTGTCACACTGTATATCTAGATGAAAGAGGGGATTCCTGGCCAACATGTCTCCACAGCTCATTGATCTCTCTCTGGAGAAAGGCTGGTATGTCTCCCTACAGATTCCTTAGCTAGATGATTTAAAACTTGCTGCTGAGTAATTTAAAGTCTGGCATTGGATAGCTGTGCCTTGAATAGTGAAAAACATACTGGGAGGCCACCACTATTGCATGCACAAAAGGGGTATTAAATCACTCCTAGAGCAAGCCACATCCTACTGCCGCATTGTGAGGAATTTACTAATGGCTACAGCAGGTGAATTAAGGCATAATAGCCTTAAGTGATAATGAAGGCTTGCAGAATCGTATAGGTACTCTACGTTTAATAAAACAAGCATTTATTAAGCAGCTGCTATGTTCTAAGAACTGGAAGTATAAAGGTAAAAACCAAACAGTTGTTGCCCTTTAGAAACATATTCAATCAGGGAAACAAAATGTATACATAGAAGTAGTATAAATACAAGACATAGAAAGTATATACAGTGAAATTTCTGAAGGAGAGGTGGCACTTCAATCAATGGGCAGACATTTATCAAGCACCTACTCTGATCCATGCACTGGTCTAGGCACTGGAGATACAAATACAAAAGTAGAACATACCCTGCCTTCAAGGAGCATAAATTCTGTCAAGCTGAGCTCTGAAGAAAGCAAAAAATTCTAAGAAGCAGATATGAAGAGTCCATTATCAGTACAGGGGATACTGTACAAGGGCAGAAAAATAGCAGACAGAAAATTGTAAGGAACAGCAAGTAGACCAGTCTGGCTGAAATGTAGCAGGATGAAGAGGAGTCTGAAGCCAGATTATAAAGGGCTTAAAATGCCAAACAGAGAAATTTATATTTTATTATAGAATAAATGATAAGACTTGTGCTGGGGATTTCACTATTCATCTGCATAGAGGATGTATTGGTGGTCATGGAATGAAAATGGAGTCAGAGAATCCTATTAGGTGGCTGTTGTTGTCTGGGACAGCAGTGATGAAACCTTGAACTGTGGTGGTGTCTATGTGAATGGTAAAAAATTTAAAAAAAAAAAAACGGTTGTAATAGATGTTGTGAGGGTAAAATAGATGAGACTTGGCACATGAATGGGTATGAAGGAGTTGCCAAAGTGAAAAGATAATAGGATGGCTCCAAAATTGCAAACCTGGGTGACTACGTGAACTTTCAAGAGAAATAGGAGAACTTTGGAGGAAGAGTAAGTTTGGGACAAAAAATATTGAATTCTTTTTTGAACACATTGAGTTTGAGATGTTTATAGATGTCTAGTTAAGAATGTCTAAAATTGGGTGAGTAATAGAAGACAAGAGCTCAGAAAAGAGCCACTGGTTGAATAGATAGATAGAGAGAGAGAGAGAGAGAGAGAGAGAGAGAGAGAGAGAGAGAGAGAGAGAGAGATAGACAGACAGACAGACAGACAGACAGACAGACAGACAGACAGATAGAAAGATAGATCCATCTAGGGGTCATCTGCCTAGAGATAAAAAATGACCCATGAGGCTGATGGTCACCAGGAAAGAGAGTATTGCAGAATAGAGGGCCCAGGTTAGAGCCTGAATTACACACATAGTTAGAGGGATGAATTTGATGATTTTATGATGATGAGATTTCAGTATCCTTCAAAATAGAGAATTAAAAAGGTACAGCCAGAGAGAGTGGTAGAGAACCAGAGGTTAGCACTGTCATGAAAATACAAAGAGGAGAGAATATCCAAGAAAAGTAGATGGTCAATAGCATCAAATACTACAGAGAGATCAAGAAGAATGAGTAATGAGAAAAGGCCATTGCATATGGCAATGAAGAGATCATTGGTAACTTTTAAGAGTGGGACATTTCAGTTGAGCCATGAACTCTGAAACCATATTTAAAGGGATTGAGAAGTAAGTGAAGAAGAAACAGAGGCAAGAAGTCTAGACAGCTTTTTAATTGGAGTTGACTGTGAAAGAGTCGAGAGATAAAGGACAGCATCTTTAGGGGAAAATACGGCAAAGTAAAGAATTTTTAAGAATATGGGAGATGTAGGCATGTTTGTAGACAGCCAATAGATAAGGAAATGTTGAAGATTTTTGAGATTGGAACAAGAGCAGAAGTAGGGATATTACCCATGGTAAGAATGAACACCTCTTCATCAAACACTACAATAAAGCATAAAAGTACACAGAATGATGTAAAGACATTTTGAGATATACAGAAAGAGAGAAGAGGGCACTCATTGTGAGTGTTCTCTATTTCTTAGTCAAATATGAGGTGAGGTCCTCCACAGGGGGTTTCAAGGAAATACGGTACACGAAACCTGAGAAAAGAAGAGGTATGAAATGGATAGTGTAGGAAATATAATAGAAATCTAATTAAGGAAAAATGAAAGAATTACCATGCTACACTGAGGCTTAGGTCCTAGAGGTGAGATGCAAAGTAAATGTGACTTTGGATTAGGTCCGCACTTGCAACAATGACTTTTACTTGGTCCTAATCACTAAGGTAGTAAACAGGAAGTTGGGCTATATAATATTGATGCACAGAGCAAGGTCAAATTAGCAATAGATTGCATGGGAAAAATTCAGGAAATCTTTGACTGTACAGGAAGTAATTGCTTCCTTCTCCTCTAATGAAGTCTGTCTTGAGCCAGTCCCTGCCCTGTGGCTCTTTGCAACATACCTAGTTGATGATTTGGGGGAAAGCTATTATACTATCATACTTCTTTGGATTTTCACAATGCCTTTTTTCTATCCTGCACCCCCTTCCCTGTTTTCTTGCCTTAGAACAATTCCTTGAGGATTTGGATGCTCCTAGAAATGTGACAAGGATTGGCATGTGCACCAAGGCACCTCTAGTCATATAGAGCAGAAGGAAATTATTCAGGTAGCTTTGGGGGATTAGGGTTAAAATTTTTCTATATGTTTGAGGAAGGACATTCTGGATCTACTGATCCAGTATCTATATTGGAAACACCTACTGATACAATATTTATAATTTAATATTCAGCACGAAAAAGTGAAGTGGCTTACCCATAGTCACACAGCTAGTAAATGTCAAAGATAGGTTTTGAATTTAGGCCTTCCTGAATCCAAAGCCAGCTCTCAATCCTTTATGCCATGCTGGTTTTCCTCTCTGTTTGATACAATAAAGCTCATTCGATTTATTCCACCAGAGTATTAGAAAGCATTAAAATTAGGCTAGAAGAAGGCTTACCCTACTGTTGGAATGTGCAGTAGCATCTGGTAATATCTCATTTTGGTTTTCATAGAAAATAATCACTACATTGTTGCTATGAATAATGAATAATGGTTAACTACATAGTCATCCTATTCTAAACATTTATGCACCTGGGATTTTAGTTTGTCATTTGGGCATCTTGAACAATGTGCTATCTTGCCAGAAAGCTTTCAAAAACAACCAAGTTTAAACTCATAATACAGTTCATATGCAGTCTTCTACTGTATTTTAAAGGAGCAAATAAAATATGTATGTCATGTATAATTGTTTATTTAGAATAAAAACAATTAAAATTAGAACTAGAAAAATAATATTCCTAAATCAACTACATTTTTGAATCATATCCTGTGATTTTATTTAGGGGAACAGGCCAATTCCCACATGCAGCAATGAATTATTTTGCAACAGTGAATTGTAATATCTTACATATTTTAATTTGTAGTTAGAAACTACACATTTTGCTAAATTGAGGAGTTGAATCAGACATAAAGCCCTTTTCAGTAAGTGGAAACATATTTGTATTGGGTTTTGTCTTTATGAGCTGGAATTATTGCAAAAAATTAACCTTTGAGGTGGAAATTCCTATGGCCTAAGGGTGAATATTTTTGGAAAATTTGATAAAATTCCATTTGGCCACTTTAAAGTTTCTCAAGTGTGTGGGGGAGGTAAATGGGCTGAAGAATACTTGGAAATAATTATTTCATCAGTTAAGAAAAGTCCTAGATTTGTTCAGATAAGTCAAATGACTTTCTTTGGTTAACTCAGGCTTGGCCTAGGCTTACTAAAAAATAAATATGCCCTAGGTTCATTTGTTGCTTTTAAATTTAATTTCTTCCTAAATGGAAAACAGTGTTCATCATAACACTGACCTTTATTTGTATAGTATTTTGCATTTTGTGAATTCTAGCTTGTGATTAATTGGATCATCTGTGTGAAATACTTAGTGATGTTTATCCATTACAGAAGAACTTGAAGCATAGAGAGACAAAGTGCTAAATTGTTCCTTTTAAGGCATTGTTTATCAAACTAGGGCTATGTTTCCAGAGGGACTTACAGGGAATTTTCAGTAGCCATCCCTCTACAACCACGTTCTCTCACCGCATAGTTTTTTTTTTTTACTTTAGTACGTAAACTATCTTCTGTTCTCTGTAAATTATCTCTGAAGACAGCCCTCCTCATCTTTGTCCAAAAGTTTCTCCTTCCATGATCAGGGCTTTAGGTCTTTTTAAAATAAATATGAATGAAGGGGGAATTGATGACTTGGTTAGGGTATAGTAGGAAGCCTTCTTCTGGGGTATATATGGGGGGAGTTAAGGATGTGTCAGAGATATTGAGCTTGAAAACTTTGAAAGTCATCCCTTTACATGCATATACATCATTCTTTGGATTAGCATTTTGTGTCACTCAAAGGATTATTATGGTTTGAATGATGATTAATCTTTTTAAGTAAAGTTGAAGCTTTCTTCTCATGAACTCTGCCTCTCACCCTTTCTATGAGCTTGACCCAAATATACAATAGAATCTATTTGATATATATCCAAGTAGACACATGTACCTAAGTCACAGTACTTGCATATGAATCTTTGGTATCTCTATTTTTTTACTTTAAAAATATTTACTGTAACATGTTTTCATTTCACTTTTATTTGCACTCTAATGTCATATTTACTCCTGTGCCATAAGCTTTGGTTTCTTCTGGGATGTCTTTTTCTTTTGAGCAACCTCTTCTTCTGGTTTAGGAACAATTTGTTACTTTACATAAATTATCATCTCAATATGGCAAGGAGAACTCATGTGTGGGTTGATTCGACCATGAGCCCTGTAAGTACACGGTCGCATTTTGGAAGCCTGGTTAACCTGGATATGCTCAATGACAAGAGAATCCACGTCCAAACCTTCAGCTCTGTGTTACTCTCTGCATTTTCAAACACATGCAGCAAGAATTCAGCATGCTTTTGGGCCAACGACCCTGTGTCCAGCCCCACTGCTCAGCCTGGGCACACCTGCCAACTCCACCATTAGATGGCCGTAAGGGAACACATTATTTCTTTAATGTGACATCTTTCAGATACTTGGTAGCTTTTCAGATATGCATGCCCTTGATAGCTTGGGCTGGTTTTACAGGTATTCTTGAAGTGGACCCAGAAATTTGAACCCCTTAACTTGCATGATTTTGTGGGGTTATCTGGATCAAGGGGGTACCTCACCATTTTAAATGATTACCTAGGACGGCTCAAGGGAAGAGCAGTATCTCTATTTCTAAGAGTCCTCTAATTCTCTTAGCTGGAAATAACCTCTCCCTCCTCAGATCTCTTATATTTTTCTATTATGCATCTAACCCAGGGACGGGGAACCTGCAGCCTCAAGGCTACATGTGGCTCTCTAGGTCCTCAAGTGTGGCCCTTTGCCTGAATCAAACTTCACAGGACAAATCCCCTTAATAAAAGGATTTGTTCTGTAAAATTTGGACCCAGTCAAAAGGCCCCACCCAAGAACCTAAAAGGCCACATGTAGCCTCAAGGTCACAGATTCCCCATTCCTGATCTAACCTGTTTCAATTTGGATTCTGATTTTATGTGTGTTTGTCTTACCTTTCTAGCTAGCGCATGGATTGCCTTAATCATCTTTCTATCCACACCCACCTCACTGCCCACCTGCCCCCATCACACACACACTGAGCACATGTTCTTGTATAAGTGAATATTTAAATGAGGTTTTGCTTCTAATATAACCATAAATGGAAAGGATGTAAAGGAATGTTTTTATGAAAGGCAGAATAGAAGAAAAGGAGGACAGTACAGTAATTATGACTGATAAGTTACTTTTGTTGTTGTTTTTGTGGATACAATTCAATAGCAATTCATTTTAAGACCTAGTCCATGCAAGCATATGTCATAAATATTCAATTATAATTCTTTTTCCAGAAGGATGAAGATCAATAGAATTAAGTTGATATGTTATGAAAAAAATAAATAAAATATTTTTTAATATCCTAGCACATGGAAAGAAAAGTGTATTTGTCTGATAAGCTCATGCTCCTCATTCTTGGAATTCTCAGAATCATATGTATAACCATTTTTTAGTTTTGTATTAATGACTCCTTTACAACAAAGCTGTTGCTGCCTGTTGAGGAACTGTGGTTAAAAAGAGAAAAAAGAGAGAGTGTGAAAACCTATCACGTGCTTTCCACCATTCTAAGCAGCAAACAAACCTAGGACCTCAACAGAACTATTTTGATTTGGGTCCTCACTGAGAGAGGCTAACACTGTGTATTATTTACTTTGTGACAATTTTCCTCAATCTCCCGTGCAACCCTGATGCTCAAACTTGGCCCTCAAAAGAAAAAATAAATAAATGAACATATATGTGGGTATGTGTGTATGCATAGATATGTGTGTGTAAATAATTAAGGTATTAATAAATTATTTTAAAATTATTTAAATAATTTAATTAATTAAATTATGATTCAAAAATTATATCTATAGAGCTAGAAAAGATCTTAGAGGCCATGTAGTCCATCCCCCTCATTTTATAAATGATAAAATCAAGCCTCAGAGTTTAATGACTTGCCTAAGATCACACTGTAATTATTAATTATTAATTAATTATTATCAGACTTTAATTATTAGGGGCATGATTTGAATACCAGTTCTCTGAGTCCATATCAAGGACTGTCCATAGAATTTTGAGAACCATTTACATAACAGTCTTTTTGTGGTATATGAATAATTATTATATTTTGAGAATAGCATCCAGCAGTGGCATTGTGATGCCAAGAGGCCATTTCTTTCCACAATAATAATAGCCAATATTTATATCTGCTTATTATGTGCCAGGCATTGTGCTAAGTGCTTTACAATTATTATCTCATTTGATCCTCACAATAACCCTGAGAGGCAGGTGCTATTATTATTCCATGTTACAGATGAGGAAACTAAGACAAACAAAGATTAAATGACTTGCCCAGGATCACACAACTGGTAAGTGCCTAAAGCTGGATTTGAGAGTTCTTGACTCCAGACCCAACACTCTATCCATTGAGGTGCTTACTCATTTTTTACCCCAGCCAACCTCTGGCCTTATAATGATGGTTGCCATTTTTGGTTTCTAGATTCTATCATCTCTCCTTTTTCAGTGTAGATCCCTCAATAAGTAAAAGAGAAGGATACAGGCCTACTGAAAACAGTACATATCTTTTCTTTGGGGTGATTTCAATTCAGTTCAACATTTATTAGGTACCCAGTAGGTCTAAAGCACAATGGTGATAGCTAGTTTAAGTATTATATTATGAAACATCCCAGGGAAAAATACAGAAAGAAAAAAATAAGAAAAGAGGAAAAAAAGAACTATGAAATTTTTAAAGAGTCTAAATCACTAGACTTGGATACCTAAATCCTGGGTTACTTAAGGAACTTGGAGAATGTGTTTACTAAGCTCTTATCAATCATCTTTGGAAAATTTATGAGGAATGAAAGAAGTGCCTCCTGGAGGTCTGGAGGATTCACAAATAGTATTGTGAATTTAAAAAGAGCAATACATTTGGTTTCTTAAATGGTAGACCAATGATTTTAACACTGATTCCTGGCAGAAACCTAGAATACATTTTTAAAAGGAGGGTGTGTAAACACCTAGAAAGTGAAGTGATGGTCAATAAAGACCAACATGAATTTATCCAAGAAAAATTCATGACATTTTCTTTTGTAGGTTAGGGAATGGCCATATGTAGTAACTTTGGATTTCAACAAGATTGATACATATGTGTGTGTGTGTGTGTGGTGTGTGTGTGTATTATATAGTACATATACATATGTACTATATGATATATATATATATATATATATATATATGTACTATATGATACTGTCATGATATTCTTGCAGGCAAGATGGAAAGATACGGGCTAGACCATGTTTGAGTTTGGTGAAGTCTGAACTAATTGAATAACCAAACCCAAAGAACTGATCATTAATATTAAATTGGAGTTTATATTAGGCTTCAATAGGGCTCTATTCTTGGCCTTTTGCTTTGCAGCATTTTTATCAAGGACTTAAATGAGGTAATTCTTATCAATGTGTGCATAATAAGAAAATGGCAATTGTGAGAAGCTACTGCTATATAATAGAATTGCAGTGAAAAAAAGTTGATAGGCTAGAATAGCAGTTCTCAAAGTAAGGCCCAGAGACCTCTAGGGTTCCTGAGATCCTTTTGGAGGTCTGTGAAATCAAAACTATGTTTCTTATAATATTAAGATGCTTTAATTTCTAATATGGTAAATATTGGTAAATATAACCAGTGTTATATGGGAGCCAACTCAAATTGGCTGGGAAGAACCTGTTGTTAAATATTCAGTGTGAACATTTAAATCCAGAAATCAGCAAATGCTACAAATCAGGCCTTGATTTATTGTTTTCTTGATAGTCTAAACTATAAGTTCCCAAAATGGGCAAGCCCTCCCCCTAGGAGGTGCTGGAAGGATCAGGGGAGGAGGGAGAGGTAGTAGTAGCCTCAGGTGCAATTGGGGGTGGAGGGAGGACATTGAATAAAAATAAGGGGAAGGTGAAAGCAAAAGGAAAGAAGAGAAGAAAATTTTGGAAAACTATTTGTATATGTTTCATCTGTTGTGTAACAGTTAAAGTCATAGTAATTATACTATTTTCCAAATAAACACACAAAAGGCAAGTTATAACCAATCAGTGGTCAAGTCCCCTGACAGGTCTTAACAAGCAAGTGTTGGCAGGTGAGCATGACTTGTTTACAATACAATACCATGTGACTACATGATGTAATATTGTGTCATCAAAATTTCAATACAGGAAAAAACCACAAATTTACAATTAATTATTAAATTTCAGATGTCATTTTTTAAACTATATTTTAAATTTTTTGAAATGGTGCAAATTTCAAAAAAAAAAACATTAAAGGGTTAAAGAAAATAAATTCCGGGGGCAGGGAGAGGTGCTGAATACTTTTTTGAAAGGGGGCAGTAGTAGGCCAAATAAGTTTGGGAACCTCTGGTCTAAACTTAAGTGATAGAGAAAACGTTAATAATGCAGATTAAGTTTAAAAGTGTATTGTATGTATAGTTTTGGTTTTTGTTTTTTTTTTTTTTCAGAGGGACTATTGTTAAACATTTACCAGCACATTCCTGGTTTGTTGTTCATTCATTTCAGTCATGTCCAACTCTTCATGACACCATTTGGAGTTTTCTTGGCAAAGATACTAGAGTAGTTTACCATTTTCTTCTCTAGCTCATTTTACAGATGAGGAAACTGAGGCAAACAGGGTTAAATGACTTGCCCAGGGTCACACAGCTAGTAAGTGTCAAGGCTAGATTTGAACTCAGAAAGATGAGTCTTCCTGATTTCAGGCCCAGCACTCTATCCACTGCACTATCATTTTCCTGGATGTAACCTGAATAAACAAAAGTTCTTTGAAGAAGAGTCCTTAATAATTTTTTTAAGAGTGTAAAGTAGTTCTGAGACCAAAAAATTTGAGACCTTCTGGGCTAGGGCAGTAAGCCAAATCTTTCCCTTTCTCTCCCCCACCCCTGTCCCTACCTGTGCTTTAAGAAACTCTCCCTAATGAAGCCTTGTCAGTACCCACTCTCATACACTATGAGGTTAAATGTCAGAAATGAGACTCAAACCCAGATCTTCTTGATTCCAAGACTATCTTTCTACCCACTGTGTCTCTCAAATAAGACATTGGATTTTATAAGATAAAATTTGGTAGAGATAAATGCAAGGCCCTACACTTTGGTTGAAAAGATCAACTACCCAATCCCAAGTTCTTGGTGGGTTGGTAGAGGGTTAGGAGAGGGACAAAGAGGAAGTGGCAGAAGTGGAGTGGAGATTGCTGACTTCTTCATGTGAAAAAAGACCTTGGGGTTGAAGTTTCAAGTTCAAAATAAGACAATGGCATGACATGGAGCTAATGTGATTTATAGCTGCACTGATAGACCCAGGATTAGGGAGATAATCATTGTACTATACTCTGCACTGGAGAGAGAAATCACATGTAGAACATGTATCTATTTCTAGTCACCACACTTTGTTCAGTTGTTTCAGTCAGGTCTGACTCTTTGTGACCCGTTTGGGATTTTCTTGGCAAAGATAAATTTTTACTGGTTTGCCTTTTCCTTCTTCAACTCATTTTACAGATAAGGAGACTGAGGCAAACAGGGTTAAGTGACTTGTCCAGGGTCACACAGCTAGTAAATATCTGACGTTGACTTTATACTCAGGAAGAGGAGTTTTCCTGACTCCAGACCTGACACTCTATCTGCTGTGCCACCTAGCAGCCCACCATGATTTAGAAAAGACAATCAGAATGGTGAGGAGACTCTAAAGGCATTCATTTGTTGAAAGAACTGAGGATATTTATCCTGGAGAATTAAAGGACATAGAAAGGGACATGATAGCTTTCTTCAAGCAGGTTTATAAACTATTTGAGCTGAAAGGGACCTCAGAGATCTTCCAGTCCAAATTACTCATTATTCAGATGAGGAAAGCATGACTCAAGAAAATGAAGTGACTTGCCCAAGGTCACACAGCTAGTTCACAGAAGAACCAAGACTTGAACCTATGTCTCTCGACTCTTAGGTAAGTGAAAATTATAGAGGTAGATGTGAATTACTTGTCACTGAAAGTCTTTAAGCAAATATCAGGCGACTACTTAAGGCTTTTGAAGAGAGGATTGCTGGTCAGATATACCTTGAACTAATTGGGGTTTAGGAGAATCCAATGTTATTTAGGTCATCTCCCTGACTTACCAAAAATATCTCTGTGTGTGTATATGTGTGTGTGTGTGTGTGTGTATACACATGCATATATAATGTCTGAATATATATATACATATATATATATATATATATAAATACACACACACATATATGTTTTTTACAATCATGATTCTCCATGCTATTTTACAGGATAATAAGCTTTGTTTCTAATTAGTTCCATCTATCCTCCCTGATTGACCTCCTACTTCTATTAGACTTTTGCCCTTATAGTTAGCCAGCTCATTTTTTATTTGGAAAAGTATAAGTTTCTAAGCTCTTGTAGAATCTATTTCCTTAGGCCTTAGCACTGAGTATGAGAGCCCCACCTTTAATGCAGACTTCTGAACCTCCATCTATAAGAAACAGTAACCTCCCTCACTCTAGTCCTGGCATCCTAGAAACCTGGTTTTTGCCCTAAGGCCATTTGGGTAAGGAAAACTTTAGCCAATGAGTTTTACTTTTCAGCTTTGGTTTTTGTGTATTGACCTTGACAAGATCTTTGACCTTGGGAGCTACTTCTTATTATTAAACTCATGTTTTCTCTTGGTTGGCGTTTTTGTGTTGGGTTTTTTTTTTTTGAAGCAAATGTACTGACCACCTGACAACTTGGCACAAATGGTTTGTGCTTTTTTTGTGAAGTTGGCTTTTCTACTCTGTTGCCCTAAACTGGCATTAATGTTCCCACTTTTCTGAAGGCCACATAGCCCAATATGCAATCTATCTGGGCCAAAATGATCCCTCTGCCCTGAACTATGTGCTGCTCCAAGCTCAGGATCCCCCTTTATCCTTTATTCCACCTGTTCAAACCTGTGTTTTCCTCCTATCAGAATGTTGACTGTAGCACTTAGTAAGACACTGGTAACAGTCACACCATGTATTTAATATAAACATCTCCCCCCAACCCCAACCAATAAATGGTGACCCTTCTTCTCTTACTACTAGAATCTCCCTCTCCTTTTTTGTTACTGCAGGGATTACTGCATAAAATAAAC
The DNA here is from genome assembly GCF_003287225.1 of Phascolarctos cinereus. Taxonomy (NCBI): domain Eukaryota; kingdom Metazoa; phylum Chordata; class Mammalia; order Diprotodontia; family Phascolarctidae; genus Phascolarctos; species Phascolarctos cinereus. Next base: position 343,987,630 of record NW_027555958.1, read on the forward strand.
TAGAATATCATGAACAACTGTTCCCATAAATGATACTTAATTGACTTCGATTAGTACTTGAGGAAGGGATGAATAAAGAAATAAACAGGCCCCTTGTTTGTTTTGGGGGGGGGAAACTTTCCATTTCAATATTTCTATGTGAGTTAAAACTTCTCCAAAATATTCATCCTACTTTGTATGTTACTGACTCTTTCCTGCCTTCTTTATCTCAAAGTGGGTGAATGTAGTGTGATGGGGTTACATAGTGCAGCCGTATGGCACTAGGTAGATAATTCCATTTGCTTTTATTTGGGGGACAGGATTTGCCACCACTAACATATTTTTCATATTATCCCCGTTTCTATAGGAGGATAGCAATATAGAAAGCAAGATAATCCCTTTCTATTTAGGAGCTACTCTTGTGTTCCATGTTAGACATTAGTGGAATCACAAAAAAAGAGTAGATGGTATGTTCCCTGGCCCCAAAGAGCTTATTGTCTAGTTCACATAATACTCTGATTATGGTTTTATTCTCTTTCCTGTAACTGCATGTTTACAGTTAAAAGCTACTACATTATAAGAGATGAGTGAAATATAACTGTGACAGATACCAAACTACAGTTGTCATCTAAATCTTGTACAAAGGCATTCCATCTGTGTTTTAAATTTCAGAGCAATAAAATATGCCCTGGTGTTATGTCTGCTTTTCCAAATCAGTTTGTACCATTAGAAGTAGAAATATGGCTAAGGCAACTTCTTACCACTTATCAGTGATAGCGTAGAGGATTTTTCCCTTCCAAAGGGAAATGGACTTATTTATTTCTACAATCCTTCTTCTCTTTCAGATTCTGTGGCTTTACAATTATTTTTTAATTAAGGATAAATGAAAAGAGTGAAAATGATGGATATCTTTTAAACCATACAGGGATAGATATTCCATGGCCATTTAAGTGATTTCCTGCCTCTATAAGAGAGTGGATCCTTCTAGATCATTGCATATATATGGCATGGTTATGCTTCTTTATAAATTTCATGGATAAGGGAATTTGACAAAGCCCTTTCAAACCCACTGCCATATCAGTCCTTGAGCATACCAAAATAAATTATCTCCAAAGAAAGGAAACGATGTTATCTAGACATGGCACCCATACTAGAACAGTATCTAAACAAAAACCACAATATAAGCACCAGCAGATCTTAACTTTATATTTTAATAGCAATAACCAAAACCTTTACTAAAGTGTATGCCAAGAAACACTGAGTTCCTGAAAAGATTTCAACACAGGTGGTAATTGTAAAAATATGTTTGCCTGCAAAATGTCAAATGTAGCAAACAAAACTATTCTCCCATAATAAAAAATGAATTTTGTTGTCAAATATGATTTTACAGTTATTTTGGCCATCTTGTGTGGCCAGTGAACAATTTTAAGGACAGAGTGTCTATATTATTGTGTAATTGAAGAATCTATGAATTTTGTTTTACTACTTGGATCAGGTCTAAGGTATACTCAGTGTCCATCATTCTTACAAGGATTTGATCCAGAATGGAGATGAATATGAGCTCTTTAGGAAAAAGTCTCCTGAGATTAAATTCAATTTAAAAAATAAAAACAAAGAGGATAGTGATTATCACATTTTATGTGAGTTATTGATATCTTTTGGTTTTTTATATCATCCTCATTTATGGATATATCACCTCCTCCTTCTCTTGCCCGGTTAACTATGTACTCCTTGAATCTATAAAACAGAAAAATGAAAGGAGGGGGAGTAAGCAGTTGAGTGAAACTAATACATTGGTCCTGTCCCACACCCACAGTTTCCCACCTGTGCAAAGAAGAGATGGAGGTTCTCATGTTGTCTTTGGAGACAAGCTTGGTAATTGTAATTATACAGCATTCCATTTCATTTATTCTGTTCCTTCCATTTCCATTGTTGTGCTCATCATGTGTATCATTTTCCTGTTCTGCTTAAATCACTCTCAGTTCCTGTAAGTTTCCTAATGGGATTATTTTTATAGCAATGTGTCTATTATGGTCATAAATTCAGTTCTGTGTAGTAAAAACCTCCTTTGTTTTTCCAGAAGTTCTCATATGAAGAAAATATCAGTCTTAATCCAAGGCTAAATCATTCCAACATATATTTACAAGGAATCAGTCCTCAATTGCATTTTAAGAACCTACTGTGAATAAAGCACTTGTTAGGCATTAGGGAAACAAAGACATAATGGAAAAAGAAAACAGTTCCTGCCCTCATGTTGCATGCATCCTAATAGAAGGAAGACTTGGCTTGTTTATTTTAATCATTGAAGGAAGTTAGCCATCTGCATCAAAACACTAAGATCTTATAGTTGGTTTTGGTGCCATATTATTCATTTAAATCCTTAGCTAGAGAACTGTGATTATCATCTTCCTTTTTTCCGAAGGTATTAGTGTTAAGAGGTTTTTTTCATTTTTAATAGAGTCTATATCATTTGAAATTTAGAAAGAACATTAGTCATCATTTAATTTAGATTCCTGCTCAATGCAGCAAATAATTTCAGCATTTTTCCAACATCTCAGAGAGACAGTCATTAGGCCTCTGATCAAACACTTTCAGTGTCAGGAACCTCACTACTTCTCAAGGTAGCCCATTCCATTGTTATCTCCAACTGGTCAGTGTCTGTCTTAAAGTATAGCAGCACAAACTGTATATATTATTGCAGGTCCTATCTGTGCAGCACAATGTACAATCAAATTATTACTGTTCTTGATATGGAGAATCCATTTCTATCAGTGTAGTTTATGAGTTCAATTCAAAGAAAAATTATCAACTTCTTACTAGATGCTACGAGAATGTTTAAAAATGGAAAAAATGGCATATTCTCTGCTCTCAAACAGCTTACAATCTAATAGGGATGATATAACATGTACAAAAGGATATTTTGTGACATTTCCATCAGAGGGAAAGAGGGGCCCCAGGTACAAGTGACACTGAGGAGGTGTGAGTTTCAGAGTTGATGTGATCTTATGGGAAAATAAGTTTCTGCAGACCATTTAGGAGAGCAGCCACGTAAGAAAGAATGAGGTATATTAAAACAGATAACATGAAAATATTTGTTCCATTCATTTATCCTGGTCTTTGAATTAAAATTTGTTGCCTGGACCAACAAAGTGTTTTATAAAATTTGGCCACAGTGATCTAGAGTGGGAACCATTTTTTGAAGAGTTGAGGTACTTGTACAGAAACTTAAGGGTTTTGCCTGTGTCTCCTGAGCTTTAAGTTTGGCTCAGTCCAGTCGTTTTTTTCAGTCATGTATGACTCTTTATGACCCCATTTGGGATTTTCTTGGCAAAGATACTGCAGCAGTTTGCCATTTCCTTCTCCAGGTCATTTTCCAGATGTGGAAACTGAGGCAAACAAGGTTAAGCAACTTGCCCAGGATCACATAGCTAATAAGTGTCTAAGGCTGGATTTGAACTCAAAGAGATTAGTCTTCCTGACTCCAGACTCATGGCTTTATCTACTATGCCACCTAGAGCTTTATTAAATTTCAATTTCTGTCTATAATCATTTGAGGTGATAATATGTGTTTCTTGACCAAATGGCCCAGACCTTCACTGCTAAGACTTGGAAACTCAGCTACAACTCAGAAAATTTTAGCAGAAGTCATAAATGTTAGAATAAAATGCTTCTAATTCCCTGTATTTAAGAAAAGGGGGAAAAAACAACTTTGTTTCCATTATCATTGTATTTCAGACTAAGCTGAGTCAACTTCCAGAGACTCTTGTTCATCCTACAAGTCTCCAGCACCTTCTTTTTAGATAATGAAAAACCCAATTATAAAACTCAAGCATGCCGCCCTGACCTCACTCCCCTTGTGCCCCATCCCCCTTTCTATTTTTCAGTTTCAGAATTTCAAATTCGTAGACAGACAGGATGGTGTAAGCTTTCACAAATGTGCCTTGTCAGCTGGTGATGATAATAGTGTCTACTCTTAGCTTACTAGAAGGGATTGTAGAATCCCTGCTGCTATACTAGTACCTAATGTATGTGTCCATTTCAGCATGGTTTAAATTGGTCCTAGGCTGGTAGACTTCAATGATGTGTTAAGGTCTTTCCACCAAATGCAGAAGGAGACACTAGGAAATGCATTTGTCTACTATGGATATGTATTTAGACAAAATTATTAAACATTTAGTGGTTTAAAAGTGGCCTTTCTAATCAGATTGAATGATGAGGGAGCATATCTGCTATTTTGATAAGACTGTGGCCAGCCTAGCCTTTGGTATAGAAGGTAGATAAAAATGATTCCGCCTGTTGGCTGCAGGGATGTCTGGTTTCTTTTTCCTGTATCTGTGCCAAAGTGTATCTCCCTTATTCATCTTGCAAACTGTCCTTAAAGTTAATCATGCTGAACATTTTGTGTATGTTTGCCTGACAATAAATGAGTTTGGGGGTAGGGAGGGAAAGTGCAGAGAAAAAAAACCCACAACTTTATTAGGACAGAAACAAGAAAATGTTCCCTTTGTTTAGATTAACCCTTACTGCAAATGTTACTAAGAATGGAATTTGAGAATCTTTGTTTTGCTCTGTAAGATACCAAAGATAAAGTATCAAACACTCTAGTTAGCTAGTTTGAGTCAACACTATCTTGATGCTGATTTTTATTCTATTCAATTATTCTTTTAAAAAACATTGACCATCTTAAAGGGAAATGTTCTCTGCTTGATAAACTTACTTTCTTATGCTACCAATCCTCCAAATTAGGTAAAGCTATTTCTACTACAAAGTATTTCCTTGGGAGAATAAAGGTACCCCCAAACATATATTGAAAATAGTCTATAGTCTCTTGAGTTATATTTAAAAGTAGGGGAGAGGATGTTTGTGAATGTTTTTTAATTAGGTTTATGGTTAAATCTTAACAATTAAAGACTTTGTGGTTTTTTCCTGATGATCTCTTTTCTAGATGATAGAATATCAGGTCAGCTTCATGATGGATTAACTGTATGGTTTGCTCCCTACCAAGTAGCAGCTCAGCATTACTAGCTGGTCAGAAAGTTTTCTGTTGTATCATAAAAGCCTGCTACGGCTAGGGTGTCATGTTTTCTTAATAAACTTGGATTTCAAGATTTTAAATTCATATCTGTATAGATTTCTATCTTTACGGATGCCATCACTGTAAGTATGTTGGAAGTCTGACCATGATACCTAAATTTACAGATATTCACCTTTATCTGCAAGGCAGACTGACATTACCAACCTTCTAGAAGTAAAGAAAAAAATCTTGAGACAGCTGACACTTGTGTACTTTATTCTATAGGGGAAAGTTGTCTCCTAATTCAATTCAGCAAACATTTATTAAAGGCCTACTATGCACATTATTTTTGTCCTAACTCTTATTTAACATATATTCCAAATCAACTTGGTAATTGCAATGACTTAAGTTTTCCAGATTGGCACAGATTCAAAATGTACACGAGAACAGGATGGGGAAGAAAGGATGGTAGAAGGAAATGGAATAAAAGAATGATATCAGAAGAAGTCACTAAGATCCGCAAGAAGTGAGAACTGATATATAACCTGCAATCAGTGTATGAAAGAGAAAAATGGAAAAGCACATACAAAACAACCAGAACAGACTGGGTTCAGTATTAGTACTGGATGAGCAGACTAATGTTTCAGTAGCTCCTGAAGGAATCAGAGCACAGTACAATACATTAGGGGAAGTTCATAAAGATAAGTCATCAAGGACTGAGTAAGTGATGTTCAGTATCTCTTCTCAAGAAGTCAGAGAAGTAGGGCAGCTAGGTGGTGCAGTGAATAGAGTGCTAGCCCTGGAGTCAGGAGGACCTGAGTTCAAATCCAGCCTCAGACAATTGACACTTACTAGCTGTGTGACCCTGGCGAGTCATTTAACCCTGATTGCTTCACCGAAAAAGCAAAATTTTTAAAAAAAAGTTAGGGAAGTGTATTATATATTTGAGAAAGATTTACATCAAAATGGATAAGATGACGTATTCAAGTACAAAGGGCAAACTTGCATTATTTTCACAAATGTGGAACAACTGATGATGCCAGCTAAATGATACCTTGATTATTTGACAGGTTATCTCTTCCAAAGTTTCAGAAATGGTAGAATATTATTCTGTATCATCACTATATAGCTCCCATATACTCCGTATGGAATCAAAAAGTTTCCCCCTAACTCTAACCTTAATAATTCCTAGTTCCTTTAAAGCCCATTTGGAAAGGCAGCATGACATAGGGCTTCTAGAACATAGTATCTGGAGTTGGGAAGACCTGGTTCAAATCCTGTAAAGTCCTTTACTAGTGATTACAGATCTGATCCTCAGTTTTCTCACCTGTAAAATGAGGATGATAGTGATACCTGTAGTAGTAAAGCTCAAAGAGAATAATGTAGATTTTGTCCTGAAGATATTAGGGAAAAACAACATAAATTAAATATACGCAGTTTTTTTTGCTCACTTCAATTTTCAGGAGAAAATATAAAATAATGGGTGTTGTGTTTAATATATGAACTGTAGTTATTTTTAAAATGACAAATCTCATTTGACTATATGGAATCTGCTTATACTTCACATGATGTAGCTATTTAATTCTGATTAATTCACACATATATTGCTCATTTACTATGCTATAAAATGAAATAATTCTTGCTCTAAAGAAGCTTGTAGTCTATTATTTATGCTGTGGGAGAGATAATCAGGCATAGCTATTTATGTATATATGTATGTATGTATGTATGTATGTTTATATGTATATTTGTGGCAGATGGTGTTGGAGTGGATAGAGTGATCGGCCTGCAGTCAGAAAGACTCCTCTCCCTGAGTTCAAAGCTGATCTCAGACACTCACTAGCTATGTGACCCTGGGAAAGTCACTTAACTCTGTTTGCCTCAATTTCTTCATCTGTAAAATGACCTGCAGAAGGAAATAGTAAACCACTCCACTATTTTGCCAAGAAAATCCAAAATGGGGTCATGAAGAGTCAGACATGGCTGAAACCACTGAATAACAACAACAAATGCACATAGATACATGCACATTTTCTGATAATACATGTGGTTACATGCCATGTATTTTATAATTTGCCTTCCAACCTTTCACATGCTATAATTCTTGGGTTCATATCAAACTAATTGTCTTTCCATGACTACATCCTTGTTGGATGATGACAGCGTGCCAGATCTTAGATGGATAGACAAATGGGCCAACAAGTAAAAACTCACTCAGAATAATGCCTGCAGAGATGATTGAAGTTGAAAATTCTGAAGTTCCCTTTTCACCTTGCTTTCTAAATAACTGAATTATTTTAGTCTTCCTTGTTAGGTCTTATTTCCCTACTCAAAGCCTACACTGAAGTTGAGAAATATCTTGGAGAAGGTTACAGATTTTATAGTGTTTATAACATAAAATTGACCCTCCTAATATCAAATTTCTATCCAGTTTATTATAGTCTTTTACTCTTCTCTAACCTTAGTGACTGGGTTGGACAAAACTAAATGATTCATTACCATCTCATCTTTACATTACTGAAATAGCAATATTTCTTAAACATCTTTGATTCTATCAATATAGTTCCCCCAATTTCTCCTTAATTAAACAAAAGGCTACTTGCTGCATTGGGCAAATATTTGATGATTTAAGGTAAATCTAATCCATCCACTTTTCATTCATTAACAACAGTTTGTGCTGCCAAAATGCCTTCATTTTAAAGATATATTTTTGGTACTTTTTAAAAAGTTTATTGTGTTCTTCCTTCTTTCCAAAAAAAAAAAAACCTTTCTTTGTACTGAGGATAGCAAAATCAGAAATCAAAATTTCACACATATCATTGAGTTAAATTCATAGCCAAAAAATAAAAAAGTCTGCCATCGATTTTTTTAAACACATAGAATCACAGAACTTCAGGGAGTGAAGAGAACTCAGAGCCATTTGGTCCAACCAATATAAGAAAGGAATTCCCATTTATTAATTCTATAAGCTTCAGAAATGAAAGCATTCCATCAGAACTAAGTTGAAAATAATACTTGGCAGCTTAAAAAAATCATATCCTTCATCTCTCATCTGGCAATGACTCCTTTAGCATCAGAACCTTCATTTTTGCTATCATTTCTACAATGACCTTGAACTTTAAGAAAGTCAGATGATGGAATTGGAGGGAAAAATCAAGCAAGAAGAAAACTGACACAAGACTAACATCAGTATCTCTCAGAACACCCATATGAACATGTGATTAATAGATAAAGCAAAGAGACAGTTTATAGGGCAAAACCCAAAAAAGAGAAAATAGCTGGGGAAAACATATTCAAAGTATAATGGAATCTAAAATATTCAAGATGCATTTTTATATATTAACCAACATATGTATGTGTTGCAGATGTCTGGGGAAATTTCAGGTGCCCTGTGTGTTACTGGGAGCCAGAGGAATTTTTACCCAGAAAAGTTTAATTTCTTATTTGAAGGATAGGGGAGCGACTTCTAGTTTACTCCTGATCCCTAATTCTTGTGGGGAGAGCTCTAAATCTTTTAGCAGCCCTGTAAAGACCAAGTTTCCTTCAAAGAGGGGAGACTTTATTTTTTTATTTTATATTTTTCCTAACAGTCTGGCTTTCATCAGGCTTTTGCAGGACAGGGGGGTAACACTTAGGCACATTGCAAAATGATGGCTGATTATAAAAACTGTGTAACCATGAATTTGAAAGTGGGTGCAATTCCCAGGTCCACCAGCTAGAGTCAACCTGTATTCTTGTAGGAAAATGGTAATTTCCAGGTTGTTTTTGAACTGTTATATGTGACCTTTCCCAGAAAAGCAACTCCATTGATTTGATTGGGACATTCAATTTTTTTTTGTTATTGTTCAATCATTTTTGAGTCATGTCCGACTCTTTGTAACACCATTTGGGGTTTTATTGGCAAAGATACTGGAGTGGTTTGCCTTTTCTTCTCCAGCTCATTTTACAGATGAGGAAACTGAGGCAAACAAGATTAAGTGACTTGCCCAGGGTCACACAGCTAGTAAGTGTCTGAGGACAGATTTGAACTCAGGAAGAACAGTCTTCCTGACTCTGGGTGAAACACTCCTCTATTCACTTTGCCAGCTAGCTGTCCATCAAATGTTTAACTGGGAGAAAATATAAAGGCAGGACACTCCCCCTCAACTCAGTTGATATACTTATAGAATGTAGTCATAGCTAATATGGTTATAATATGTTAACAAGGTGTTAACCATCCTAGTATCCCCCTCATAAAGTATGAACATTTTTCTGAATCAACAGGGGAAAATGTCATTGGATTAACAAAACAAGGGATGTAAAGTAACTTTCAGAGCTTTAAATTATTAATCCCTAAAAACAAAGATCGAGTCAGTTAAAGAAAAATAAATGCAGAACCCGCCTTTTAGAGGATTTTTTTCTGTTCTCCCAACATTCTAACACACATGAGCCACGGTTTCCAGCAGCAAAGCTACTTTCCCAGAAAGAGACCGCTGCATCCAGCAGGTAGAGAGTCAATGTTAGAGCACTTGGGACATAGTCTCAGGGAGCACAGACATACTCTATACAGAGAGGCAGTCACTCAAGTCCAAAAGTAGCTTAAAGGACTTTGATATCTTGTAACAACAAAAGTCAGCTGTCCACTAACAAGAAGGCAAGCCTCAGCATTTAGTACCTGAGTTGTAGAGAGGAGCAGACTTTGGAAACCCATCTGAGTACACACAGCCCAAACATTGCGTCCAAGAGAGAGCTTTGCTGAGAACCCTTTAGTAGGGAGCACTGTATGGAAGGTTCAGGAAGAAGGCCTGCTCCTCCACCTTTGGTGTCCACTTGTAACCCAACTTTCACCTATGAATCCAAGAAGCTGTAGCATGCACAGCAACCCCACCCCCAGTAAATCATCTCAGCAGACAGGCCAAACCAGGTTGAGGGTAACCATTAGACTTCAAATCCATCCGTGAGTTAGGGGAGTGTCTACCCCAAGCAGGTGAAGACTTCCCCCAGATGAATGGCAGATGAGAACAGTTTGTTCCAATGGCTATGAAGGTAGCTGAAGTAGACGCTGTGGAGTGCTTAAAACTTGGTCAGACACTGAAGACTCCAAGGCCTCTAAGGGACACTGCATCCCAGGCCATTACCAGTCATCTTGACTTCTGTCTTGCCACTAGACTTTGATAACTCTGGAAGAGAGAGTGAGGCTGACGACTTTGTGCAACTCTGCCTCACTTAAATCCAATTCATGTGCAAGTCAAGATATCAACCTGTAATGTCAATGGTCCTCTTAAAAAATTAAGAATACACAGCAACAACAGAGAAAAAATTTCAAGGCTCAGCAATACTGAAGTAGTGAATAACCTTCCTTGGTTCTTAAGTTTGTGCCTACTCTCCCCCACAGTATCATGAGGGGAATATTTTTAGCTCATGTCCTTACTGTACCATCTTAGTGAATGAATACCTTTGCTCTGAATTAGTTGTGTCTACTCTCTGGTTGTTAAGGGGACACATACTGATAAGGACTAATGAGCTATTGTTTTTGAAGTGAATATCCACAGGGTATTTTGAACTTCAAGGTAGCACCTACCCTCTGAGAAATCAACCCATCTGTATGAACATAAATTGAGAGAGTAACCAATAGGTAGTGTCACCATTGCATGTCATTTTAATTATTTAGAGGTTAATCCTTGCTCAAACAGATCACTGCTATGATTATGTCTAGATAGTTAATTTTGGGTAAGACTCTCACATAAGTAATGAGTATTTCTTATCTATTAAAATATAATCAATTTAATTTTTGTAATGTTATTTAATGTTCACTACATCTAGTGTCTTCTCATTGTTTTCTCAAAGAAAGTATTCCTAAAGTATGGGTATGATGCTTCTATGTAATCGATAAGTCTTTGGTCATTCTCATTCCTTGTTCTGGAGCCATGTTTTATAATACATTTCTTGCCATTCCTGTCTATACCCATTTTTCCATTGAAGACACCAATTATCAAAATATATATTGAAATAATTTGAATGATCTTATCAAGTTCTTTGTGCAGTTTCTCTATTCATTCTCTGAAACGAATGTTGGGAAATAAGCTATTATTATTTTCTTTTTTTTAATCAATCAATCAGTATTTAGTAAGTTGCTACTGTGTGCCAAGCACTATGTTAAGTGCTAGAGAAACAACTACAAAATAAGTCCTATCTTTGAGATGCTTACATTCTTTTTAAAATACATTTATTTATTTATTTTTAGGTTCCAATGTTCATTTCCAAAAGAGTTTGAGTTCTAAATTTTCTCTGCCTCCCTAAGATGGCATGCAATCTGATCTAGGCTATACATATATATTCATATTAAACATATTTTCACATTAGTCATGTTGTAAAGAAGAATTAGAACCAATGGGAGAAATTACAAGAAAGAATAACAACAACAACAACAACAAAAACAGAGCAAATAGTATGCTTCCATCTGCATTCAGACTCCATAGTTCTTTCTCAGGATGTGGACAGCATTTCCCATCATGAGTCTTTTGGAGTTGTCTTAGATCCTTGCATTACTGAGAAGAGGTAAGCCTATCAAAGTTAGTCATCGCACAATGTTGTTACTGTGTACGATGTTCTCCTGGTTCTACTCACTTCACTCAGCATCAGTTCATGTATGTCTTTCCAGGTTTTTGTGAAGTCCACCTGCTCATCATCTCTTATGGAACAGTAGTATTCCATCAGCTGTAATTATTTTTAAAGTGATCTTTTTGCACATATTTCAGTGAGTTCTGCAATATGTTTCTTGCTGATTCAGAGAAAATCACAAAGCCAATTCTATGAATATCTTTCTTTGCCTCTCCAAGAACAACCTGTGAATCATCCTTTCATTTAAATTCAACTTTCTTCTGATTTCATTTATAGTAAGAATGCCAAGATAATTCTATTCAATTGCTCTAGTAGTATATGTTAGGCCAGTAGAAAAAAATATAACTAAATTAAAAGTTTACCGAAGATCAAAAACTGTATGATATTCACTATACTATATTTTTCTCACTTTTATTACTCTAGCTTTGTAAAAATGTTGATCTTTACTCTAAGAAGGCAGCCTGACTGTATATAGAAAGCTGACTTGGGAGTGACTTGACTATACATGATGTTATTTCATATCCATTAAAACATATGTATATGGAGAGAGAGAGAGAGAGAGAGAGAGAGAGAGAGAGAGAGACAGAGAGAGAGAGAGAGAGAGAGAGACAGAGAGAGAGAGAGAGAGAGAGAGAGAGAGAGAGAGAGAGAGAGAGACAGAGAGAGAGAGAGAGAGAGAGACAGAGAGAGAGAGAGAGAGAGAGAGACAGAGAGAGAGAGAGAGAGACAGAGAGAGAGAGAGAGAGAGAGAGAGAGAGAGAGAGAGGAGAGAGAGAGAGAGAGAGAGAGAGAGGGGAGAGAGAGAGAGAAGAGAGAGAGAGAGAGAGAGAGAGAGAGAGAGAGAGAGGAGAGAGACAGAGAGAGAGAGACAGAGAGAGAGAGAGAGAGAGAGAGAGACAGAGAGAGAGAGGAGAGAGAGAGAGACAGAGAGAGAGAGAGAGAGAGAGAGAGAGAGAGAGAGGAGAGAGAGAGAGGGAGAGAGAGAGAGAGAGAGAAGAGAGAGAGAGGAGAGAGAGAGAGAGAGAGAGAGAGAGAGAGAGAGAGAGAGAGAGAGAGAGAAGAGAGAGAGAGAGAGAGAGAGAGAGAGAGAGAGAGAGAGAGAGAGAGAGAGAGAGAAGAGAGAGAGAGGTGTTATGAGAAAGACAGACTGACTGACTACTGACTGACTGATCGACTGAGTGACAGTAGGAAGGAAAGGGCAATACAAAATCTTTGGCCAGTAAGAGGTGTCTTATAGACTGATGTCATTCTTCTATGAGGGCTGTTTAGAGTTTAGACACTTCCATCTCCCCCTTGGTGCCAGAAAGCAAGCCTCTTCTCAACAGTGCCTCCTCTCGGTCCTCTGCTGAGGAGTTGAAGTTGCACAGTGATCATTGTTGAACTGAACCAACAAGCACTATGCTGAACATCGAGGCTACAGATAAGGAAAAAAAACAGTCCCTGACCCGTGACGAGCTTACAGTCCAATGGGGGAAGACAATACACAGAAGGGAAGGCGAGAAGGAGGAGGGCTGTTAGCAAGTAAGTACCCAGCTCAGGGACATGATGTTAATGGAGTTAAAAGAAAGCGTAGCAGCTGGTGGGAAATGAAGAGTTGGCTGGAGTTTCTAAATCCTCTAAAACAGAGAGGTTTGGGGAGTTTTTTTGCTCTCTCCTCCAAATCTCCAATCACAGGGGAGAAGCGAGTGATAGGTACTGAGGAAGTACCTTGAGTGCCAAAGCTGAAGCAAATCTCCACGATGAAGAGGGTCCCGGCTTATCCCAAGCCTGAAGTGAGAGAAGAAACCAAGCAGAACACCTGGTGGCCAACCAGTTTTACCTCACACTTAGGAATAGTGTACAATGTACCTTCCATTTGCCAGTGCCTGCTCTTCTGCCACAGCTTCTGGGATCGCCTTTGCCTGCTGTTGCTGGGGTCCCCATTTCTACCCACCCTCTGCTATCTGCTCTTGCTTGGGACAATATCTCTGGCTACTGCCTGCTGCTGTTCCACGTCCCTGAAGCCCACACTCTGCCTGCTGACACTGGAGCCTGCATCTTGTACTGGCTGCCCCCCACCCCAGTCAGCTCCTAGTACATCTGAGATCTACACATCTGAGTGCTCTGTATATAGCATTTGTCCTCCCATTTTGAGGTAGATTGCACCCCACAGCTATAGTACTGTCTTCTCTCAACGTGATCTCTTGGAATCTCTAGTTCCATTTAGTGCTTAGCTCAGGTGCTACTTTTCAACATTTCCTGATCCTTCTATTGGTTAATGTTCTTGTCTCTTCCCTCTTACCAAAAATAATTAGAAAACAAACAAACAAACAAAAAAGACTTTTCTATTTACTTCATGTATACCTACTTTGTATATGCTTTTCTTTGTACCTTCAATAGAATGTACTCATTTTAAGGGCAGGGACAGTATATGTTTTTGTCTGTGTACTCCCAGGACCCTGTATGGTGTTGGGGTTTTTTCGTTGATAAATACTGTTGAATTGAACAGAAAAATCTGTTCACAAAGTGCAGATATATGATCTTGACTTTACCATTTCAGAAGAGATTAATTTGGTTGACACTGTTTATAGGGTACTTAGCCTCTGGTTCCTTTCCTTCATATCAATCCTGTCTCTGAGGGAGAAGTGGGCTGTCTTTCACAGATGCACAGATGTTTACCTGGGAAGAGAGAGGTGATGGTCTATACCTGCTGAAGAACTAAACCCAAGCATTAATGGAGGCAAACAGTGTCTTTTTTATTTGGTTGGATTTTTATTTGGTTTTTTTCCCCTTTTATAATGTACGCTTTTTGCCTCCTATGTTATTTCTAACTCTGGTTTTGACATTTTTGATCAAGTAGGATGCTGGACAACATTATCTTTATTTTTTTAAGTTATCTTCTTTTTTATTCTTTCTTTCTTTCTTTATTAGGCAATTGAGGTTAAGTGACTTGCCGAGGGTCACACAGCTAGTACGTGTCATGTGTCCGGTCTGAGACTGGATTTAAACTCAGATCCTCCTGACTCCAGGGCCAGTGCTCTGTGCCACCTAGCTGCCACTCAATATTCTCTTTGTTTATAAAATACAGTGGTGTTTCTTTTTCTGTTCTTATGTTATTATAGCTCCTTATTTTACTCTTTACTTCATTTTACTAGCAAAAGCCATGCTGAATTTCTGTTTTTATCTTCCATGGCCCTGCATGTGATATAGCATCTTTGATCCTTTAGCTGCTTTAGTCTTGATACAAATTTCACTTCTTATTATATGTTGCCTTGATGTATTGGAGCCATTTGCTCTGCTGTTAAATCCAATCCAGAGAACCAGACCTGGTTTCACCATACAGATAAGAAATTTGAAGACTTGTTTTTGGAAGGGAACCAATCCAATGAAACACTGGGCAATTAATAATTGGAGGTTTTTGAATACTGGGAATGAGAGTAATAATAGGAGCCAGCTTTAAATAAGTTTTTAAAAAACCATTTGTTCTTTTTTATTCATATAAAATGATACTACTCAAAAAGGATCACAGATTTCAAGAAAATTTGCTTGAGAGCCTTTTCTTTGCTCCTAATACCCCAACTTTTTCTTCCCTATCCATGTTAATCTTCTTGAAAATGTCTGCAACTAATGCTGCCATTTTGATCCTAAACCATCCTTGTCTTGGGTTCTTGGGATCTGGTTTTTCGCCATTCTGCTAAAAGTGTTCTAAGGCTGCCAATAACCTCTTAATCACCTAATACAAACATATTTTTTTCCAACCCACATTTTTCTTGACCTCAATACAGCAAACACCATACATTATGGACAACCATTCCTATTCTTGGCTTATAAGGCACCACAATCTCCTGGGTCTTCTCATGTCATTCTTTCCCTATATAATTTACTCAATCAATCAAATAATCAGTCAACCAACCAACAAGCTTTTATTGAATACTCACCATGTGCCAGGCACTGTGGTTCCTTATCTACACACTGACCTCTTAATATTTTTGTCTGTCTTCTTTCTTTACAGTCTCCCCTTTGGCAATATCATTCATACCTAGGGCTTCAACTGTGACCTAAGCAGTTGACTCCCAAACGTAGCTTTCAATCCCTTACCTCTCTTTGGAGCTCCAGACACCCATTTCCAACTATATTTTCATTTGGATATTCTAAAAGAGCCTAAAAAATCACACTGACAACTGGTTTTATTTTCCCTCTATAAACCTTCTGCCTTTAATCTTTCAATGGCACTCATGTATCTAGATCTCCCATTTTGCAAACCTTTGATTGCTCCTACTCCCCCTCCTAATCAAATTGATAATATTAATCAGGTTGCATGGGGTCCTATTAAAAAGGTTATTTTGAGAGACTTAGCATATTAGCTGTTTCTCTGATTGTTTAGAATGTAAGCATGGGGTCCTATTAAAAAGGTTATTTTGAGAGACTTAGCATATTAGCTGTTTCTCTGATTGTTTAGAATGTAAGCTCCTTATGGATTACTGAGTCTCCTTTTTTATCTTAATACACACAAATTAATTTATCAATGCTTTTCTTTATAAATTTAATCTATTCATCTTTTATTAAAGGGCCTTAGAATTTTTACTTAGAACTGTGAAGTTAGCAGATAGTTTGAATTAGAGTGTTTTTCAAAATATCAAACTTCATATCTTTTTTAAAAAAATATTTCCTTCTCATAGTTTTTGTTCATTCATATTGCCTCCCTTTCTTCCCACCACCACCATATCCAGTTAGTCCAAATTAACAAAGCTTTTTCCATCACAATTTTATGAAAACCTATATATTCTGTGGGATACATCACCTAGGAGTCAAGTTCCTAGACTGACAGCTCTATGACACTATTTCAAAAGGCTGGCTTTACTGGGCTCCTAACTATGCTAATTCACATGGGAATATTACCCAGTTTAAGAGTATAGGCAAACTAGATTATTTTTGAACTCTGGGTTCTGGCAATTCTAATCAATCCAACCCAAGTAAAAGGGGACACTTTGTAAAAGCCTCTTACCATCTTTCTCATCTCTTTGATTCTCTCTCTTTTTTAAAACCTCAAGATGTCTCGCTGCATAGGAATTTCTTTATTAGTTCAGAGTGAAATGAAAAAAAAATTCTTTATCATTACATTCAACTGTTCACAAATAGCCATCATGTATTTAAAGGATGACACAAAAAGGTAGGAAAATAGGATTTTCAGATTATTTAAAAACTTGTAAGATATATTTTTAAATGCCAACAAAATTTGAAAAGGAAGAATGTTTTTAAAGAGTCAAAAGTGAATTTAATAGAGGGATCTACAGGATTTTAACTAAGTGCACCAAAAGTTCTCTCTTAATGTCTCATCCAAATACTTCAACTTAAATTTACTGGTAGCTATTTCAGGGGGAAATGTGGTCTTTGCAATCATTAGCTTGTTATAAAGAAACTTTTTTTTTCTTCTGCAAATGTTTAGAGGGAGGATTAAAGACAATTTATTGCTTGGGTAGAAAGTAATAAAAGTAACAACAATGGAGTGTCTTCTAAATTGTCATCATTTTCTGGAATTACTAACAAGATCAACCCCAGCAGGCTTTTTATGTCCAAAGGAATTGCTTTCATTTGTCATGCTTTAATGTATACTGTATCATTAATCTTCTTGCCACTGATATTGGACTGTATTTGTTTCATTGAATTGTAAAAAGTAAATGTTTCATTCAACTGTATATAAGATGAATTCCTTCATCAGAGCTTTGCCACAGACAGGATTTGAGAAGTATATTTATTATACATTTCTCTCCAATAAATTGGCCTTCTAGAGCTGCATAAAAGGATTTGGTTAAGATGTGAAGTGCCTGACTTTTTTGTTGTTGTTATTTTTCCAGGAACACAGTATGCAGAGTTCTAAAAAGAAAGATGATCTTTTAAACATAAAGTAGCCTCACATACTCATCGATCATTAGAGTATCAAGGTCCAGAATGTTAGAGATTATCTAGTTCAATCCTTACACATGATAGATGAGGAAATTAAGGCCTACAGTGGGTGACTTGGCCAAATTCACACCACTAATCACTCAGCAGCAAGTTAGTTTCTTCTCTTCCCCAATCTAAGGGATACTTTTTTTTTCTATTTCCATAAAGAAAAAAGTATTTCCTAAAAGTATGCATTTGAAAAGGGAATCTTTAAATGAGACTAAAGTGTGCATTTCTTTTTCAATCTCCTTCATTAGCTCATAGATGAGAGACATTCTATGAATCTCTCTGATAAAACATTCCAAGGTTGTTCTTCAGAGAATGAAGTTTTAAAAACAGGTGAAAAGCAAATATTGATTATATTCCAAACACTTCCAGCTTAGCACGATCTTCCTGCACTTTCTCTTTGCTAGCTTGGGCTTACAAAAGGAGAAGTCATTCTCCTGCTTTCATATTGTCTCCAAATGGAGACTTTGGAGTTTGTCTTTATTACTTTTGATAGGAACCATTTTGCAAATTTCCATTGTATCTTTTGGGATACCGGTTAGAAGCCCCTCTCTGAAGCTTTTACTGGTTATAAATTTATCACTTGCTATAGTTGGAATTGTTTATTGTTCTTCAGTTTGTGTTTCAAAATATGTTCTCTCCCTCTTTAGAGTAAAAGAAGCTGAGGAAGTGTGTAGGCAGAAAAAAGAAAAATCTCTGTATAAAATAAAGCCGAAACATGACTCTGGAATTGTAAGTATATAGCATACTCTTTGTTTGTAACCTATGGTTTTCAGAATTTGGTCTTAAAATGCACGTAAGAATACACACACAATTAAACTGGTCTATCATTTCATTATTCTCCCTTTGTGCTGATATCAGTTGTGAGTTTCTTGTTTAGCTCATGCAATTGCTCAGACAAAATGCTGTGCCTAGGCTGGGGTAAGGGTGTTTGGAATCTTCAGACTGAAAAAGAGGATGAGACTATTGAGAGAAGGGAACCCATTTCTCAAACTTTCTCCAGACTTCCCTTTGAAGTTAGAGTAAATGTTACAATTTGATTAGCTTTATTGGGATGGGGAGAAAAATGGGAAATTCCAACTAGTGTTGTCCTTTGCCTGGGGCTGTGAAAACTAAATTCAGAACCAGGAGTGGTATTACAAAGTTGGTTGCTTAACAGATGTCAGATAATGAGCTGAATTTAACCACCCAAGTTAAGATTTTCCTCTTGCCCACTTGATCCATCTAAATAATGTGACAAATTATTATTCAGGGGGAAGGGAGCATTAAGCTTACAAGTTTGCTTCACTAGCAGTGAAGCAAATAATTTGTATAATGTGTATGTTATGGAGTATGCAAACTGATAATTAAATTATTGAAATTTAGATTATGGAAAAGAGATTCATCATAAGGAGTTCTACAGATGATTTTATTTAGGTAACACACTGTATTGATTATATCAAGCCCAAGAACACCACAGATCTTCCTTAATGGGATCCACAACTGCTCAAAAGAGTTTGGTCTAATTTTTAGCACAGGAAAAAGAAAGCAAATGGATAAAGAATGTCTTTTCATCAGACTGTGATATGCAGTTGATTGGACAATCCATTGAGTTAGTGTGTCAGTGAATATACCTTGGACTGACACTGCATATGGACAATGGACTGGACCTAGATTGAACAAGGAACACAGCAAATTAAGCTAAATTTAGAAAATTAGTGCTTTAAACAGTCATAAGCTGTTTTCTAAAACAAAACCTGTATTTTAAAATACTAAATTATATTTTCCTAGGATTACTGTATGGATGCAACACTATGACCTCTGAGAAATCAAAATTATAGGCAACCTCTGTGCCAGGCATGGGGAACCTGTGGCCCCAAGGCCACATTCTGCCTTCTAGGTCCTCAAATGCAGTCCTTTGACCAAATCCACACTTCACAGAGGTGAAGTTGACATATGCCAAAGGAAAGACTTATCACTGGGTGTAGCAAGGTTACAGTAAATTACCAAGGATGATTTGCCTGCAACAAATGGCTTAAAAGAAATCATCCTAGAAATTTATAATCAGGAAAAGGCCTGGAAATAAGAGTAAGGGATAAGAAATGGATAACTCAAGTATTATACTGATACTTATCTAATAATAACATTAGATCTCTCTGTTAAACTCTCTATTACAATGCATAAATTCTTCATGGGAGATTTATGGAGGCATATGAATATGTCATACAGATTGAGACCACGTAGATAAGTTGATATCTCATCATTGTCTTTGTTATTGCACCAGCCTCTGTTGAGCTGGAGGGAGTACTCACATCCATGAGATCACAGATCTATTGAAGTACTGAATTATAAAGTTTGGGAAATGGTTTGATGCCACCAAAGACAGAAGATACTAAATGAGTCCTTGGTTTATATTTCTAAATGTGAAGCACTTTGGCAATTGAGTTTTGCCAGCATTGTCTACAAAGACAAGTTATTACAATAACCTAAAATGGAATAGGATTAGAAAGGGGGGAAATGATATGATTAGGAACCATATTTTACTTACTAACACTGTTTTCCTTCCTATTCCTACAAATCATAGTTCATTTAATTTGGATCAGGTTTCAAATTTCAGCTTGAAATGTATTGTGCAGACAGCCTCTTTTCAGTACTTTCTTTCTTTAATTGAAATATATGTTTAAAAGGTCATAAGTGAAGGGGAACATTGACTAATTTGTTAACTCTAGTCACATTTCTCTAAGACTGGTGGAGAAACATGGTACATAAAATTGGAGGAGAGTCTGGTTGACTTGGGGGCAGAAGCGTATGTTGGTGAAAACATCTTTTCTACACAATCCAAAGCTGAACATTAGAAGCACTTACCCTATAGTTTATCTAAGTTTAATGAAAACACTGAAAAAAAGCTTGCTCGTGAAAGGCATGTAGTATCTTCCTTAGAATCTACTCTAAGTAGAAAAGTTATATTTAGTAATATTGGAGAATTGATAACCATTAAACTTCTTGGAAATATTGTTGGCTAACTTTGTTTCCTATCTTGTCTGTTTGTTTTCAGAAAGCAAAGATAAGCATGAAAATCTGATCACCAAAAGTCAGATGGATATATCATTGCCACTAGATCAACAAAGTTCAATATATTTAGGGGGGAAAGGAAACTACATCATTTGGATAATTGTTTTTTTCATCTTTACCCAAGTCTAGTTTCTGTTTTCTTGACTGATTCACTGATCAATTCCACTGTACTGTGCACAAATTAAATATAAAAATAAAATAATTAAATTTATTGACCCAGAAAATAAACTACTTTTTACATTAAAAAAACTTGTTACATGCCATATGTCCTCATTTTGCGGCAATCATTTGTTTAATTTTATTTGAGCTGAATTCCTAAAATTTTGACAAGTATTATCTAATTCTTTATTATAAAGCAACCATTTTGTCACATTGATTTTTAAGTGTATATTTGACTAACAGTCAGGTTTTTTTTTTCTTGATCATTGCCTAAAAGTTTTAAATAGATTTAGCTCAGACAATTTTCCAGGATAGTGACATTTTTTTGGATACATTTCCTATCCTTTCATGATATGTTATCATTCAAAGCAATGGTTAAATATTCCATCTCCATTTAGTAATTCCTATAATTCTAGAACAATCCTGTTTCTTAGTATATCAAGATATTTGTCGGAATTCATCATTCCATTAATAGGCACAGACTTCTAGGTTCTCTGGAAGATTAAAAAAAAGTCTCCAAAATATTCTTCACAGGCAGATGTTTTACAGTCTGATAAAGATTTCCAGATCTTACAAACTCACATGGACTTATTTTAGAACTGTTTTTGGAATTTTGAAAGGGAAAAAACAAACAAACATAGTTTTGTCAACAAAAAATAACTTTTCCCAATCTTTGGTACTATAGTCTTTGCATTTTCTTACCCATTATAAGCATTATTTATTCATAACAATGGTTAGCATCTGATTTTTAACTTGTTTTTTCATTGTTCTTCCAATTTTAAGAAGCCTGTACACATTATAGAGGAATCAATAGCAAATGCTCCAACTGGCAACCCCTCTCCCCCAAGGTCTTTGCTCATGTTTGAGGATTAATTAGGTTGTTATACAGCAGCAGTTTATCAGTTTGGGGTGTCTGGGTGTTTTTTTTTTTAACCACATTTCACTTTGCACATTGGTGTAACTGATATTTAATTTGGGGCTTGAATTATCCTTGATTTTCCCATGTCAAAAGCTACTATTGTATCCCTAACAGTAATTAAAGCGTGCACTTTAAAAGTTACAACTTTTGCACATTTTCTCAAAGTAATATCCATTCTTAAAAAACCACTGGATTTTTAAAAAAAAGTAAGAGAGAGCAATAAAACATGAATGGCATGAAATCTAGCACTTAAATGACAGAAATCTGACTAAATACAAGGAAATCAGCTCAATCCATTTTCATCTGGCTAAAGACTAATGGTCTAAGTCAGCTTGATGTCATTATTTGCACATAACACAACAGCTATTAACTGTTCCAAAATGAAACTAGATCAAAATTATTATTTTCCCAAAGTAATTCACATACCACACCACAATACATTCAAAATCAACAGCAAAAGTGACCCACCCAGAAGTAGACTAGCAGGAATACTTTTCATTTTATTGTATCACATATTTTATTTTATTTTATTTTATTTTATTTTATTTTATGTTTAAGCCTATGGAATAGTACCAAAAGAACATAAAAGAACACACATGGAGCAGCATCTACAAAGATTCTGAAACTAGTAAAACTTAAACTTGGGTTTAAACCTCAGATATCTGTGATATGAGTTAATGTTTCCATTTCCAGTAGCAACTAGACTCTACCACACTGCACTTAGATTTAGAAAGGAAAATGTTATTCCTAGTAAATTATTTGCATCAATAACATGTCCATGTATTTTGTATTTTAAATATTTAAGTGCTGTCTACCCAGTATAATCAATGCTTTCCCAACTCTTTGGTTGCTCTCCATACCCAAATAATTGTGAAGAAGATGATTATGGGTATTTTTTTTCCACTTGCTACATTATTCCAGATACTGAAAAAGAAACTGTTCTTAGCAATTAACAGGAAAACAAAGGAATTCTCATTTTAATGAAGATATTTTTAATCTAGTTTTATATTTTCCATCCTAAATGAAACTAATGATTTTCTTAGGTACAGTCATTTAGAAGCAGTAACCTATCCTCCTCATTACTACTTCACATACCCTCTCAAAGGACCATTTATCAGTATTTGGAAGGAATTAAAACGCTTGATGCCCACAGACTTTTAGCTTGTGGCAAGAACTGGAATAAAATCAGCCCCTGATTGAATTGCAACCTACTTCCATTTTCTTATTTGTGACCTGCCAGGATATTTGGGCAATACTAAGAGGAATCATAAATGTCCTTGGCTCTCTCTGAATTAATAATATGCCAGGATAATTTAAAAGATGCAAAATGAGAATGTGGTTATATTTGCTATCTAATAGATTATTTTAAAAAACTTTTCTTGTTTGCTTTTGTTTCTTTTCTTCTAGCTGAGAAGGAAAAATTAATAGGCTTCAAAATGTGTTATGGTGGCAGTAGGCCTACCCAAGGGTGATTCCTTATGGAAAAAAAAAAAGCAGTATGTAATCATATTAGTGTTTTTTGGTAAAGGGGTATCAGTTTTGCTATTTTGAACCAGCTATGGAAAGCAATTAAAAACAATAGGCTACT
This sequence comes from Phascolarctos cinereus, assembly GCF_003287225.1. Taxonomy (NCBI): domain Eukaryota; kingdom Metazoa; phylum Chordata; class Mammalia; order Diprotodontia; family Phascolarctidae; genus Phascolarctos; species Phascolarctos cinereus. Next base: position 344,010,868 of record NW_027555958.1, read on the forward strand.
TCAATGGCACTGATTCATAATCATGTTTGTATTTATGTAAAGTATAGACTGATGTTCCTATATTTGAGATTTATTTTAAGTGTAAAGATAGTTTGTTTATTTTATAGCCTTCCTGTTTCCCTCAGCTATTTGTATATTACCATACTACAGTAAAGTAAATAATAGGACATTTAACAAGATCACTATGTGCAATACTGTATTTAGTGTTTCTATTTCAATTTTTCTAGAATGTTAATTTATATGAAAATAAAATGAATAATAAAATTGTTTTCTTATGTTACATGTGTTGCCTAAGAATATCTTTAAAATCTCTAGTCTTATTTTTTATCCAGGAAAAAATGAGAAATAAGATCTTTTATCTACTATTTTTAGAAGGAACAGGAAAGTTGAATTTCTTTTGCCTTGAGGGCACAAATCCTGTGGACAGTCCCTGCCCTCAAAAAGCATATGTTGTACTAGGGGACACAAGATGTTCGCAGATCAAGTGTACATCCCAAAAAGAAAACCCACATAGTGGTAGAGTGGGAGGATACCAACTACTAGGAGAATTAAGAAAGTCCTCTTGATGGAGGTGACTAAACTATGAAAGAAATGTGGGATTCTATGTGGCAGAGGTGTGGAAGAAGGTGTACCGTTTGTCACTAGATGACTGGTAGGAACTGGAAACATAGTATGGGGAATCTGGTCTACCTCTTCTCTCTAATATCACAAAAAAGTCTGAGAGGGAGAGGAGAGGAAGGCAGAAGAAGAGAGAATCTATCTAGATCTGGTAGCTTTAAAGATCCAGGCAGTTCTTGACATGCAGTCAATGGAAAGAAGTTGCTCCTATTTATATGGTAAGGGAACACAGAATGTCTTCGCCCAGAAGCAGGTCTCTGGCATCTCCCACATGGTTGTCTCCATCTTAAGTGATCTGGGCATACACCAAAGCCTGATTATACCCATTAGATTAAACAGGACTCAAAATAATAACAAAATGTACTTGGGAAAACAAAATATCTAGATAGACTATCAAGGGAAATTAGGGGAAAGATGGTGGGAGAGGATAGTACTTCCAGACCTCAAATTATATTGTAAAGCAGCAGTCATCAAAGTAATTTGGTACTGACTAAAAAATAGAGAGGTAGAATGTAACAGAGCAAATAAGGGAGAATCAGAAACAGTGGGACTTAATAGCAAAGTATTAGATAAAATGTGAAATATAGATTACTTAGGAAAGAATTCCTTATTTGACTTCAAAAAAACTGCTTGGAAAACTATTCAGCAGTCTGGGAAAAATTAGTCTTAGACCAAAATTTTATAGCATATTAACAAGATAGTCTAAACAGATACAGTAGTAAAGAACATACCATAAAAAATTAGAAGAGAACATATAATTTTCATAACTATGAGTAGATGTATTTTTAACCATACAAGGGATAAAAGCAATTACAAAAGAAAATTAGATAACTTTCATTGCGTGAAACTGAAAAGCTTCTGCAAAAACAAAATTACTGCATCTGGGATAAGCATTGTAAAGTGGTCAAATAGAAAAAATATATACATATTTGCATCAGATTTCTCTGATAATGGTTTTGTATTCAAACTATAAAATCAATTAACATATAAAAGGTGTCTTAAAAAGTCTTAGTATAGTTTTAAGGACAGCTAGTTGGCACAGTGGACAAAGTGTTGGGCCTAAAGTCAGGAAGACTCATTTTCCTGAGTTCAAATCTGGCCTCAGACACTTATTAAATGTGTGACCCTGCACAAGTCACTTAATCCTATTTGCCTCAGTTTCTCCATCTGTAAAAAATAAGCTGGAGAAGGAAATGGCAAACCACCCCATTATCTCTGCCAAAAAAACCCAAATGGGATCACAAAGAGTTGGACACAACTAAACAACAATTGAACAGTTTTAAGCTTTAATAAGTTCAGAAATTTAAATGCTATAAATGTACAAAAACATTATTTGAAATTAATTATTTAAATTTCCTTTTTACTTAATTTTGTGATTTTGAGTAACAAAATTATAATTTTCATTTTAACAAGACAGGTCATCTTGTCATTATTGTGTGTGTGTGTGTGTGTGACAGTTTCTGAATGACACATTTTTAGACAAGAGGGATTCTTGCTTGGCTACCTGGTGACCTGATCTATCTCCACTGAAGGTTTTCTTGCATGTTCACGTCAAAACTGTCACATATACAGCAAATCTGTTTTGGATGTTTTTAAGGCTAGGAATACAAATGAAATCTGCCCAGTCACTGAATGTCAATCGATACAAGTAAGAAAATTTACCACAGTGATGTTTAGCACAAGACAATAATGTTGAATTTTAATAAGAAATGCAATTATTTAATGAAACTTTCAAAAGATTTTTTTCTAAATATGTTACATTTATACTTCTGAAGTCCTTACAGCTTAAAACTGCACTGATCTTCTAGAATTTGTACATACACACATATATGCACATATGTGTATATATATGTTATATGTACAAAGACATATGTCTATATATGTATAGAATACACACAAATAATATCATAAGCTATTTGCCAATAGTTAAGTTGTCAAAGGAAAGAAGTAATTAGCATTTATATAATGCATACTATGTGCCAGGAACTTTTGCCAAATACTTGACAAATATTGTCTCCTTTAATTCTCATGACTCTGTGATGTAGGTACTACAGTTATCTTGAGTTTCTAATTGAGGAAACTGAGGTGAACAGAGGTTGAGTGACTTGCCCAGGGTTACAAAACTACTACGTTTCTGTAGCCATATTTGAACTCAGGCTTTCCTGTCTCCAGGCCCAAACCATTGAGCTGCCTAACAGTCTCCATCTTGGGTGACCCCGGCATGCATCAAAGCTTGGTCGTATCAAATGATATGAACAAGCAGTTCTCTAAAGAACTGCAGACTATTAACAACCATATGAAAGAATGCTCAAAATAATAAGAGAAATGCAAATCAAAAGAACCTTGCGGTATGACTTCATACCCTGCAAATTGGAAAAAATTGGAAAAAAAATGAGAATAATCAATGTTGGAGAAGTTGTGTGAAAAGAGGCATACTAGCACATTGTTGGTGAAGCTGTGAATCAATACAACCATTTAGAAAAGCAATTTAGAATTATATGAACAAAATGACTAAAATGTCCATAACCTTTGACACAGAGATTCCACTACCAGGCTTATATCCCAAGGAGAAAGTCCCCATTTGTGATAGTAAATAATTTTTTAAAAAGATGCCCATCAATTGATGAATAGCTAAATACATTGTGGTACAAGAATGTAATAAAGCATGATCATGCTGTAAAAATTGATGAATGTAATGAATACATTGAAACAAGGAAAAAAGACTCATAAACTGATATAGAGTGAAGTAAGCAGAGCCAAGAAAACCATATACACATGACTATAACAATGTAAACAGAAAGAAAAACCACAAAACATTAAAAGTGTATGTTGAAAAATTACAAAGAAACAGGGCTCCAAAGAAGAAATGGGAGGAAGATACTACCCGTCATCCTACACCTTTGCAAAGATGAGAGGTCAATGGTATGGTACATTGCAATTTATTACAGGAATTTTTTTAGGTATGGATCAGGTTTTTTTCCCTTACTTTTCTGATTTTTAACCTCATTTTCTTTTTTTAAATATTATTTGTAATATGAGATGGCTTTGAGGGTGGGGAGGGAAGGGAGAAGGCTTTTAAAGGAAATTTTGGTAGTATTAAAAAAGACATGAATTAAATGCATTTTTTAAAAGAAAAAGTCTAATACCAAATTGTAGAAGGTCTTGAATATGAGGAATAGTAGTTTGACTTATTCAGTAGGCAATAAGGAGCCACCGATGGTTTTTGAGCAGAGGAATGATACGTGACCTTACTTATGAAAAAGAAAATTTATTCTAACACTGGTAGCAAAGTTGGATTATATAGGGATAGATGAAAAGAGAAATATGGACATGTGTTAGGAGAATATTATAACAGGCCAGATAGATAATAATGAGAGCTTGTACTAATGTATTTAAAGTGGGAATACAGAAAAAAAATGAATGTATGAGAGCAAATGAGATTATTATTGCAGAAGTGAAATAGAGAGGACTTTGAAACTAATTGGAAATAATGAAAAAGATAGAATCAACTATAATCTGAAGGTTTTAAAATTGGAAGAATAGGTAAACGCTGATGCTACAGACAGAAACAATGAAGCCAGAGGGGGGAAACATGTTAAGGGAATAATAATAAGAATTTAGTTTATGACACAATGAATTTTAGTTGTGGGTAGGGGAGAAATAGTCACTGAGTTGGAGGTATCCTGAAGGAATAAAATGCTCCTACCAAGCTGTTTTTCTTCTGCAACATCTAGCACGTCAAGGATTGAATCCTCATCTTAAAGTCTTTTTCTGCCAAACACCATTAACTCGGTCTACGGAGAGTGGCATCTTTTCTCATTCTCAATCACCAGTGGTGATTCTCTCTGTGTGAGAAAACATTGCCAACTATATAAATGAAGTCAAAGAGAAAATAAGATTTGCTTAGCAGTGAAATTCAATGGGATGCATCTATTCCAAAAAGGAGAAACCACTTTTTTACTGGAAATATTTAGGAGGCATCATGATCTATGACATTTTTATAAATCTGTATTTTTAATATGCCTGTTTCTATTAGAAAAGTATGGTTTAGCAATGGGACTCTGTTGCAAGTTGCTTTTTAAACATTGTCTCCTACCACCATTGTCAGATTAGGGGCATTGGCATTACCTATTTCCCTGGTATTTTTCTGGTTTGCCATAAGAAAATATTTCGTCACCAAATGGCCAGCCCACTTATGATACTCCTATATACTTAGCTACATTTGTTCTCATGAAACAGACAGTCATTTGTGAGGTCCAGATGTAAAGCCTTTCTAGGATGGAAGAATCTGCCAGAGTTTGTGTTCGTGACATAGTCTTTGGAAAGGCAGACTCACTCCCTTGACTTGATCAGATGGATGAGTGGGTGGGTGGATAGACACAGACAGAACATTTATTAAGCACTTACAATGGGCCAGGCACTGTGCTAAATGATGGAAATATAAATAAAATAAAAAAGAAAGTTCCTCCTCCTAAGGAGGTAACCTTCTAATGGGCAAAGACAATATATAAAAAGCTAATCTGGGTTTGATGAGCATTGTTGGTATGGATGTTTCCTCAAAATGAAGTCTCTGGGGAGGAACTCACCAATTATAGGAAGCCATAGGGGTGGAGATGCTGCCAGCATGAGAAGGCAGCTAGAATATGGAAAGAAAAGTTATTTTGGGAGTCAGGGGCTGAGCCTGGTTTAAAACGAAATAGGCAACACAGTAGGATTTCCATGGCCAAAAAAATACAGAACACTTCATGAATAACTTTAGGCTCTAGCATTAATATGAAGAATTATTATTAAGTCAGGGCGACAAGGGTTGTCTGACATCTTGTCAGCTGTTCATCGTTTAAAGCTGGAAAAAAAATAATACAATAAACATGTATTTAGAGCCTTCTATGTATTATAGAACACTAGGATAGGCTCTGGAGAGGGCTAAGATGATTAAAACATAGTTCCTTCCCTTGTGGAACTTATAACTCTGGAAGAAGAAATAATATATATAATCACAAATAATTATAATTATAGCCATTTATATCTTGCTTTGAAAAGCACTTAACAGATATATCATTTGATAATCAGATCAACCATGTGGAGTAATATTATGCCCATTTTCCAGAAGAGCAAATGAGGATCAGTCAGTCAATAGCCAATGAGTATTTATTAAGAGCTTACTGTATAACAGGCACTTTGCTGAGCACTGGGAATATACAGATACAAAAGAAAGACAGTGATGTAAGGAGCTTGTATTCTAATGAATTCCCACATGATGAGATCAGGGTAATTGTATAATGATGAGTACCCAGGATGTCATATTCTTGCAGTGACTTTAAAACATTTGTGTGCCAGTAAATAACGCTGAGTGAGGAAAGTGAGGAAATGAGTTGGGGGAGCACTGAAGTTGGCCTAGACAATGAGGTCTGGGAGGCAGACTGAGAACAACTAAACTATCTGTACCATGACCATGAAAGGAAGCTGAAAGGGGGAAGGGCTAGAGGTGGAATCAGACAGGGTAAGTGACTTGCCCATAGTCACCTAGCCAATAAGTATCTGAAATGGGATTTGAACCCAAGCCTTCTTGACTCCAGGTTCAGCACTCTATCACTAAATCATGTAATGCAAAATAGAGCATAAATATTATGTAAGAGAATCAGACAGCTAAAAGCATTTATTAAGTGCTTATGTTCCAAGCACTGTGCTAAGTTCAGGGAATACAAAAATCAAAAGTAAAAACTGGTCTTGCCTTTGAGAAGATTACATTCTAATGGTGGAGAGAAGAAATCTCTAGATCTGAGGGAAGGAAAATGATTTCTAACCTGCCCAAGCTTCTCTATTTCTATTTTATTATCTCCTTAAATTATACCAAGTCTAGAAATGCAAAGAGTGCTCTGTTGAAAATGCAAGCCAGCCAAGTTTATTAATTTTCTTTTTTTTAGGTTAAGTCTCCAAATGTCATATTTCAGCCAAAACAAAAACAAAAACAAAAATTTGCCCAAGTGGGAGACTCAGAGCTTAGAATTTTTTTTTTCTGACCTCCTATCTTTGAACTCTAAGGGAGGCCCCTGCCTCCCTCTACAAAGAGGTAAAAACTGTCTTGACCACAGTAGGTTCTTTATAAAGGCTTAGAGTGTCAAATTTGATTTAAAATTCCATCTTGATGTGTGTAATGTTGTTATATTATGCCATAAAGTTATTATTCTCAGGAGATTTAGATCCCACAAAATTCCAGTGATGATGCTCATCTGTTTTTAATATGGTGGTTTAAAATAAAATAAGAAATAAAAACTTACCACATTGCTGCTTGTGATGTCTCCCTTCCCCCATGTGTGATGGCAGAAATCCTTTTTTCTTTCCTTAATTCAGAAATAAACTCTCCAACGAGCATCACCACCCTTCAAAAAATGATGCTTTGTACTTATTCAGTGACCTCCCCTCCCAAGGGAAGAAGAGGCATCATCATGGGAATCCATGCCTTATTCTACGTACAGAACACTCAATTTTCCTGGAGAAAGCTACTTTAGCATCTGAATAAGTTGTATTGACAGCCAGGTCAGGCGCATTGCTATTATTACTGGCTAGCAAAGTCGATTCTGACTGCGTATTGCACCCTGATGAGAATTAGTTTTCCAAAATGGTGAACATAGTGCTATGTAAATTATTTTTCAAATGGTGAAAGACAAATCCATTAAGATTTTCGTTGCTGCCAATGCCAGCAAGGCTGACCACACTCTAGAATTCCCACATGATGAGATCAGGGTAATTGTATAATGATGAGTACCCAGGATGTCATATTCTTGCAGTGACTTTAAAACATTTGTGTGCCAGTAAATAACGCTGAGTGAGGAAAGTGAGGAAATGAGTTGGGGGAGCACTGAAGTTGGCCTAGACAATGAGGTCTGGGAGGCAGACTGAGAACAACTAAACTATCTGTACTATGACCATTCTATCACCTTTTTACAAGCTACTATTAAAGAATATTAATTATAGGATTAAATATTTGGAGCAGAAAGAGCTGTTAGGAGGGAATCTATTCCAACCCTTTCATTTTATAGATGAGGAAACTGAGTCTTGCAGATGCAATTACTTTTGTGTGTGTGTGTTGGTTTTTTATAATTATAAAAGCTCTGACAAGTCCTTTCAATATGGAATGTCTTCGAAAACAAGGCCAATTTAGTCTATTGTCCATGGACGAGCCAGCTAAATTCAGAGAAAGATTCATTACCAGTTTGACCAAAAGGTGATGCATTTTTCTAGTATAATATATCTGAAAGCTATTCTATCAGTTCAGAGAAGAGTTGCAGTCTTTGCCAGTGAAAGGAATACTCACACTGATGAATTCATGCCTCCACAAGGAATAGAAGCATTTTATCATTGCGATCCTATTTGGGTCTTAAAATGACTTTTTTAAAATCTATTCACCAAGATTCTGGGAAAATATAATGAGCTGGTCCTAAGTTGCAAAAAGTAAAGGAAAGAAATAGTTTGTTGTTTGTTTTTAATCAACTTTTGGACAGCTAGATTGCCAAAATGGCTAACCAAATACCTTTAAGAGGTAACTAGACTTACATGAGCAACGTCATGTGTGTAAATTTCTAGGAAGATATGTTAACTAACATAAGATGAGTAATTTTACCCAAAGTCCTTTCTGTACACACATATTGGCCATCTGTTAAGATTTTAGTGGAGGGTAATGAATCAGGACAGCTAGGTGGCACAGTGGGTAGAGTGCCAGGCCTGGAGTCAGAAAGATTCATCTTCCTGAGTTCAAATCCAATCTCTCAGACACTTAACTAGCTGTGTGACCCTGAGCAAATCACTTAACCCTGTTTACCTCAGTTCCTCATCTGTAAAATGAGCTGGAGAAAGAAATGGCAAACCACTCCAGTACCTCTGCCAAGAAGACCCCATATGGGATCATGAAGAGTCAGACATGACTGAAATGACTTAACAACAGTATATCACAATTCTCTATAGGGAGATCTGCCTTAGAGATCAGGCCAGGGGAACTTGGAGGAATGCTACTGATAGAAAGGGAGGATTCTCTGTTAATAAACTGATCAAAAAGTAACCGCAATTAATCCTATTTTGCCCATTCTACTATTTGGGGGTGGGGGTGGGACAAACTAAGCTTTAGTAAAAAAAAAAATGGATTCATTAAGTAGTCAACAAACACAGGAACATTCCTCTCAATCCAACTCAACACGTATTCGTTAAACAGATCATGAATCCTGGTGTATTCTAGGCACTGGGATGCAAAGATAAATTTTTGAAGTTCCACTAATACAAAATTACTCCATGATTTTCTAGAACCTCATACTCTACAGACTTATCATCTTAAGAGATATAATTTAGTTTGCTGAAGATATTCTCAGGACCTGAAGAGACTTCTTCAGTGAGACTTCTCTCAATGGTCCTATAACTATCCTCTTACATGTGAAAAAAAATGGTTATCTACTGAGAGTCAAAAGATACTCTTATGATATTGTCAAATTGAAGCCATTTATACAACACGTTGAGTAGGAGAACCCTTCATTTTATTATTTGTTCATAGGATCAAAGGATTACAGGATTATAGATTTAGAGCCAGAGAAAACCTTACTAGTCATCTAGACTAACTTTCATTTTGCCGATGAAGAGATGAAAGATCTAAGACCTTAAGCATATTGTTTGAGGTTGTACAGTAGCCGACCAATGCAGTGCTATTTCCATTTCAAAGCTCTTCCAACCTCTTTCTGATATATTAATATTGGTAGTATAGGGCCCAACTAGAAGGTGATATACAACTCAAATCAAACCCATAAGCATTTATTAAATGACTATGTACCAGGTCAGAAGAAACTTTGGAATTGATTGTGTGACATGGGAGATACTGACACAGGACCACCTAGCATGGTATGCTATCATCAGAGAAGATGCTGTGCTCTATGAGCAAAGCATAATGGAAGTAGCTCAAAAGAAAGGCAAGATGTGCAAATTTAGAGAACCCACCTCAAAGGTTCACATGGACTATTCGTGCCTCACCTGTGGTAGAGCATTCCGAGCTTGTATTGGTCTGATCGGCCACAGATGGACACACTGGAACTTGCCTCTAACATAGCAATGTCATTTTGCTCCTCTTCAGGAATAAAGGACAACAACCATGTGCCAGGTATAGTACTAAGTGCTAAGGATATAGAAGAAACAGGTTATAAACAATCCATAAATCCACAGATGAATAAGAGTATTGACTACATTTAGTATTGAAATAAATTTATATTTTTATTTTTCCTCTACTCAAGTTCTAGTCAGACATTGCCTCATCATAGTACAGAGGTGATTTTGCATACACCAAAGCTTTACCAAAAGCCTCCAAATTCTACAAAGCCTTTCCAAGTTGGAAAAGCTTCAAGTACAGGTATGGCAGTAGACTACTTCTTCTCTAAGCTATGTTGTTGTTGTGTCATGGGGGGCTCAGAGGAGACTAACATCTCTGGTATAGGGGCCCTTTTCATAGCTAATTATCCACCTTTGGCATTTACCTGTGACCCAACTCCCACCTTTGGCTCCAAGAAGCTGTCACATGTGCAGTGGCCACAACCCGTAAAGCCATCTCTACAGATGGACTAAACCAAATTGGAGGTAACCATCAGACCTCAAACCTATCAATGAGGTAGAGGGATATCTATACCAAGCATGTGAAGACTTTATCCAGCTGAATGGGCAGATGAAAACACTTTGTTCCAATGGCTATGAAGATGGCTGAAGAAGGCACTGTGGAGTCCTTGGGCTGGGTCAGACATCAAAGACTCCTAGGTCATCCACTGCATTCCAGGCCATTGCCAGTCACATTGACTTTTGTCCTGCCACTGGACTTTGATGATTCTGAAAGAGAGAGTGAGGCTAATGACTTTGTGCAACTCTGCCTCACTTAAATCCAATCCAGGTGCAAGTCAAGACATCAGCCATAAAGTCATTGGTCCTCTTCGAAAATGAGGGACAAACAACAATTTCCATTTCACCATGCTTTCCCCATGTGGCCTTTTAAATGAACCAGATAGTCAGGTGTGGAAAAGGGCAAGATAAAGAAAACCTCACGTTTGAAATATGTATACATTTAAGTGGTTGATGGACCTTCCAGTGAGGAAGCTCCCTCTACCAATGCAACAGCACGAGTTAGAATTGAATACTTCTTTGGGTGAACACATTTGATGAGAACATGAAGCAATGCACAGCAGAGGGAAGAGTATTGGATTTGGAGTCAGGGAGTCTGGGCTAGACTGTATAAATTTGGAAATGTAATTTAAACTCTCTACGCCCAAGTTTCTTTCTCTGTAAATGGAAGGGAGTTCACTAGATCAGTGTTTCTCAGATTTTTTTTCTCCTCAGGACACAGTATGTTTTTTCCTGTGAGGAACCATGGGAGACTAAGAATTTAAGTTGGCATCAGAAAAGGGTTCCTGGGCAGTCAGGCTTCCAGATCTGCTACCTAGGCATACCTTTGCTTCTCCTTCCTCACACCTGCTCCCTTACGTTCTTTCTTTAGTTCCCCTCAGGAAGTCAAGGGTTGTGTCTCTATGCCAGGAAGAGTCTACAAACTATCCTTGGGGGATTAGAGAGAGCAGGAAGGCTGTGGATGAGGACGTCTCAAGGATTTGCCATGGCCCCAGCAAACCACTTGTGTATCTCAGCACACTTTTTCAGAAACATGGCACTAAATAACCTCTTAGGTCCATTCTAGCTCTAGAAATATCATCTACAAAATGTAGTTTTGAATATAAAGCAACTGTCTATTTTCTATAATTTGATACTGAATCTCATCCATGTGGGTACTATTTTTAACTGTGCAGATCACAACCATGTATGCCATCTCATCCTAAATAATTGTTGGCCCATGTCCTTTCATAAATCCTTGCCAGGGTGCCCATTCAACATGTCAGTCTTCCTCTAGATCTTTTGCTGCTGCATAGATATCATAGGGGCAAAAAGGTTGCCTATCCATTATCCTTTCCTTATACTACACAATCACTCACTTCCTTTTCCAGTTACACATCTCCCCAGTTATACCCTTTGCATTTTTCCCCTACACAATTCTTCACGTCCCTACCACTCAATTCACATACAATCATTTTCCATTTTCCTGAAAACACCACTATAACTAGGGGCAAGTGACATTTTCATTGTAAACCAAGCTCTGATTTCCATGGTACCCAACTACTAGCCAGAATTTTCCTGGAGTAATAGAACATTACTTATAGCTGCTAGAAAAGTATAACAAATTCAGGAAAATACTCAATTACCTCCTATGATGGACTAATATTTACACTCCAGGGCCTTTTCTTTCATGATAGGCCCACAATAAATTCTCAATACCAATAGTAGATCTCCCTCAATTACAGATCTGCCTAGTTCTCTGTCTAAAATTGCTAGAAAGAGTCTTAACTAGATAGGGCCTCAGAGTCAAACCTCCTCATTTTATAGATGAGGAACAGATTGGAAGAGGTTAAGAGTCACCCAATATCACACATAGATTTTGCTTACTAGCAACAGAGGTGATTTCTGAACTGAGGTCCAGGGACTTCAGAGCCAGGATAATTTCCATCGCATCACAATGTCACAATCTTGTCATGGGTTTATTTTTTAAATGTCACCTTTAATTTTTTTTTTGCAGAAATTAGCATCTATTGCTACAAAATATGAACTCTATATAATTCTGGTGTTGGCAAACAGGACTACCACAAACTTTATAGGCTAACCATGTTACATGAAACAATTTTTGTTTTAAGGGGAGATCATGATTTGACTGGTAATAAAATCATGTGCCATATTTTAAGGGGCTCTATTATTATAGTGATTGACTTCAGGGGTAGTGAGGTGTCACAGTTGATAGAGCTGCTAGGCCTGGAGCTAGGAATACCTGATTTCAAATCCAGGGACAAATAATTACTAGCTGTGTGACCTTGGGCAACTCACTTAGCCTCTTTTTACTAGTTTTCTTATCTATAAAATGGGGATAATAATAGCATATACCTCCCAGGGTTGTTGTTTGTATAGCACTTAGCACAGTGCCTGGAACATAGTAAGTGCTATATAAAGTGTTAGCTATCAAACATATTTCATTTAACATCCAATTCCTTGCTTTCTGGCACCTGTCATTAAGTATTCAACACCTTCCTAAGTTAGAAGGCATATATTTTTTTTCAGGATGGTAGGAAGAGAGAGGAAGTGAGAGACAGACAGAGAAAGAAAAAGAGAGAGAGAGAGAGAGAGAGAGAGAGAGAGAGAGAGAGAGAGAGAGAAAGAGAGAGAGAGATTCATTCAAGTGTTGTTAGCAAAGTTACCAAAAAATTGGAATCAAAGACAAAAATAGACCCTCCTGATATACTGCCTCCCATACATGGGAACAGGGCAATGTGGTGACTATGGTAACACTAGTAGTATATTCTCTGTCTCCTTAAACCAAAGAAAACAAAACACCATTACCACAAAAATTGGAAGAAAAAAAACAAGAAACTATAACTATAAATATTTTGATAATTCTCAAATGTTATGCTGAAGTTTTAAACACGGAATTTTATGTTCCCAACTATGGTGAGACACCCAAGTGGTATTTTATGCCCTACATGTCCTTACCCTAAATGAGCAAGTTTCAACTTTTAAAATAAGCAGGTTTTTTTTTTCAAACGTAGAATGTGGTCTTTTCAGGAGTTCTAGTTGGGGTAATGCCTTCTTGTCTATTTAGCTCACTCACAAGCTGTTCACTTTCCTCAGGGAATTTGAAATGAGCATAGATATAGAAGCCCCCAAGTGTCCTGCTTCTCCTGCCCTCAAGTGATGATCTTGCCACGTACTCCACTAAAGAGATTAAGTTCATCTAAAAAGAGTTCCCTCAGTACCTTTGCTCCTTGCTTTTCTAAATTAAAACTTCTTTATAACTTCAACCACGCTAACTTTCCTTTCCAATTTCAAAATTAAAGGTAGTACTTCTAGCTAAAGTTAACATTCCATGGTAAAGTACAAGACTATGTCTGATCCCTTATGCTTCCTTGTGGATATTACTCTATCACTCTTTCATCTTCATTCTTTCCCACTCCAATGGCTCTTTTCTCTCTCCCTACAAACAAAGGAAGATCTCCCTCATCCTAAAAAAAAGTACCCTTTCTTTGAACCTTCCACCCTAAAGAACTACTACCCAGTCTTTGTCACACCCAACCTTTTTGGAAGTGCTAATCCCTGGTAACTCTGGCTTCTATATCCAATGTTGATCCAAAACACTAGTGGCAACCTAATTGCCAAATCCAATGGGATTTTCCAACTTCCTTCTTCCTTTACCTTTGTAAAAGATTTGACACTATTAATAACCCTCTCATTGTACATACTCTTAGCTTTCATGATTGCCATCTCTTGATTTCCTTTCTCTATGAACATATCTCTATATAATTAACTAAAATGTAGTAAATCCTACACATTCTGTTCTTGACTCTTGCAGTTCCCTCTCCAGAACTTCTCCCTTAGTGATTTTATACACCTCTATGATTTTAATTATTATCTTTAGGAAGATGACTCCCAAATCAACATCTCTAGTCATACTTCAGTCTATCTCCCATCATACCTCAGTCTCCTGTAATTCCTGCCCCACTCCATTTACCATTGTCAGATTTATTACTCAAAGTTCTCAGCTATTATCAAATCCCTCCATGGTTAAAAGAATTTTAAAGAAAACTCTATAGTAGATCCCATTGTCTATAGAATAAGTCTAACTCCTTAGCCTGGTATTTAAGGTCTTCTGCATTTGACTCCAACTTACCTTACCAATATTATCTCAAACAACTTAATCCCCATCATGTTTACTGTACTTCAGATCAGGTAAATTAATTTCTCCTCCCTGCATACTTTCTCAACACCATTCTTTTGTTGACACCATCCTTTATGCCTTTTCTTTATCATCTTTGGCAATACCAGAAAAACTAATGGCTTCTACAGGTTTGAATGGGAACAAGGGTAAGGAAGAACCCACCCTTCCTTCATTTAGCTCCAGCTAGTATAGGAGTGATTACCACTGAATAACAGAGATAGTGGGTTATTTTCTATTATGAGTAGATTCCCTTTGAATCAAAGCTATGGTTCCAGAGACTCAAGCATATTTGATTGAGGATATAGCTTTCTGTTCATTAAGCAGAAGAGAAAAAAAAAAAGAAAAAGAAAAAAAGTGATATAGCAGAAGAGGACCCTTCAAATTAAAAAAAAAAAAAATAAATCCTGAACTTAATATCAAATAAAATGAGCATTTCCCTATTCATGGTGGAAGAGAAAATGTTGGTTATACATGAAACTGTGAAACTCTTTTATCTACACCTTGCTTTTTTTTTAAAGTTAATGTTAATATGTAATTTTCAAAGCTATCTTTTCCTATCGCTAATCTCTACTGGCTTTCCTTGTGAGCTTTTCATTATATTTTTAAAGAAAGTGCTTCAAAGACCTGGTTTTCTTTTTCTTTCTTTCTTTCTTTCTTTTTTTTATAACCCTATGCCTAGCCCCTTTGTCCCACCCACCTCCCAAACACCAATTAAAAAAAATAGAAAAGTAAACCCCTCATAACAAATATGCATAGTTAAGCCAAACAATTTCCTATATTGTCCATATTTTAAAATGTATGCCTTATTCTGCATCTTCAATCCATCACCTCTCAGGAAATGGGTAGCCTATATCAGTCCCCTGGAATCATGGTTGGTTATTTGCTATGATCAGCTATTAAATCTATTAAAGTTGCTTATCTCTACAATATTGTTTTTACTATAGAAATTTTCTGCCAGCTTCTACTCACTCCACTTTGTTTCAGTTCATTCAAGCCTTCCCACATTTCCCTGAAACTATTCTTTTCATCATTTCTTATGGTCCAGCAATATTACACTAACTGACATACAATAATTTGTTCAGCCATCACCCAATTGCTGGGCACCACTTTAGTTTTCCTTTTTTCTTTTTTTTTTAACTATAACGAAAGGAGTTCTTAAAAATATTTTTGTACATGTTGGTCCTTTTCCTGTTTCTTTGATCTCTTCTTGAGTAGAGGCTTGGCAAAGATATTGCTGACCCCTCCAATTTAAAAACAAAATTCTTCCCTAGAAAAAGGAAACAACAAACAACCTTCTTAGACCTTCAGATCCGACAGTGATTGTAATGTAGAAAGATAAAGATATTTGTTTTATTTTGGGGCATGTTGATGAGGAGAAACTTTGGATTCATTAATAAAGAAGATGACTAGGAACATATGACCTGGCTGGACCAGCTATAGTAATCTGAAGTTTTTTGTTTTGTTCTTGATTTAATTAGTCCTTTCTCCATCCATCTTTCCAAACTTCTCCTTCCTCACCATTTCCCTCTTCATTTCCCATCCTCTCTCTCCGTCCTCTTTGAATCTCTCCTGGAAAACAAAGGAGTAACCATCAGTCTTTTTTTAGCCCATCTTCCTTTTCTTTACTTATTCCAAAAGATGAAATGTCAGCATGGCCTCGTGTCAAGGTATATGCAACTGAACCCTAAACAGTATCAAATTCTCTTCAGTAATAATTGCAATTCTTTGAAGATTATTATTAAAGATTATTTTTTACATAGAAGTAATTTTTATAGAGTTGAATGCTAGGAATACTATGCTAGGAAATGGCTCTGATATATGTGCTTGAGAGCTTCCAGCTTATATTGAGTTTATATGGTTTGTCATTAAGCTGATATTAGTCCTATAACCCATGCGGTATATGGTTCCCATTAAGGAGCTCTCTTGAACAATGCTGTCTTTATATTTGGGGGGGGGGGGTAGGATTCTATTTCAAGGCACTCTAATGTCCAATGTTTACATCCTGAGAGTAAAGGACTCAAAAGATTTGGAATATAAACAGTCTTAATAGTGGCAGAGAAGTTGGGGAGAATCTCCCTCATCTTTCCCCTCCTCTGGCAGGCTTAGTAATACCACATCTCACTGTTGGAATGCTTTTTTTTCTTGCCTCACTTATGGTCTAGTTTGTAACAAAGTTCATAGAATCATAGATTTATAGCTACTAGGGACCTTACAGCTTGTTGTTGTTTAGTCATTTGCTTCTGATTCCATGTGACCTCATGGATTTGTCCATAGGGTTTTCTTGGCAGAGATACTAGAATTTTTTTACCATTTCATTCTCCAGTATGTTGCCATTTTACAGATGAGAAATTGAGGCAAATACAGGTTAAGTGACTTGTCCAGGGTCACACAGCTAGTAAGTGTCTGAGGCTGGATTTGAACTGAGATCTTCCTGACTCCAGGTCTGGTGCTCTATCCACTGCGCCACCTAACTGCCCAAATGCCTCGTTTTGTAGATGAGGACATTGAAGCTCAGAAGGGAAAATGATTCAATCACTGTCACATAAGTGGCAAGTAGTTTGCTAAGTGATAGAGGCAAAATTCTAACTTGGGTGCTTTAGTTCCCAATAAAGGACCTTTTCTATCCAGTTATTTGAGTATCTTTCTTACCTGCTCTAGTAGACTTTAACGTAGGTATCTTGAGAAGACATGAGAACTTTGTGCTTTAAGTTCATGATATATGAGGAAAGGAAAAGTAGGGGTATAATATTATATGTGTGTATGCGTGTGTGTGCACTAGATTTTTTGGAGGAAAGATTCTAAAGAAACCAGAAAAATTATAGAAAGAGTCCAGAAGTCCTCTAAATGATTATTAGAGGTTGAAAGGACTCTCCACACCATCTAGTCTAAATTCCTCAATTTCTAGGTAAGAAAAACTCAGAGTCAAAACTCATTGGCACTCTCTTGGGGAAGAGAATTTATTTTGAAAAGAACAAATTATTTCTCTTATGTCTTTAGGGCAGACTGATTGTTGTTGTTCAGTTGTTTCAGTCATGTCTGACTCTTCACAATCCCATTTGGGGTTTTCTTGGCAAAGATTTTGGTGTGGTTTGCCATTTCCTTTTCCAGATCATTTTACAGATGAGGAACTGAGGCAAACAGGATTAAGTGACTTGCCCAGAATGACACTACGACTTAAGAGTTATTCCCATTTTACAGATGAGGAATAGGAAGCTGAGAGATCACATGACTTACCTAAAAAAAAAGACAAGTAAGTGTACACGGCAGTATTTGAATTCAGATCTTTCTGATTCCAAGTCCAATGCTCCATCATAATCTCTGCTAAACTGCAAAAGCAATCCTTTTTAAGGCCCAGGAAAAAAAATCTAGTGGCTCCCTATTGCCTCTAGGATCACATATAAAATCTTCCGTTCGACTTTTAAAGCCCTTCACACCCTGACCCCTTCTTACCTTTCCATGCTTTTTATACTTTACCTCCTTTCAGGTATTCTATAATTCACCCATAGAGTCTGAATTACACTTTCTCCAATAAAACAATGTCTCTAGATGCTTTTTTCTTTTCTTTTCTTGGTCTGTCTCTTGTTCCTGGGATTCTCTCTCCCCCTTCCTCTCCCCCTCCTGGCTTCCCTGGCTTCCCTGGCTTCCTACAATCTCAGCTCAAATCCCACTTGGGGCCAGCTGCCTTTCCCGTTCACCCTTAATGCTACTGCCTTGTTTTTGAGATTCTCTCCAGTTTATTCTGTATATATATATCTTGTATGTATCTGGTTGTTTCCCCAATAACAATATAGGCTCTTTGAGGAGAATCTGCTTTTCTCTGTATCCCTAACACTTAGAACAGTGCCTGACACATAGAAGGCAATTAATAAACTCTTTGTTAACTCAACTTGATATGCATATTATACTGTGTTAGGGATTGAATTAAGAATACTTGCTCTAGGGCCAGCTAGGTAAGGGGAGAATTTTAAAACAGAGGATGATTTAGCAGAAGTATAGAGAAAATGAGCATAGAGAATTTTTAAAAAAAGGAAGAGAAAATGGTGGAGTATAGAAATGTAACTCCTAGAATCACTGGACTAAGGAGATATGGGGAAAAATATTTATTACTTATTGTCCTCTCTGGTTTGGAGTGATCTTCCTCTCTTTCTCTTGCCTACCAAAAGAGAAAGAAGTTATAGATTTAGAGCTGGAAGGTATTGAAGAGGCCATTGAATCCAGCTCTCTCATTATACAGGTTAACAAACTGAGGCTAGGGTCACACAGCTAGTACATGTCTGAAGTGATATTTGAACCTATGTCTTCCTGACTCTAAGTCCTATCTAAATACCCTATCTACTTGAGCTGGGACTTGAAGGGACCTAGGTATTCAAAGAGTTAGAGGGTTGAGGCAGGGAAATCATTCTACTCACAGGTGACATGTTTCTTTAATTATACTTAGCTTTTATGATTTTCCCACTGTTTTCCATATTGTGGTATAACCTAGTGACTCTGATCATGTGCCTTTCCATTACTCTTTGAGTGATAGGAAGCTTTAATGCTTTGCAGACTTTTTGACAAATAGTATCACCAGTTAGGTTAGACATCAGGAAAATTTGCTGATGGTTAAGGTCATGAGTACGGACTATAATAGGCCCAATGGAATCACTTTCGTAATGTTTTAAAGTAGTAGATTGTCCATTTGTGTGAGGTAATCTAGATGTCACAGTCAGAGAAAAGCATCAAAAAACTAGTCAAATTTTTGTAGCTCTCCCTATTAACTCTATGATAACATCATTTTATGACTGACATACCATTCTGCTGTCTAGCATCACTCAGCCAGCATGAATATTAGAATGGGACACGGCTAACTCAAATTATCTTTCCAGCTAGGTCAGTCACTATATTGTTGTATCCCTTTAAAGACTACCATTTGTACCATTGTTCCTCATTGTTCAGCTCCGCCCCTATCTCCACAGGCTCTTTCAAGTATGGCTAAATCATATTAAAATGCAATTGGGGAATACTTCACAAAATTTTTAAAAAGTACAGTAAAACATAGATTGTCCTGATTTGTGGCGTGTTTCTTAAGCCAACGTGCAGATAGGATGGGATTGGTTTTTGTTTGAATTTGACACCACTTTTCTAGGACCTTAAGTATTGCCATCAGTCTTATGGAGACTTGTAAGGAATGGATAAATTTATTTATGTTAAGATAGAAGAACCTTTGAAGGCAGGGAATATCTTTGCACCCTCAGCACCTAGCTCAGAGTTTAACTGAATTTGAGTCCTCGTAGTACACAGGAGGGGAACATATCTTGTACTTTGGGTAGATTCCTCTTTGAAGGACTTATAGCAGGACATAGACAAGAATTGTGTAGTTTAGGAAGGCATGGTTAGGCCCTTATCAGCACTTGTGGAGAAAGTACCCATATCAATGTATCAAAAGATCTACTGAATTACAAGAGTGTAAAAATTTTGCCTGACATCTTTCGTGCTGAATACAGACACGTTGCCTACATTCCAACTCTTTTCAAGTTGTTCTCTTCTAGAATCTTTCCACTTAGTCTGCCACTAAAAGCTTGATCAGGGCCAACTGTTAAAGAGTTGGAAGAGTTATCATGTAAAAGAGGGATTTGCTTTGTTCTTTTTGTCCCCACAAGGCAGAATTAGGACCAATTAAGCAGAAGTTATAGGGTGGCATGCTTGGCTAAAAAAAATGGCCTTTCAAACCATGGAAGCAGTTCAAAATTGCTTTTCCTTCATTGAATATCTCTAATTTATTTTGCAGATAGCTTTTTTGTCCATAGTTGTTTATAGGGTATCTCGATTAGACTGTACACTCCTAGAAGACAGACACTGTTGTTTGTCGGTGTTGTGGTTGTTTTGGCTTCCTTTGTATACACCAAGCACTTTGCAAAAAGGCTTGTCACACGACAGTTGCTAAATAAATACTTGTTGGCTTCAATAATGAAATCGGTAGTAAATTCTCAGTTGGGGCCATCTCCAGTCATCCTGATCTATAACTTAGATGGCTCTGGAGGAGAAAGTGAGGCTGGTGACTTTGCACAGCCCTCCCTCGCTTAAATCCAATTCACTTGCAAGTCATGACATCAGCTTCTTGATGTCGTGGTCCTCTCCCAGAACAAAGGACAAACAATAAGAAGTGAAAAGAGAGACATAGTGTGGAGGTAGAAGCAGTGTGACTTGCAATCATTTGTATAGGGGTAGGAAGGAATGTTGGTGAGGACAAGCTATTACCCAAGTTTTTTCAAGCTTGGTTGATTGAAAGAATGGTGGTACTAAAGAATTCACGATTCAGGTGGACTAGCTGACTTCTGAGGTCTCTTCTAACTGAGATTCCATGATTGTCACAGAAAGAATTGCCTTACAGTTTTTAAGTTATCTTGTTCTTAGCCTGTAGTTTAAAGTTGGTGATTGTCCTAGTATTCATGGGCACCTTGGGAGAAAAATAAATTTAAGAAACAGCATTACTGTAATGCCTTGCACCTTATGGGGACTTCTTAAGTGTTTATTGATTTGAATTGCTACTCCTACATTCCTTGGGGACATGGGTACCAAATGTATTGGATGGGTAGACATTTTGGGGGATATTCCAAAATATAAAAGTTTTTTTAACATGTACTCTCATGGTGCCACTTAAGGGGAAAAAAAAACCCTTCTTTTCCAATAATCATCGTGGAAGGCTTAATCACCAAACATCCCACTCAGATAGCAAGTTGGTGACTCTGCAAACAGCTTCTTAATCTTTCTTATTGCTTTTTCCCCCTCTGTTGATAAGTCATCTAAGTCATATTAATTTTCTTCTCATGTGTCATTGAGAAACCAATTTGGAAACTTCGAAAACAAATGCATCAGAGTTTATCACTTAAAATTGCTACAGCTTCTTGTATTCAGTCAACAAATATAAAATCATTAAATAGTTTTATTGAGTCATATCGATGAGCATGCCCCAAAATATCCTTCTTTAGTTTTATTCTAATTCCTCGAATGGTAGCCGAGTCATCCACTAGAAAAGGTAGTGATATCGTGAGAAAAGAAATCTGAGAGAACTCAAACTGTAAAAAAAAAAGCATAATTTAAGGACAATTCAGGATAAATTGGCCATTTATTGTTTGGCAGATGAGGGTACATTGAAGGCAAATATGAGATACTGAGGCACTAAGGACAAAAGTAAAGAAGAAAGACATGACTTTCTAACAACTTACCAAAGGCTGCTCTCAGAGGTAAATTGCAGGGGGGGGGAACAGAAATCAGTACTCTTTTTAAGGAGACATAAGTAGAAAGAGGTTTATGATAATGTAGAAAAAGTCCTGTTTCTAAGTGCAGAGAACCTGGCTTCAAAATCCCTATTTTTCCATTTACTATCTCTGTGACCTTGAACAAATCTCTTAAACTTTCTGGGCCTCAGTTTCCCTATATGTAAACTGAATTTAATTAGATAACAGATTTAGAAATTGAAGGGACCTCAAGAGTCATTTAATCCAACCACCTTATTTTACAGATGAAGAAGCTCAGCCTAGAAAACTTCTATCACCTTTTAGATATCTCAAATTGCCATAGGCAACTCAAACCCAACATAAACAAAACAGAATGTTTTATTGCCTCAAACCCTCCCCCTCTTCCCAACATTTTTGGGGGTACCACCATTTTCCCATTCACCCAAGTTCACAAAGTCAGTGTCATCCTTAATTCTTCACTTCCACCCAACATATCCAATCTGTTGCTAAATCTTCTTATTTCTACTTTTGCAATAAGCCTTATCTATGTCCCCTTCTCTCCAGTCACACAGCCACTACTCTAGCACAGGTCCTCCATCATCTCACACCTGAAATATCACACTATCCCTCTGCTTTATCGTTTTCCTGCCTCAAATCTTCCCATACCTGAATGCATCCTTCACTAAGCTGCCAAAGTTATTTTCCTAAAGCACAGGTCTGACCATATTCCTCCCTCCCCCTCCCCAGTAAACTGTACTAGCTATTTATCACTTCTGGGATTAAACTCCTCTATTTGGTATTTAAATCCCTTTACAATCTTATCCTCTTATTACCTTTATAGTCTTCTTACAATTTACTCCCTTCCATAAACTCCAACCTTCTGGATATTCCCCAAATGTGAAACTATCTCCCCACATAACTGTTTGTCTGGCTATCCCCTATTCCTGGAATATTCTCTCTCCTCACTTCTCTCTCTTAGCTTCCCAGGCATACTTCAATACTCAACTCAAACCTTTCCTTCTACAAGATGTCTTTCTTGGTCCCTCCACCACTGCTAGTATCCCTCTTGCATTTACAGATCTTAAATGTACATAGCAATCTCTCCATCTTGTCTCCCCAATTGGAATATGAGCTTCTTGAAGGTAAGGACCATATTTATGCCTTTATATGTTATGAGCTCTTCATAAATACTTAACTGATTAACTTGCCCATAGTTATTCAGTTTTTTGTGTCAATTAAGGTTTGCATCTAGACTCTTTCACTGCAGAGTCACCCTTGCAACATACTGTCTTCCTATCATTACTGTTCCTTCTACCCCTGCATATGTGATCTTATATTTGGCTGCAAGTGTTGACTGCTCCTGAGGCCTATATAACCCATCTCACCCCAGAAAACCACCCCTGGTCACTCTTGCCACATGACTGCCCTGACATTTTCCTCTGGATCTTACCCACAGCCATCACCAGTCCTGGAGCCTGGGACTAGACTCGCAGCCTTTGGTCGGCTTTACGTCCTGAACAGGTTGGGCTCCATGAGTACACCACCCCAAACAACTTCCCGATTAACCTTCCAAGGCACAATGAGACTTCAATTACATATAATCCTAGAGTATCTTTATTTGTTCTATAATTTAATAGTACACCTATAAAATAATTACATTATACTTATAGCTTTTTTCTTCATTTGTAAAACAAACAAACACAATTAAATACAGTTTGAACCATTATAAGGTAAACTTAGTTTTTACATACAATAACCTCCAGAAAGGGCTTCACACTGAAGCATATCATATCGCTTTCATTGATACCCCTGGAGAGTGTGCACGTTTGTGTTGTGTTTATGTATAGCTTAATCTGCATGATCTTCTGCTAACTGGTCACAGGGATTGGCTTTGCAAGAGAGAGTCACCAAAGGATGCCCAAATAGGCTCCTCAGAATTCCTTTCTTACACAGCTTTTCTGCTGACCTTCGTAATCTCAGAATCTTGCTTTTAATTCATCACTAAGTATAAGAATGTCAGTTCTGAAGTTAAGTAGGATTTGTCCATCCTCCTTCTCCTGCTGCTCTCACCTGCCTACGTCTACCCCCAACCTCACTCCCCAGCTTCCTTCACAGAGATTGTGATTTAGTGCTGCTACCTTTAGGGCCACCACATGTTTAATTGAGAAGCATGTCAAAGGCAGGTGCTGAAGTCAACTATCTGTTCAATACCACATTCCCCATCCTCTTAAATATGAATCATTCATAGAAATTAAAGTAGTGAGGCTGGGAAAGGAAACAGGATAATGACTTCTACCTCCCCAGGCCTCCCCTGAAATCCTGTGAAGACCCTTTTAAATTTAATTGGTGAATGTCAGAAAGAAATGAATCCTCACAGTTTCAGACAGAGTATTTCTCTCATGAAACAGGGAACTGAGCCATCATGAACCTCCTTAGCAGGAGTCTCTTAACAGTTGAAGCTTGGGGGAATAAGAGGGTCACTTCTTGAGAAATGACTCAAAATTGTTTCAGAGGATGCTAAGTCCAATAAACATGCAACTCTTTCCCATTTGTAAGATTTTATAAATCCTCTTTCTCACAAAGAGAAACAGGGTATTGTTGAAATCTATAAAAGAACCTGTAGGATGTCAGCTTCTTGAGGCCAGGGACCTCATATTTTGAAAATATTTTTGAAAGAATATTTCATTTTTTTGTCTTTGTAACGCCACTTCCTACCATGATGACTTGTAAGTAAACAGGCACTTAATTAGTATTTCCTGAGGGGCAGCTAGGTGGTGCAGTGGATAGAGCACCGGCCCTGAATTCAGAAGGACCTGAGTTCAAATCTGGCCTCAGACACATAACACTTACTAGCTGTGTGACCCTGGGCAAGTCACTTAACCCCATTGCCTACCCCCCCCCAAAGAAAAATTATTTGCTGAACTTAAATGAATCATTTTAGTTACCTAGACTTTTATTGGCCAATTGACTAATGTGGAAAATTTTATACGTCACAATGAAAATGAGAGCCCATTTGGGAAAAGTTAAAACTTTGTCCCAGGAACTCCCATGTGTCTAGTTTTTAATATGAAGGTTCCTAACCTGGGATCCTTGGACTCCCAAGGGGATAGATTTCAAGGTACTCCTGAAGATGAATGGGTAATTTTTTTTTTTACTAATCTCCAAATTAAAGTTAGCATTTCCATTCATTATGATTTTAAAACAATATGCTGAGAAGGATCCCTAGGCTTCATCAGACTAGTAAAGAGGTCCATGAGATGTACAAAAGGGTTAAGAATCCCTGATTTAATGGCTTAACTTACTTTTAACTGGATGCATTTCATTGTTCATCTCTCTGCATAGAAAAATGTCCCAAATCCTTTGTCTCTTAAATTCCTCTTTCTTTTTAGCAGGAAAGGTCTATGCTTAGTGTCATGGCAGTGAAAATAGTGTTCTTTCTTGTATCTAAACACCTTAAGAGTTAAGGGGGCATTTGTTCTTCAGCTTAACAAATAACCCCATTCATTCTCACCCTAACCCTCCCCCCTCCCCCCACCCTGTGCCAAGATGCTCTAGTACCTTAAGTGAAATTAGTGTTTCTCCCACCCTGCCCATCCCTAAGCATAGATATTTAGCAATGAATGGCTGGCTGGGAAATATTTCCAAGGAAAGCTTCTGCACCTCCGGCTACCATGAAGCTGGTCCATGTGGAGGAAGACTCCAACCCCAGCAACTTGGTGTTTACTCAGAATTGTCATCCAATGCCAGAGTCAAAATCGACACATGAAACAATACGTGGATAGGATGATTTTACTTTTAACAGCTCTTTACTACAGGTTGATTATAAAAACCAGCGTTAATGGAGAGACCTTTGTGTGCAATAATATTCTAACTGCAGCAACAAAGCATGCAAAACCAAAATCTGTCTCAAGTCCATGAATGGGGGGGGGGGGGACAATGACAAAGAGGGTAGGAAGCTGACACCAACCCATGCTTTAGGGTGGGAGGGAGACGGCAGTATGGTACAGTGAATCTGGAGTCAGAGAACCATGTTTAATCCCGCCTCTAACACTGACTACTTGTGCGACCTTGGCCTAATCCCTTTGCCTCTCCAAGTCTCAGTTTCCTCGTTTGTCAAATAAGAGGACTGGACTAGATGACCTGAAAGGTCCCTTCCAGCGCTAGAGCTGTGAGCTATGATCCTAAGATCCTTTGACTTGAGCAACGTCGCCTAGGGAAGCCAAATCATTGGTTCAAAGGGCTCTCAGCGTCTTCTGGCAATCAGGCTTGTCAAGAGTCTCCCCATAATTTTGTTTTGTTTTCATTTGAACCATGTGCTTGTCTACATCAGAGCCTCAGGCAGCAGTGGTGGCATGAAATCCACAAAGTGAAAAGCTCCCAGTTGGGAAATCCATTGACAGTGAAGCCATAGAGGCATCTTTCACTTCACATGGATATGTTTGGAGTGTAGGGTTGAGAAGGAGATACATTTCTTTTCTTTTTTTTTTCCCACACAGTGGAAACGTTAATGCTGGATTTAACAGTGCATCACCTAAACTATCCTTCCAATTTCTTTCTTTCTTTTTGGTTGGTGACTGTTTTCCATCTTCTTCCTTAGGGCTTGCTTCACAGCCTGGTCTTGGAGGCAGGAATCTTGCCAAGAGGCACCTGGGAACACATAAGCCAAGCTTCTATTTCCTGTCACGGGTGACATGGAAACCTGCACCCCCCAAGAGAACTGCCTTCTGAAAGGTAAGGGACCAGCCAGTGCGTGAATCTGCTCAGAGGAAAGGGATAGAGGCAGCAGCAAATCTGACAGGAGGCGGGGCGAGGGGACCCCCCAAATGCTGAGCAGCATCCTGCCACTGTGGCCATTCACTGTTTGTCTGAGTCACTGAGGTTCACAGACATGCACCGGCACTGCTTTACCTTCTGAATCTTTTTGTGGCGGTAGGGTGGGTCCTGCCCTGGGCACTCTAGTTCTACCAGTACAGAAGTGACCCGCTGGGGCTTACAGAAGGCACAGGACTGGAAGGACTCTTCCTCCTTCTTCACATGCCGAGGGATGTAAAAGGAGTTGCACTGGCCATAACAGAAGCGGTTCAGGATGGTTCGGCTCCGACAGCCTTCTTCACTGACCGTCTGCCTTAGGGGCTGGGTCTTACACCAATCACTCTTCAGATATTTCCGCTCGGTGACTACCAGGGCCTCCTGGCTAGAAGCCAGCACTTCCTTCATCTGATGTTGCCACCTCTCAGAGTTGTTGCTGCTGCTGTCCTTATATGGGGAGGGGATGGCTCCCGGGGGGCGGTTTTTCCGGGCTTCAGCCACCTTCACCAGCATTGCTACCAGGAACAAGGAGAGAGAAAGTTTCCAAAACATCCTGCAATGGGAAAAGAGTAAAAAGCATCGATTAGGAAGGAAGTCATGTTACTTGCTTGCAACACAACCGTTTGCAGAGTTCAGTTAGAAGCAGCAAGACCTTTAAGAGCCATTGCTCAGGAGATAAGAGAATAGACTTGTAGGCCTGTATTTGTATTGATTCCCGTGACTTAGTGTTCTCAGTCAGTCAGAAACAAGGGTTGGTTCAGTACTTACTGTGTACAAGGCACTGTGCTAAGCACAGGAGATTCAGTGAAAGGCAGAAACAGTCCCTGCTCTCAAGGAGTGCACACACTATTAGAGGAAACAATACGCAAATAACTTTGATTGTACAAAATTTATACAGGGCTAACGGGAGGTTAATTCAGAGGGAAAGTACCAGCATCGAAGAGGAGTAGGAAAAGCTTCTTGCTGACGTTGAAATTTTAACTGAGACTTGAAGGAAGACAGGAGGTGAAAGTCAGGAAGAAGAAAATTCTAGGAAAGGGGAAATCCCAGGGGTCCTAAGGCAAGTTCACTTAATATCATCCATTCATTGTAACAGAGGCCATGGAACAAGTAAACTGATATTGACTACCTGCAGAACAATTTAAAAATTGCAATGTCCTTGATATTACTCTGTAAGGAAAAATTAAAATGGGCCAGTGAATTAAAAAATTAAAGTAACTAACTTCTCTCGGGATTTAATTGACAAGCATGTGCAAACTGACCTTTATATACCTCCCTTTTCTCATCTATAAAATGGAAAAATGATACATTTAGGAATTACCTTAAAGCATTACTTAAATATAAACTATTAATTATTGTTATTGTTACCTCTTCCTGTAAATTACTTCTATTTCCTTCCACAAATGAAAGCATTATTATTATCATCCTCCAAAGTACTGATTAAGAATTATTTTATTTACTCTACTATTCTGGGTATTGCATGAGATAAATGGTATCTTTGCTCTTTAGAGATGTTTAATGAAGATGCGCAGCATAAATACGTAGAAATGGACATTGTATGAAAAGTAGTTAAAGAAACTGGTAGGATGAGGGCAGAAATATTTAGAGTGAAGAGTAGAAGGTGAGGATCATAGATCTAGGTGTAAAAGAGACTTCAGAGGCCATCTCTGAGGTCAAACCCTCTCATTTTATGAATGAGGAAACTGAAGTTAACTTGTCTAAGCTCCCACATTAGAGGTGGGAGCTGAACCAAGTTCCTTTGACCTCCCTGCAGATCTGTCCACTCTATCATTCTGTCTCCTTAGGAAAACACAATAGTTACATGGTTTAGCTGGATTAATCTCAATGGTCTTTTCCAACTCAGAGATCCTGTATATCATTGAATTAACAGAACAAATTCAACAAATATTTATTATTATTCTTTCATAACAGGCAAAATATTCATAGAAATCTTTGATGAATATCCTAATTAAATCTTTTTGTCATTATCACTTCTTTCCAATAGGAAAATCAAAGAAAGCTTGGTGTAGTACCTAGTTTAGCAATGCATGAAAATGGACATTAAATAAAGACATAATTATGATGACTATGGATATAAAAGTATCTAGTGAGCTTTCATCGAAGAAAGAGAGTGGGAAAAAAAGGCAAGGGAAAGTGAAGAATTGAAGATGAGGAAGAAGACGAAAGTTTTTCTTTTTTATTTTAGCAAATGATATTTTTTAAAATCTTGGGCCAAGTTTTTAAAGGTCTTTTTCTATACCGCTTTATTTCTATGCACGTAACATACATATAAAAACAGTCACACCTCCAAGAGGTTCATGGCAAACATGAAATATTTAAACTGCTATGTTTAATTATCTCATTATATTTACAAAGCGATTTGAGTTTTCAGTGGTCTCTTAAAAGGAAAGCATTCTGGGTCCTCGTTTAATAATTTCCAAAATTATTAGCATTCTAAGTAAATATGACCCAAACTTGATAAGCTGAAGCCAGGAAACATTTACAAAATCAAGCCCTCATCCATCCATTCCAGAGCCCAAAACAAACATGTATTATTGATAGAACAAAAATCTATGTTTCCCTCAGCACATCCTAATAATTGTCTTTGAGAATAGCATTGAAATATATTCAGATCAGTTGGGGGGCAAATATTTTTTGGAAACCATCATGCTGGTTTGGTGGTTAATAAGTGTGCTTTTCTTGGGCACATCTTTATTTTTTTTAAACATTTGTAAAAGATTTAGTGATCCTCCTTAGAAATTAATCCTTATAAGAGCCCAAGAAGAAAAGAAAGCTGCTGAATTCTCAGAAGAAGAAAATGAAGCTGACGAGAAGAAAATGTTATGAGGTCAGACTACACCGCATGGGACAAAGGCAGCCTCTCCTTTCCTGTCTCTTTCCCCTTTCTCTTTCTTTCAAATATTATTCTCACCCATAACCAAAAAAAGAAAAATGATAAGGCTAAAGGCGAGCTGAAAGCTCTTCCGCTATAACTTTTCCTTTAGCACTAATTCAATTACCTTTAGGGAAAGTATGAGGCAGCTGCTACAGCTGACCTTTTTTTCTATGTGTTCAGAACTGAAGCAGGAGAGAGTGTGCTCTTCAGTAGTTAAGTTCCACAGCCAAAGTAGGTGATAGAAGCATTTCAGTCAGTAGTCTAGAATCCCTAGTGTCTATTCCGAAAGCACTTTGACTCAATAAACAGGCATTTACTAAAGCCTATGTCCAAAGCATCATGGAAGGTGCTAGGAATACAAAGATGAATGAACAGTCATTCCTTTTAACAGGTTTAAGTGATAATAGATAGGGCAATGTCAGATACTACAGGTAAACAGACAGAAGAGAGAATGGGATAGGGTAAAGGCAATACCGGATAAAGCTCTCTAGAAAATTTTGAGAAAGAAACACTTCGGTTTGGTGGCAATCAGAGAATGCTTCATGTTAGAAGTGGCCTTTTATCAGAGCCTTGAGGGAAGAAAAGGAACCTAAAAAGGATACATGAAGAAGAGGCTCATCCTGGGCCTGAGTACTGGTGTAAATGTAAGCAAGTGCCACCCAACATACCATAGTTGTTCAGTCATTTCAGTTGTGTCTGACTCTTCATGTTCCCCCTTGGGGTTTTCTTGGCGAAGATATTAGAGTAGTTTGCCAATTCCTTCTCCAATTTATTTTACAGATGAGGAAACTGAGGCAAACAGGACTAAGTAACTTACTCAGGATCACACAGGTAATGTGTCTGAGCTAGCAAGTGCCCAGCACTCTATCCACTGTACCACCGAGCTATCCTAATATGTCACAGGACCATCACCAAAAAAGACCTTAAAGGCTGCTGCATCCAACTGCTCATTTTACAGATGTAGAGTAAAAGTGAATGACTTAGTCAGGGTCACACAATTAGCAAGTGTCTGAAGCATGAACTGAAATCTTCCTGACTCCTAGGCCAATATTCTCTGCACTTTGTCACCAGTTTTCTCAAGTTAGGCGAACAGTTTATATTCTAATTTAGCTGGAACACTGGTGTTAATAACAGCTGTGCAGTATACAGTGGAAGAGTTTGGAAAACAATACAACTCGGCACAATGGAATAAGCGCTGGGTCTGGTGCACCTTGGTTCCAATTCCTCCTTTGATGCTTACTACATGGGTGAGCATGGGCAGGTATTTACCTTCCTGGGTCTTAATCTCATCTGTAAAAAAGTTAAGGGGTTAGACTACTACAGATGACAGAACTCTGAGGTTCCTTCCTAGTCTAGGTTGATCCTTCTATGCACCCATGGAGGACAGTTTAGGAAATTTATATTTGGACCTAGTGGTAATAAAGAACTACTGAATATTTGGGGGCATGAGTGTGATGAGATCTTTGCTTAGAAAGTTTATTTTGGAAACTGTGTGTATAAATTGCTACTAACATAGTAATTGACCTTAATAAGATATAAAAGATAAAATCAAAGAGCTATGTGACTAAACATGGATATGGGCTAGTCATGGAGTGAAAACAAGGGTCAACAAGCAGGTGATCAGCATAGCTTCCATGCTGTACTGATAGCTACATAGCAGTATTTAAAGTAGTATTATGAGACCTAGAGAAAGGCACATTATGTGGAGTACTCATCTTAAGATGATTTGTAGAAGGACATGCACAAAGGGTCACAAAAAGATGAAAAAGCACAGATAGGTTGTCATCTGTAGCACTGGAGAGACTGCCCACATGATGAGATAATAGAAATGGTGAAATATTGAAGACTGGATTGACAGGTATAGGCAAAGGGAGCAGGAAGAGAGACTGAAGGTAGGGTAAACAGTTAGGAGGCTATTTATTAAGGCAGTCCAGGCAAGAGGCCATGAGGAACTGAAACAGGCTAGCAGTTTTGCAAGGTGAGAGAACGGGACAGGTGTAAGAGGTTTTCTCTAGGTAGAATCAACAGGATTTAGCAATGCATTAGATGTGGTGCTGGTGATGGTGGTGGTGGTAGTTTAAAGGTAGACAAATGATTGGCCTCTCAGGAATGTTTGAAATAGCTACCATCCATAACACTGAGGATACTTTATTCTGCCCTCACATCTTGAATTCAGCTGTTATCTGGAGAAACTCATAAATAAATCCTGTTGGTTTTATTAACTCTCCTGCTGATCTGACAATGTTGTCAATCAGCAGGGGAACCAGGGTTATAAATGCAGATGGCCTAAGCAGACTGGGCTGGACAAAGACGCTTGTGCAAACAGAAAGACCATGGGGTCCTTTCATCCCAAGGAGTTGCTTTTGGCACAGGCTATTTAACTACCACAGAGTGGGATGGACGGTGCCAAAGTTGCCTCCTCTCTGAAATCAGACTGGCCAGAGTAAAGGAAAAACCTTTCAAGCCTTTCTAATTGCAGTCATTTAAAACATTATTAACCATCAGGAAGTGTCATAGCCTAAGGCAAAAGACCCCCAGGAGCCAGGGGACTGAGAAGACAATTTTGATTGTAACCCCAAGGAAAGGAAACAGGAGTGCTGAATGGTCATTCTTCGACAGGTGTGTGTATATCTAGGAATCTATGCCTCTCTGGAAAATACTACTGCATATATGAGCTAAATTCTTTGGCTAACAGCTGGGAGGATGGGAGTGTCTGTGGCTTCTCTACTCTGACCTGAAAGAATAAATAAATGAATAAAATAAAAGGTCCATATCACAAGACAGTCTCTGCTTTCAAGCTGCTCACCTTCTAACAGAAAAGTTTTCAGCTGCAGATGGAAATGTCCCATGGTCCATGTGCAAGAAGCAAAGCAGGTGTTAATGTCTCCGTCTTCTTTAATATCATTTCAACTGATAAAATGGTATCAGTTTCTGATGTGGAACCATTTCACAGTCTCACCTGGCTTACATGAACATGATGGATAGGGACTTTCTTCTAATATTCTGCATTAAGCTTACGTGCCATGTTGCTTCTCTATCAGATAGCACCTATTCCTTGTCCCCCTGGACTGAACACTGAGTCCTCAATTCTCTAAACCTGAACACATCTGTGTTTTGCTCTTACTGACATTTATATAGTACTTTAAGTTTTGCAGAGCACTCAAAATACATTATCACATATCATCCTGAAAATAAACTTCAAAGGTGAGCACTACTATTAAGATTCATTTTATAAGTGAGAAAATCAAGGTAGACACAAAGTGACTTGACCACAGTAACATAATCAATAAGTATCTGAGGACAGGATTTGAACTAGTCTTCCTGATTCTATATAGAAGTGTTATCAAAAAGTGTCCCATGTTACACTCCATTTTGTGTTGTCCCCAATGCCCAACCCTAGTTTCTACTCTACCTCAATCTCCCTTGGTCAACTGACAGAGCCTGCTTGTGCATAACAAAGTTCATTATTCATATTTTGGGAGTCGCTTTGGCAATAAGAGAAGAGTCACTTGATCCACCACACCTCTATTTGAAGGAAAATATAGAAAGAAGACATAGAATTTAAACCCTGAATCTGAGGGTGCTATGGCTGGATGAAAAAGGATAGTTGAATTTAACCAATATCTCCTGAAAGATATAAAAATACCAGAAAATACAAAATAAGAAATATTGAGTGTAAATTTTTATAATGTGGTAAGGAAAGACAGGAAGTTATTAGAGGCAGGCAAGTCTGTAGTGGAATGACCAGGGCATCCTGCATGACTCAACTGAAAGAACTGAAAATTTCTTCATCTCTTTTTCCAAGTGATACTGCACAAGTGGAATGAGGAGTGTCACTTCCCTCCAGGAGAGGTTTGATTTTTGCTCGGAAAAATGAGATTATGTTCCATAAAGGAGCTTCCAAACACAGAAGAATCAAACCAGTACAATTTCCTTCTGTTTTTGAATATCAGATGAGTCCTGACACTGGTATCACTCACCTGTTTGTTTTGTTTTTTAAATGAGGTAATGTCAGGAGTGGAGGTATCCAATTTAGGAAAAAAAAAACTTTTAAACTGAGTGAGGGGAAAGTGGGAAATAGGCTTCTAAGGAAGGTCAGCAGGATCTGGAGATGAAAAAGAAGTAGGAGTCAGGAGAAAGATTTCTGTTCTCCCATCTGCCCAAACTATGAGTCACTTTTCTGTTTCTCAGTTTTCTCCTCTGTAAAACAGCGTTAATGGTACTTGCCACCACCCTATTCCATGGGGATGTTATGAGGAATGTGGTGTTGAATCCTGGAGTAATCCAAGAACTATGGGGGGTGGGGATGAGACAGGGAGAAATGTCATTACTTTTATTTGAAGCAAGGATCACAATGGTGATAAATTCTCTATGGCTTTTGTTGTTCGGGGACATTGTTCTCTGGAGCTGTTATGCTGTCTAATTTTTTCCAATAAATAGCTGGGGGTTTTTTTTAGGATCTTGCCTGAGAAAACAACACTGCTGAAATAAGAGCAGGGAAAAAAATGTCAGTTACCCTCCACCAATGCATTCCCTTTCCCCTAGTGTTAGTTTTGTGTGTTGAAGACAAGTTTTTGAACAACCATTTCCACTTGGCCTGGAGCAGACAGAGTTTTCTGCATTTGTATATGTAAAAATTAAAGAGGCCTGTTTAAAATGCTTTCCACAAAATCAAAAACATCCTATCCATGCACCCCATCTGACCCACCAGGCATGCTGCTCACTGCTTCACGCTGCATTTGCTTTGTATACAGTGTGACCAGTCGTGGAGATGGTGATAAACCAAGGAGTCGCAGAACCGATTCCCGTTTGTACTTTCTCTGGTACACATGAAGAATTCTTTCCTTTCCCTATTTTTCCTGGTTCAGCACAGTGAAGTCGACCTTTGTGTTCTTCAAAGCAGCTCACAAGAAAAAAAAAATCTAGTGATTCTAGCCACTGCCCAACAGTTGTGAACCTTTCTGATAGGCATTAAAAGACAATGGTATATTATAGGAGACAGCTGTGGTGTCACAGAAAGAACACTAGTCTGGGAGTCAGAAAGGCTTAGGTTCGAATCTCAGTCCTAGTACTTATGGCCTACATGACTACTGCCAAGTCATTTGGGTGAAAATAATACTTTTAACCCATGTTTCTATATCACTTTCTTCAAAACATTCCTGTGAGATAGGTAATGCAGGCATTAGCATTTCAATTTTAAATACAAGGGCACCGAGCCTTTGAGAGAAGGGACTTAATGAAGGTTGCATATAGTTGGTGTATGAAGGAGAAGAGATTGGAACCCCAGACCTCTGAATTCATTGCCCTTTCCAATAAACTCCATACACTTACTTCACCACCTTCTGTGAACTTCAACGGCTTTTAGAGATCATCTAGTTTCCCCCTGTCATGTTACTGATGAGAAAAGAAACCCAGAAAGATTAAAAGACACAATTAAGGTCACATATTAAATTGGTAAGTTCAGTATGTTAAGTCCATTTAGACATCAATAAAACAGGAATGGTTATATCTGCCCTAACTACTTCTCAGGCACACCTTGAAGATCGAGTGAAATGATATGCACGCGAGGCTTTATAAGCCTTAAAACACTATGTAAAATGATTCTCATATTATTGCAATCCATCAGTTTGGAAAAGACCAACTGAAATCATGTAACCCAGATCACTTGTCCCTCAGACAGACTTAATTGTGTCTCAGAGCCCTAATTGTCAGGATGCAAGACCTTATATCTATGCACCACCCATTATTCACCTTAGACACATTTCCATGACCTCAGCCTTACAACTATTTTGGGGGAAACATTTTTTTCATGCCTTGGCCCCCAGAGACACAGCCAAGGCTTTAACATTAAGAAGAATTCAGTGACAAAAATCAAAATTCTACTCTTGATCCTATTCTACTGACTTTGTATACTGATTTCAGTTTAAACTAAGGCTCAGGCTGACTTAGGGATGAATGAACATCAACAGGCCTATTGATATAAAAGAATTCAAGAGGATATCAACTTAAATGCTTCGAGCTAGTTCTGGGTTAGTTTCAGAGACCAAAGTGAAAGTAACCCAAAGGAACATGACCTCAGATGGCTATGCACACATTCAAGTATCGTTAGCATGGAAGGTGAATGAGATATGTTAATGCAAGGAAGCAAATTTGGGCTCACAATAGGTAAAAGGTAGAGCAGGTAGAGTAGCACAACATATTAAGAAAACAGACCAATGAAGAAATCTAGGAACTAGATTAGGGGAGTAGGTGGGGCAAAGGGGATGGTATAAAACATTTGAATAAGGATAAACAGAGGCAGAAACAAAAGTAATATTGCCACTGTTCTATGCTACAAGATACATAGATAGAACAAGAAAATAGATAAGCAGCTGTAAAAAAGATAAAAAACCTGGCACCGAGGCATGGACTCAAGATGACAGATCTTCAGTTCCTCAGGCATCTGTTGGCTCTCTCTTTGGTCAGCTTTCCCTCTCTCCCTCTCTGCTCAAAGCAGAGTAGCCAATAATTTCTTGAACTGCCTTAATGAGAATTTCATCTTCAAAAAGCGGAGGAACCAACAAAGAGGAATTCTATTCTAGATATGATTCATGTGCAATTAATGAAATTGATTGCTGGGGTAGAAATGATGGAAATCCTGAGCATATGTAACCTCTCTACCTTAGAATTTGAAATCAAGGTGAAGAGAACAATGAATAGTCCTGCATGTATGCTAAATTTGGGGAGGGCAAATTACAAAGGATTCAAAGAAAGGACAATTTGGATCTGATAGACTAAAACTATATAGGGAAAGTAGACCCAGAAGGAAGAGGAAACTCTTAAGAATTAAATGCTATAGGCCCAAGAAATTGATGTAGATATACAGGGAAGTAATCAATCAATTTTGTTTTTGTCTTCATGTTTTGTTTTTTTTAATAAACTAAGGCAAATATGAGAGAACTAATACAAAAACACACTTCCAATAGAATTTCCTGGAGACCATGCCCTCAGGCTCTAGTGTCCCTGGGCTATCCTTACTGGTGAGTATATGCAATAGCTAATGCTCATATAGTGCCTACTATGTGCCAGGCACTGTGCTAAGCAGGTTATAATTATTATCTCATTTGATCCTCATGACAACCCTGACAGGTAGACGCTATTATTATTCTATTTTACAAATGAAGAAGCTGAGGCAGATAGAGGTTAAGTGACTTGCCCAAGGTCACCCTGGTAGTAAATGTCTGAGGCCATATTTGCACTTAGGTCTCCCTAATTCCTTGTTCGGGCTGCCCTGAACCTAGCCCACCATATCTAGCTGGCTCTAGTCCAGATCCTGCTTCCAATTCCATCCATCTATTCACCTAGACTACCTTGCTACATGCTTTGTTGATATGCACAAACCCTCTTTCTCTTGCTTTTTACTTCTTGTTCCAGGTACAGTAATCAAGTCAATATTAACCACTATTCCTAAAAGTGAGATGTCAACCAAATGACTGAGGGAGCAAGTAAATATCCATCACTCCCAAAACCAGAACTCCCTTCCACCATGAACACCTACACATATAAGTTGTCTCCCCCTATTTAAATTCACTCTTTTTGAGGATGGGTACTGTTTCAGCTTTGTATTTGTATTTTCATCCTTTAGAACAGCATGGGGCTTTCCTTTTTTTTTTTTTGGAAAGCATACATGGGCCTATATGAACTGCCAGGAGACTTGAAGCTCAAAATGACCTGAGGCTGGTGGAAAGCTAAATAAAATAGGTGGGGTTTTTTATTGTTTTGTTTGGGGGTATTGGTTTGTTGTTGTTTTTGCTATATTGGGAAAAAGAAGAGGCTCAAAGAATTGCAAATTGAGGGGATGCCCATCAATTAGGGAATGGCTGAACAAGTTGGGGTACATGATTGTGATGGAATACTATTGTGGAATTGCAAATTGAGGGGATGCCCATCAATTAGGGAATGGCTGAACAAGTTGGGGTACATGATTGTGATGGAATACTATTGTGCTATAAGAAATGATGAGTAAGATGGTTTCAGAAAAACCTGGGAATATTTAGATGAACTGATGCAAAGTGAAGTAAGCAAAACCAGGAGAACATCATACACAGTAGCAGCAATATCATAAAGATGATCAACTGTGAAAGACTTAGCTACTCTGATCAAGACAATGATACAACTTGGGTATTCCCAATTCCAAGCACAGTAGTATGTCCACTGTGCCACCTAGCTGCCTAAGACTTATGTATAAAATCCAATTTTCTTGGTGTGATAATCAGTTTTACAGAATTTATTTCTTTCCTTTTTGCTTCTTATTTGAGGAATTCTTTGCTTTAGGGAATGGCTGTCTAGGAGGGAGAAACAAGATGGATTTGGGACAATGTAAAAACAAAGAAGATCAATAGAAGAGTTTTTAAAAGTAGATAATGTTGAGCAGTAAGGTTAAAAAGAAATTCATGGCAAAGAATAGCAATATTTATTTCCCGAATGGCAGATATAAGTTATTTAGGGATGCTAGAACCTATTCCTGTCATATTCACTGATATGCTTCTCATATTAATTAGCTTCTCACATCTGAGGAAAATCTGAGGAAATATGCTCTTTGGTTCCAAAGGGTCCAAAGAGAAGGGGGGGGGTGGGAAGGGAGTCTCTATTTAGATCATTTAGTTAAAACAATAATTTCACTGCAATTGCTGTTAAGTCTTACATATTCTGCCCTTTTTTAAATGTTTCTTTTTAAAAAATTATTATTATCAATGCTGAATTTGAAGGACCTGAGGTGCAAATGAGAGGCTTTTAACCAAAGGAAACAGGCACAAGAGAACACAATTGAAAGCTCTGAAATCATGTCAGGGAACATGGAGGTAGGACAAGAGTATAGGGAACATTTGAAATTAAATAGTGTTAGTACCTACAAAAACAAAACCAATGACAATAACACACCCTAAGGCTTTTGTGCATTAGAAACATAAGCTCCTTGTGAGTAGGGATTGTTTCATTCATTGTATCGGATGCCCAAAAGTGCCTGGCATATGGTAAGTGCCTAAAACCTTTTGATGGACTGCTTGTGTTATTTTAGAGCCACCACTGGTATTATGAACTTCCGCAGGAGGGGAGGGACACACAAAAGCTTCCATTTACATGATAACTGACTCCAGGTATGAAAAAGACATAAAAAAAAAAGACATCCCTGTCAACCTTCCATTTCTGTCGCCAGGAAGACCAGTAGAAATGGCTTAGATGTCAGGAGTCAGGCTTCTAGGTTTGTCCTGTTTTATTGTGCTTCTGAAGATACTGAAGTCCCTGCAAAAGCCTACATATGGACTAGGTACTGCTAACATGAAGAAACTGAGAAAATGTATTTCTATCAGAAAGAATGTTGTCCTAGAGAGACAGCAGAAAACACCTGTTCAACTTGAAGTATTTGTTCTTAGAATGTCCAATCAAAATTTTGCCACTGTATCCCATTTAGCATGCCTTCAATAATCTCTAAACCCTGTAATATGCCCCCCCCCATTCATCTTTCGCCATCCTCAATTTATGTTGTCTTTAACACAAAGACTATGGATTGGCCAAATATACTCTACCTTGGAGAGCATGACTGTGTGACCTGCATGATGGCCTAATGCTCCCCACAGTTTGTACAAACAATTAAAAATACCTTACCTAAGCCCAGAAAATGCAGAGTACTAAACTAATTCTTTGACAGATATGAGCCTTCTGTTGTCAGAACTGTCATCCATTTAAATTCAAATATGCATCACTGAAGAAACAACTAAGCTTATCACAAAGTTAGCATATTGCTCATCCGGAACTTTTTGGTTAAAACAGGAAGCTGGCAGATGGCATACTTGCTCTTAACACCTGGGTACATTCATCCATGGTGTACCTTTCCCCATTACTCCCTTCCCAAACAGAGGTCTTTTCACGTCCTGAAATGTCTTCCCCACCACATGGTGCTGGGGTATTATCATGAGGTTTCCCTCTTTACAGAAGTGTTAGTTATTGCTCTGCCTCTGTCATTTCCAGCTGTGATTAGTAATGCAGACCAGCTCTTGTACTATTTAAAGCCCACCCTTGCATAGTTCACACTTCAATTCCAAGCTTGACATAAAGAAGGAAATGACAATGTCCTTCATGTGCCTACATCTAATTATTTATCTTTGAGCTATTAAGAATTCTGTTCCAAGTCTGGTCCTCTTCCTGGGGAGTAAGAGTTTTGAAATTCTGGTTTAGTAATCCTGGAATTGACTGTCTGAAGCACACCCAAAGCAGGATTAGTCAAACTAAGTACCACACCAAAGAGCCTAGACATATAAAATGACAAATATGACAAACTGGCTTCTGACCGTAACTATCAACAACAGTATAGATAACCTCCAAAATAATGAATAAAAAGAGAAGCAATTTAATCAAAATACCTATGATTTTAAGATGCATGCAACTGTGTATTCTACTTATGTTCCTTCCTTCCCTTCTTCACTCCATTAGGCACAGAACATCATGGCCCAAAGATGGATTTTCAGTACCATCTAATCCAACTCCAACTCATTATCTTATTGATTAGGAAACTTACCATCTAATCCAACTCATTATCTTATTGATTAGGAAACTACATCTAGACAAAAGTCATTGGTATCAAGGCCTGAACTAGGAAACTGGTTTCCAGATTTGATATTCTCACCTTAGACTAGGAGAAGAGAGTCTGAAGTCACAATCTGTGTTCATAAGGAGAGATATTTCCTTTAAAACAAACAAAAACTGATCCTCAAAAGGTTTGAGAGCCTAACCCAACAATGCTCCTAGTAAAGCAATGGCTGGCTTAACACTTTGTTAAGTTGGATTGGCCCTGGCTTTAACATGCTTAGCTACTAAATAGTTCCCTATTTTCTGCTGGTAATTCACAAGTAGGAGGAGTTTCTTTCCTACTTAATTAATGCAACTGGGTTTCTTGAAAATATTATAACCAGTACTTTCACTTACCACAACATCAATTTCAGACCCCACTGCATCTGTTAATAGTAATATCTGGAATAAATTGTAAAGAATCTGCAGATAACCCTAAAGCTGAAATCCCTCCCAGGCTAGAACTGTCTCTTCTTGATTTTATGTAGAAATCTTACAATTCAGAAAATGGGCATCATGGTAGATATTTGTGGGTAAGAGGTCAACCACATTTGCTGGGGCTGTGAAGTGAAAAGATTATAGCAGGCACATGTTTTTTCAAGTAGTTTGTCTTAATATTGGAATTAAACAAGAACAGTTTGCCAGAACACAATGAAAAAATGCTCATTAGGACCTGTAAATGCTACATAAAATTTTCTACGTGATGTAAATATTTCCAAATACAATGAATTATTGCACTTTTATTTTATTTTATTTTTGCAAACTGGAATAAAAAACACCCCCACAGGATTTGTATGTAGAAAACAGGTGTTCAATTCCAAACTCTATAACCTAGTCAACTTATGAGATAAGGCTAATCACAGTGGTTTTTCTAAATCTTTTAATTCTTTCTCAAACTTCTTATAGCTTTCCTCTCTACCCACCTACCACCCTTTGAACTGAGAGCCTTTTTGCATGTTTCACTGAAACAATTAAGGCCATTCACAAGGAACTCCATCTTTTTCCCCTCTGGCTCATCTCTCATCTCATCATCTCATCTCATTATCACTCAGATGTCTTTCCCTTGTATATTCTCCTTTATGCTTGTTTCACAGGAAGAGGTGGTCTTAATTCTTGCCTGAGCAAACCTCTCCACATGCTCTGATCCATCTCATCATTTCCAGCAGACTGTCACCTCTATCACCCCCACTCTCTCGACTACTGGCTGCCACCCTATTGCCTACAACTAAGGTCTCCCATAACCTCATAACAGAAAAAGACAAAAGAACAAAACAAAAACAAAACACCTTCACTCAATCTGTACATTTACCCTAGGTATGCTATTCCCCTTTTATCACACCTCCCTTTCGTGGCTAAACTACATGAGAAGGTCATTTGCATTCTGTGCTTCTACTTCCTTTCATCTCACTCTTCTTATCTCTCTACAGTCTGGCTTCTGACCTCATCATTCAATTGAAACTGCTGTTTCCAAAGTCACCAATGATCTCTTCAACTGCAAATGTAATAAGATTCTCAATCCTCATCCTTCAACTCTCTGCAGCCTTTGACACCTTCTATCTCCCTCATCATGGTACTCTCTCTTCTCTTTCCTGTTTCTCCTCCAACTTGTTTGACCACTACACTTTGCTGGATCTTCAAGCAAGTCGTATCAGCTAACCATGGGTGTCTCCCATATCTCTGTCCTGAGCACTCTTTTCTTCTCCCTTTATACTATTGTGTTTGGTGACCTCATCAGCTCCCAAGCATTCATTGATCATCTCTATTCAGATAATTCTTAGATCTATTTATGCAGCCCTAATCCTTCTCCTGACGCCAGTCTAGCACCTTCAACTTCTCCTTAGACATCTCAAACTGAATTCAACATATCCCAAACTGAACTCCTTCTCTTTTCTCCCTAAGCCTTTCCTCTTCCCAACTTGCCTTTCACTGCTGATGGCACCATCACCCTTCTCAGGCTCCCAACCTAGGTTTCATCCTCAATTCCTCACTATATCTCACCCCTATAACCAATTGTTAAGTCCTATTAATTCAACTCCATTACCTCTCTCCTATATGCCCTTTTATCTCCTCTGACACTACCATTACTCTCAAGTCTGATCATGTCATCCTACTATTCAATAAACTCCAGTGGTTCTCTATTACCTCTAAGATAAATATAATATTCTCTGTTTGGATTTTAAAGCCCTTCCTACCTTTCTAGTCTTATATTTTAGTACCCTCCACATATTCTACCATCCAGCTACACTGTCCATGCTGTTCCCTCATCTTGACTCCAGTGATTTTTACTGGCTGTCCGTCCCCTCATGCCTGGAATTTTCTTCCTCTTCATCTCTATCTGGTAGCTTCCTTTAAGTATCATCAAAGATCTTACCTTTTATGAGAAACCTTAATATTAGTGCCTTATCTCTCTAATTTATCCTATGTGTATCTTGTTTGAACACAGTTGCATGTTTTCTCCCCAATAGATTATGAGGTCCTTGAGACAAGGGACTGTTTTTTGCCTTTCTTTATACCTGTTCACTCTTAGCACAGTACATGACACATAGTAGGCACTTAATGCTTGTTAATTTCTTTGCCTCAGTTTTTCAACTCTGTAAAGTATGCGTACTGACTGAGTATTTAGACTGACTACCTGAACAAGGTTAGAGGCACAAATGAGACAAATATAACTGCACCTTGAAAATCATAAAGCATTCTATAAAGGCTAACTCTCATCATTTGGTAGAAGCTCTCTTTGTTTAGTTGTAGGTATTATTTCATGAAGGCAGATAGGTGGCACAGTGAAGAGAGTGCCAGGTCTGAAGTCAGGAAGAACTGAGCTCAAATCCAGCCTCAGATGCTTACTGGCTGTGTGACCCTGGGTAAGTCACTTAAAACCCTGTTTGCCTTAGTTTCTCACCTGCAACTATGATCTGCAGAAGGAAATAGCAAACCACTCCAATATCTTTGCCAAGAAAACCCCAAATGGGGTCATGAAGAGCTGGACATGACTGAAAAACAACTGAACACCACTACCACTACCATCACTCATCATCATTATTATTACACTGTTTCTACATTTCAAAAAGGGACCATAAAAACTAATAGGTGTATATCTGGAATCAGAATCATCAGTTTGGATCATCAGTTTGAATCAGTTTGGACTCATCTTTAATACTCTTATTTAAACTTTTATCTATAAATACCCTGGAGACAGCAGAAGATTTGGTACAATGTGTTTATCTTTGGTTTCCTACCTTATGCCATTTAGAAGTCATTTATTACCAGGCAAACATTCTGATGACATTGGTTTCCTTGTCTGCAAAATCAGGGGTGGTTGACTTGATGACCTCCAAGTTTCCTTTCATCTCCAAATCCATACTAAGATTAAAATCAAACCAGGCCCTGATCTGAAAGAGTTTATATTCTACTGGATTGGCATAAGATGTACAGAGAGAAAGAAATTAAAAGTATATGGAAAATATTTCCGGGATTAGGAGAGAGCTAACAAGTTGATGGGAACTAATACAGAAAGGCAGTGAGGGAAGATGAAGAAATCCCTCTTGTAGGAGATGGCACGTGAGTTGACTTTTGAAGGAAACCAGGGATATCAAGAAGAGAGAGTGAGAAAGAAGGTCATTCCATGCATAAAAGATACCAATGCAAAGGTATGTTGTTCAGTTGTGTCCAACTCTTTGTGACCCCATTTGAAGTTTTCTTGGCAAAGATACTGGAGTGGTTTGCTATTTCCT
This sequence comes from Phascolarctos cinereus, assembly GCF_003287225.1. NCBI lineage: Eukaryota > Metazoa > Chordata > Mammalia > Diprotodontia > Phascolarctidae > Phascolarctos > Phascolarctos cinereus. Next base: position 344,054,560 of record NW_027555958.1, read on the forward strand.
TCTCTAGGTCATTTTGCAGATGAGGAAACTGAGGAAAATAGTGTTAAGTGACTTGTCCAGGGTCATATAGCTAATAAGTGTCTAAGGCCATCAAGAAGAAGAGTTCCTGACTTCAGGCTCACTACTCTATCTACCATGCCCACCTAGTTGCCTATGATGCAAAGGTATAGAGGTGGTAAATTATGTATGGGGAATAGCAAGTCAGCTAGTTTGGCTAGAATTCAAAGTAGCAGTAGTATAAGTAATAAATAATAATGATAATAAAAATAATGGCTAACATGTATATAGTGTCTACTATGTGCAAGGTACTGTGTAAGTGCTTTACCAATAACTCATTTGATCTTCACAACAACCCTATGAAATAAATGCATTTATTATCCTCATTTTACACTTGAGAAAACTGAGGCAAATAAAAGTTAAGTGACTTGCTTAGGTCAGACAGCTATTAAGTGTCTAAGGCCAGATTTAAACTAGGGTCCTCCTGATTCTAGGCCCAACACTGCATCCACTGTGTAAGAGGGAACAGCATGATTTATCTAGAAAGCTAAACAGAGACCCAAGGGTTTTGTTCAAGAGGCATTAGGGAACCACCACAGCTTCTCAAATAGCAATGTATCATTTTCAGATATGTGAATTGGAAAAAAAAATCACCTTTGTAGCTATGTAGAATATGGATTAAAGGGGGAGAAATGAGAAGCAGGGGACCGGTCAGAAAACCATTGGAAAAATCCAGATGAGAACTGATGAAAGCCTTATCTAGGACAGCAGCCATGTAAGTGGAAAGTAGAAGATGGATGGGAAACATGTTAACAAGGTAGAATTGGGGTCAAGGAGAAAAAAGAATCAAGAATGACTCCAAAGTTGAAGGCTTAACAATGGTGATGCTCAACAAAATATAGGGAAATTTAAAGGAGAGAAATGTCTTGGGATAAAGAGAATGAGTTTCATTTTGGATGTATGGAATTTGAGATACCTATGGGACTTTCAGGCAGTGATATGGAGCATGCTGTTGGTGATGTAAGACTCTAGCCCTGGACAGAGATCAAGAGAGATGAGATCCCTGAGAGATGATATGGAGAGAGAAGGACAGAGCCTTGGGGGATACTCACACATAAGGGGTGGAGAACTATCAGCAAAATATTTCCAGTTGCCTGCTCAAACTGGAATGGTCATTTTGAAAGGAAGTTCTCTCCTCAAAGAACCATATTAAAAACACTCATTCTAGGACAGAAAAGACATCTTGTAATGAAGGTATATCCTTGTTGGGATTCTGCATCAGCTTTTATGATTGCTTTTTTGGGCTGTTTTAGCATCTACAGGTATCCTTGCTCCTGATTGTTTGCTTGATCTTAGATCTCTCATCTTGTGCTATCCTCTGCTATTTAAGTCATTGTTTGTCTATGCAGGTTCTGATATACATTTTGCCCCAATCTCTGCTTCTTACTCATTGGCAATCTGGGTCCCCACCTAGTCCATTGCACTTTCTCTGTCTGAGCCCAACAGATACCCTATAACTCCAATATGGTGTTGCCTATATATGGTAATCAAAGTGACATTATCTGCCGTTAGAAATGTCAGTTAGCCAATTCCTATTTTTCCACAACTCTTTAATTATTCTAATTCCCAAATTTTAATTTTGAATGAGATTGGTAAAAATAGCCCCAATGCAGTGGAAATGATTTTCTGTGATGCAAAACAGCAGACACCATAATATCACCCTGTGGTTCAGAGGGAAATAAAGCAAGTGGGTGGATCTGCCCTGCAAACAAGTGTGGGTCTATCCTTGTGTTAAAAGGTAACTCAGTGTTCTGAAAAAGATTGATATACATCTCCAACTACCTAGCATAAGATCAGAGATTGCATAAGGCACTGTAGACAACAGCATAATGTTTAAGGGAGCTTTGGGAGATAGTGTGTGTGCCAAGAATCATACAGAGAAGGCTCTGCTTCAAGATGATGCATATATAAGGGACCATCTGGGATTGTGAGAAAAAAGTTTCTGTGTCTTGGAAACTGTAGCAGAATGAAGTAAATTGTTTATGCATGTGACACACATTTATTGACTGCCTATGATATGCATATTCTCAAATCCCAAGTGTATACTGAGCCCTCTTTCTCTAATTAAATGAAATATCTATATAAAGTGATTTATAAAACAAAAGCAAAACTCAACACTAGTCCAGCATGGAATGATGGCTCATACCTATAATCCCTGCCTCTGAGAAGGACTAAAACTGGGGAATCTCTTTAGATCAGGAGTTCTGAGCTTGTAGTGAGCCAACTATGCCAACAGAGGGTCCACACGAAGTTCAGCCTTAGAATGGTGAGCTCTGGAATTGGGAGGCCACCACATTTGTTCCAATGGTTAGATATGGAGAAGGTCAAAGCATCTACACCAATAAAGAGAGGAGTAGTCTTGTGATAAGCTCCTGTACTTCCACAGCCTAGGTAAGATGAGACCATATCTTTAAAAACACACATATACACTAAGCACAAAAAGAAATCACAAAAAAACCTATTCTATATATTCTCTTTATATGGCAGACTCTTGTTTTTCATTTGTATTTGACTTTTTCTAATATAATTCTAGTAATTTCTAATATAATTTTAATAAGATGCATTTATTTTGTTTGGATGTGCTTTAAGCAAACTTTATAGAAAATCTATAACATATGGTATAATACGAATACAAGAAATGTCATACTCCTTTAGAAAAAACTTCAGTTGACTATATTTTCCATATTTATTCATTATTTTCAGTCTAAGATTTAGGGAAGGGAGAATTATAACAGTATATGTATTGTCTTTCCCTAGCAACCTTAATTGTTTTTATTCCCACTCTATAAGGAATAATGACTCACCTGGAGTTACATAGAAATCAGTAACAATTAATTGTAATATAGATATTTTCCCTCCTTTCCTTCCTTCCTATTTCTCATTGTTGAATGGGAAAGATCACATTCATTATTTCTAACAAAAAGACAACAGAAGGACAAGGATTTGCAAGTGATCAAGATGTGCTCATTTAGATTTAGGATTTCCTTTCTTTTCTAACATTTACAGAAATTTCCTCAGCACGGCCAAGAATACTATCTGGATGATTCAAACACAGCAAAAGTGTCCACTATCCATGAATCCAGTCTAGCACCCAGAAACAATAGTCTTTAATTGATATAATTCCTTATGGTCTTCATAGCTTTCCCATACAATAACTCATTCAATCCTTACAATCTCCCTATGAGACACACCGGGTATATAGGTATTCAGTCCAATTGTGGAGTTTACTTAAGAAGGGCATTGCCCAATGACAACACAACCAGGGTAACTAACTTGAGTGGTTGGTGACCTAGATACCATAACCCATAAAAAATATTTAAGGGAACTAAAGATATTTAGCTGCCACACCCCCCCCAAAAAAAAAAAACTAAGGAGAAATTGAAGCTATCTTTATATATGTGATGAGATTTCACCTAGAAGAGGCAGTATCTATTTACTGTGGGTTGTGACAAGGAGCAGGATTAGGAATGGAACCAAGAATTGGAGGCTACAAGACAGCAGATTTTGGCTCAATGTAAAGAAGAGCATTCTAATCACAGAAGGGGAAACCATGAAAAGTAGTCAAGAATGGCATAGAAGCAATTACTGAATTAGGTAAAAGGTTCTACTAGCTAACATCTTACAGTTTTATCGAGATCTGATATTCTATGATTTGGGATTCGAAGCACTGGCTCAGGGGAATATGGACCAAGCTACTTCTGAAGCCTCAAGTTGTCTGTTTAAAGCAACAGAGTTAGGCATACATGAGAGGACCAATGCACCAAGCTCAGTGGAGGTGTAAAGCTGACTTAACTCTCCACTTCCCTCTCTCCCCCAACCACAGGAAGCAGCTGTTTTCATTAACCTCTTTGCTCTAGTGGAAAAGCAAATGGTCCTCTACACACAGGTCTCTGTTGGCAGCATCTTCAAAACAGAGAAGTATGGAAAAGAGTGGATTATAGGAAAAGGTTCTTCTAAAAGTGGCATGTAACAGGGAAAGACGTGAGGTAGAGAAAAGGAAAATATGAGTTTAGAGTGCTTTTCATTTTAACAGCAAGAAATAAAGCATTCAAGAAATATTTTTAAATGGAGGCAATTTTTGTAAACCTACTGGGAAAATATCGCATCATCCAAACAGAAAAAAACAATCTTTGCATAGAAAAAAGATGCAAAGAAATCAGATGACTTATCCAGATTGCTTCGTAACTCCACAGTGGAAATAAAACTAGAAATGAAGACTAGGGCATCTCCCTCTACAAATCTACCATTAGTCATCTTTGTCTATGTCCGAATTTTTTCTCCTTTTTTATACTAACATAATGAGAAGGATTAATGTTTGGAAACAAATATTACAATAAGCAAATACAAGATCATAGATCTAGAGATCAACACCCTCATTTTATAGTTAAGCAAACTGAAACCAAGAAGGTTAAATGACTTTACCAAGATCATTTAATTATTAAGTACCCATAGAAGAATTTGAACCTAAGCTCTTTGAACGGAGAGCCATTTTTTCCAACTTGCCACAGCCCTTTCCATATATAATAAGGCTGTTCCTTGTTAGCTGACAACATATTTATTAATCTATTCTCTCCATATCTAAAAGAAAATTTGGTGTGATATCTGAAATATTATGATATTCTATATTTTGTAGATTAACAGAAAGAGAAGTTAGATTCATATTTTGGTTTGGCCTATGGGAGAATAGAAGGAATCAATCACATTGTAGGCCCTGATTCTATTTCCTAAATTCTTCATTTAACTACGTTTGTGTCATCACTTAGAAATTCCAATGGATGGAAGCAGTGAAAGGAATATATGCAAGAGCATCCTCTATTGAAATATGGAATTTGGTTAGAGGAAACTTGTAAATACTTTACTTATGCCATTCTTTTGGAATCTGTCAAGTAGAATAACTTGTCTTCTCTTATTGTCCCTGTCCTACTTATTAGCTATATTAGACTTACTGCTTAACCTTTCTCTTCCTTTACTCCTCCATCTATAAAATAAGAATATTAATCTCTGATGCTTTTCCATTTCAATGGGATTAGAATTAGTGAAGAGTTTCATATCCCATAGAGAAATACTACATATAAAAATGGTTCCATTATTACCCTTCCTCATTTCCTTTCTCCTCCTGGGAGGGCATTATCAAGATTACATGGGATTGGAATTTATGGGTTAAACGACACACTTAACAATACACATACTACTGCTTGAGGAAAAAGGGATAGGGGTCATTGCAAAATAACCTAAATTCTGGACCTAACAACTTGGTTTTGTGGGTTTTCTTTCCTGAGGCTATGTTTCAGGGAGGGTAATAAAGGGTAAAACTCATTAGTGCATCATTATCTTTTGTCTGAAGGAAACAATGTGTGGTTTTTCAGTCAGCCCACTTGGTGTTTGCATTGGTCCTGGATGGGTTTCAAACCAGCTATATTGTTTGCACAATCCCCCACACCCCCTACTCCCAAACATGAAAAAGCCCACCACTAAACCACACAGTTGATGCTAAATTACTAGGTGATGACTCTTCTGGCTCCTAAAGGTTTCTGAAATCTCAGTCACTGAAATCATGAATCTTTCATATAATGAGAAAAGATCTAAGCCTTTATGGTAGACCTCCCACGGAGATAGAGCCTCCCATTTATTCCACGTGCTCTTTAGAACTGCAGTTTAGAGTCAGGTTATAGAGTTCTCTCCAACCTTTCTATTAAAATACAATTCTAAAAAAGCTACAGGGTGACTCCTATGCCAAAGTTTCCAGTCCATAATTTTCATAGATGACACTGAAGTGTTATTGATAAATCTGTGTATCATGATGGCATGCATGCACAATGCACAAGATTGTTACAAAAATTGCTTTTCAGATACCAATAAGTTGGATGTTAAAATCATCAGATTTCTAAATACCCTTGTCTTTGATTTAGGTTTCTAATGTTAGTTTGTTATGCTGACCCAAGTGTGTCATCCACAAGGAGGGCAAATGGAGAATGTTGAAAATTCAAAATCCAAAAGGAACGGATGCATTTTGGAAGTCATTTTCTTTCATAACAGTAACAATCATTTATATAGTTCTTTAAATTTTGCCAAATGCTGTATATAGCTTCTCATTTTATCCTTACAAAAACTTTGAGGTAGGGACTACATTGTTTCCATTTTGTGCATGGGGAAACTAAGGCTTATGGCTAATGAGTGTCAAAAACAGGATTCTGAACTCAGGTTTGCCAGACTCAAGAACAGCAGAACTCTAGCTACTATATAACATTGTCTCTGGTGAAACTGCTAGTGAAGCCAACTGTGTTATTTGGTGAATTCAAGTCAATTTTTCTTGAATTTCCTCTTCTTTCCTTAAACTTGAATGATAAAGCTTTTGTGCCTTAAAATGTGGTTTTTTGGGGAAACATTACTAGTAAAGGTTGAAATGTTGATTACTACCTACTTTGAGCTAGGCACAAAGTATACAAAAGTGACAATTCCTACTTACAATCCAGTAGAGAATGAAATGAATGATAAAAGCACATAAGATACAAACAGAAAATTAAGTACACAAGAGTTGGGGTGAGAGTAGCCTGAGTATTCAAGGTAAAAGAAATCACTGAAAACCTGTCTAATTTTAAGTATTATTTGCTTTCAGAAAATCCAAGGATGCTTTCTTTCCCATGCCCTCTTCTTTCCCTAAATTCCCTCTCTTTAAACTTTCCTCAGCTCCCATGGATTCAACTATCACATCTGTGCAAACAGCTAACCCTAGATCTCGAGTCTTGCATAGCCAGCTGACTACTGTACGTCCCATATACATCTTAAATTCTATATATCTGAAGCAGAATTGTTCATCTTTTCACTTGACCCTTTCCCCCTCCCCAACATCTCCATTTCTGTTGAGGACATCTAACTTTCAGTTACCCAGGTGCTCAACCTCAGAATCATCTTCAGCTCTTACATTTATTTCTCTTACATCTTGCATCCAATAAGTAGCCAGGTCTTGTTGATTTTGCCTCCACATCTTATATCTATCCTCTCCTCTCTAGTCATCATCTCTGGTCTGAACTACTACAATGTCCTCCCTCCAACTGGGTTTCCTTGTCTCTATTCTCTCTCTTCTTCAATCAATCCTCCAATATCCTCTATTAGACATCAAGTTTGTGTTCCCCAAAGTGCAGGGCTGACCTTAAAACTCAAGGAGCTCCTTTTTGTTCAAGGTGCTCTCACTAGGATAAACTACAAATTTCTGTTTTGAAATCCTTGCACAGTCTGGCTCCAGTACTCCCAGGCCTACTACATATTAGTCTCCTGAATGTACTCAATGTTCCAGCCAACCTGACTAGCACGCTATTCACTAGAAAAAACATTCTACCTCCTGTCTCTGCTTTTGCACACGCTGGAATGTAGCAGAATGCACTCTGATGTCACCTCTTGCCTGTTAGCATGCCCAGCTTTCTTTAAAGTCAAGTTCAAGTGTCCTCCTACTGGATGCCCATAACTATATCCCCTCCCCCAGCTGTTAGTCAATTGCTCTGTACACATTTCATATTTCTTCTCTTCCCCAATAGGATGCAAAAACACAAGGAAGGCAGGAATGATTTCATTGTCTTCATATCATCAACACCCACTACAGTACACAACACATAAAAGTGGCAACTTCCTAAGCTCTTTTTGAAATGAAACTGTTTTTACAAAGCCTACTTCACATCAAAGCTTAATGCAACACCTTTTTATTAGTTCCTATAATAATTAAACCTATAAAGCAACATAAAGACTTTGATTTCCTCCTGTTCAACTTTAGACTGCTTATTTTACATGAAAAGTTATGAGTTAAAAAAAATTATGTTACAAAAAACCCCCATTAGGAAAAATGCCTATCACCTAGGCAAAGGTTAAGGTCTCTGCCCAACTTCATATGCGTCTACTTCTAATCAACACCTGGCTTCTGTGGTTGAGGCAAAAATCAATTTACTGAAAACATCTGGGTAATGAAACAGCAGGTTATAATTATAATGTCTATGAATAAGAGAGGTATGGGTAAGGGGGAGTTGGGGAAGGAACCAACCTTTTCTTAGGCCTTCCTTCAGTCTGGATTTTCCTATTTGTGTTGTCCTAACTTTGTGAGACAAAGACTTTCCTCAGTATTACCTTTTTTTAAAAAAATTAATTTATTTTTAATTTCAACAATCATTTCATACGTTTTTGAGTTTTAAATTTTCTCCCCCTCCCTTTCACCCTTACTCCCCAAGACAGCATGCAATCTGATATAGGCTCTACACATACATTCCTATTAAACATATTTTCACATTAGTCATGTTGTAAAGAAGAATTAGAACCAATAGGAGGAATCACAAGAAAGAGGAAACAAAACAAAACAGAAGAAAGAACAGCATCCCCTTTCTTTGCTACACTTCAGTCTTCTCTTTTTTCCCTGCTTGGTTCATTTTCTGGACAATCAAAATCCCTTCACTATTTTGAGACACCATGTTCCTTTTATTAAAGTGCCTAGAGTGTGATCCAATCTCTCACTTAGTGGCTTTGATTGATTCAAGGCAATGTATAGGCCCTGTTCTCATTCAGTTCTGATTGTTTGATTCAATCAAAAAAAGGGTTTGCACCTCATCAAGGTACCAAAGCCAAATGGGGGTAGTTACCACTATTACCCTTACATTAACAGTTAGTTGTGATTAATTTCATAATCTATAGCTGATTTTTTCCACTGTAAAAAAGTCAATTTACTTCCCTGTAAAGGTAATTTCAATAGATTAATCAAGAAATTAATCAAGAGAAAAAAAATGAACCCAGGACTTTTTCTCTAGCATAGAAGTGGGAGTAACAAGAGCATATAGAGAAATGCAACTCTGGAAACTGGTTTGATGAACATTGTCTTTTATCTTTTATATAATTTGTGCAAATCAGTCTCTCACCTCAGTCAGTGAGACTGAGATCTAATAATGCTTCCAGAATCATAAAAAATTAATATGTAGGGAAATATTTTTTAAATAAAGGTTGAGTGCCAAATTATTTTTATTTATTAAAAAATGAGAAAAATTCCTGTCTAGCAGTAACAATGTGACACATTTCTAAATTGACTGTTTCTTTACTAGTTGAACTTAACACTGATAAACCCTATGTCTCCTCACAGTAACAGTTAGCCTAATTCTCTTAGATCCACAGATTCTTGGAGGGGGAGGGAGAAGAGCTGCTTTTCAAAATAAGTTTTAAGAAATTCTACATAAATGTTCTGGAATTGAAAAGCCAGCACAGGATTTGCCCAAAGGAATATATTTCCATGAGAAAGAATTGGTGTCCTGGGTTAAGGAAAGAACCCTTAAATCAAGGCAGCTGGCTTTGCTGACTTGGCTCCTTAGGAACTACAGACTTAAATAAGTCTCTTGGTCTTTCTGGGTCTTAGCTTCCCCACCTATAAAATGAGAACTGGAGACTAGAGATAATATCCACTGCTACTTCCAGATACAACATTCTATGAAACTATGTGATTATTACAGAAAAAACACTAAATTATTTTTCTTTCCAAAGAAATACAAGCCTTGATCAATGATAAAAAAACACTGAATTGTTCTTAGCCAAGCCATAGGCTTTCAGCCTCTGGGATAGCCTTAATTTAATATCATATATAGCCCAGAGAATAGGCCAGACCCGTTACTGGAACACAGGGTGGAAATATGGAGAACTGGATTACAGTATTACTATTTTTATTCACTGTTACAACCCCTTCCTCCTATGTTGTTATAAAGAAACTAATTCTTTTTTTTCCTTAAGGCTATGGCAGAAATGATGATTGAAAATTATGATGAAGCAGCCAAATATTACAGTAGGTAAATTGTCTGCATCTGTTATAATTCTCTGACTTGTCACTCTCACAGGCACATCTCATATGAGACATATGACCACAAAAATTTTTACAGAGTCAGAGAAGCAAATCTTTAGGAAAAGACCACCACCAATAATAACAACAGCAACATTTACAAGCACTTTAAGGTCTGCATAGCGCTTTTATAAATATTATCTCATTATATTATCACAATATGCTGAGAGGTAGGTGCTATTATTACCCCCATTTTATAGGTGAGAAAACTGTGAGATAAACAGAAGTGAAGTGTTACACAGGATTACATAGCTAGTAAGCTTCTGAGGCTAGATTTGAATGTACAATAACCCATCTAACCCTCATATCTTTGCAATGGCTGTCTCTGTCCCTGGTGTGATCTTCCTCATCTCCACTTCTTGAAATCCTGGGTTGACTTAAAAAATTAGCTTAAAAACCTCTTTGGGCCTGAGACTTTTGGTGGTACCAATATCTGTTAGTGCCTCCCCTCCCCCATGGTTACCTTGTATCTCCCTTTATATGTATTTGGTATTTTCCTATATATTTATATGTTGTCCCTTAAAGTATATAATTATAACTATATTTTTTCACTTTTGTATTTGTATCTGAATTCCCCCCTAGCACAGAGTTGGTGCTTAATAAATGTTTGCTTACTTGATAGCTATTCTAAAGTCTTAAGTAGGAAAAATAATGTCTTTTTAAGTACCACAATTTAAATTGACTTCACTAAGTAAAAATTAATTTAAAATGTTTTCTTCTCTAATGGATAGCAATAAATTCTCTTTACCCATTGTTCCTTCCTCTTATGATGTTATTAATAAACTAATTCCTTTGTTTCCTTAAGGCTATAGCAGAAATGACAGCTGAAAATTATGATACTGATGATGACAACAACATTGATGAGGCAGCAATAAATCAGTAAGAAGTCCTTAACGAACATGTGCTAAGTCAACAACAAAAAGAAAGACCTCAGTTTTGCTCCTATTCTGTTCCTTTGTTTCTGAATGCAAGTAGTTAAAAGAACACTGGACTAGAATCCCAGGTTTGGAGTTCTATTCTTAGCTGTGCTACTATGACTTTAAGAAAGCTGTTTCATCCTATATTGCAACTCAAGTTTCATGCCTATAAATGTATACACATGGAAAGTTCTTTCCAGGCCTCTGAACCTGAGGCACTGACAGGTTAAATATCTTGCCCAGGTTCACACAGTTAGTGTACATGCAAGATGGGATTTGAACCTACCACTTCCTGACTTCAAGTCCAGAGACCTAGCCTACTAAGCCACAATGCCTGATAAGTAGTGGAGATACATAATTGTTCCTATATAGGTATTGTGTATGTGTGTCTTGCTAAGCTAATGCTCAAGTATCTGATACATTTTTATTATTGCAGATGATACTTCTCTTTCTATACATTTTATTTTGTTTTCTGTTGTGACTGAGAAATGCTAATCATTTTTACACTTTTAATCATGTATGCCACTATTCTCTAAAAGCTATTTATTAATTTGTTTCATTCTCTTGGTTTTTCTAAAAACCAACCAACCTGTTTTATCATCTGAAAACAGATGATATAAAGGCTTCTTTGACAATTCTTAGTTCCTTAATAATATTTTCTGACTCAACTTGTATATATATATACATATATATATATATATATATATATATATATATGGGTGAATTTATAATATTCTATAAAATAATAATGGTGAGCATATATGGTCCTGTCCTTAGGGCCAATGTCTCCAAGGTTTCTTTATTACATACACCTGTAACTCTTGGTTTCAAATAAATTATTTTTAGCATATTAAGACAGAATCCATCATTCCTGTACCTTTTAGGTTCTTAAATATAAATGGACAGTAATAGTTTATTGAAGTCGTTTTCTATATTTATTGATTTACAAGACCATGATGTTTTTATTGACTGAAATTGAAAGGTCCTCCACTGTTCCAGGATTTGAGGCAATTAACATGTTTTCTATAAATAAATAAATGGAATTGCTTTTGTACTTCTACTCTTCACTAGATATCTATCCTTGATGTATGAGTATATAATTCTCTTAAAAATCTGTAGCAGTAGAAAGGTAAGCATACAGATGAGCAGTTATTGATATGATTATACTTATAATTCTTCTAGTACTTAATCATTCTTTATTCTTGGTATAAAACATTTTATCATAATGCATATTTTATATATTGCTTATTCTACTTGCTTGTATTTTATTTTTTTCTTTCATACATAGGGCCTGCCAGGCACTGTTCTCCAATGACATTATTATTAATTATTCTCATTAAGAATAATATCTTATTTCTATGTTTTCAAGAAACATGAGGGCTTCTCTTATATTGTAAGGGTCCCAAAGCATCTCTCACACACTATCTCATCATCTTATTTTACTTGCATAGCATCCCTCATGATGCTTCTTCTGCCCTATTGTTTCCCTCATGAATTGATATTTCTAATACAATTTAAAAAGAGGACGGATAAAGCAAGATCCGCTATCACAGAAAACAGAAGAGGGAGATCAAACTTTCACCTCTCTTAAAGCTTTAACATCTCCAAGAATCCTTTTGATGCCCCCTTAATGCAGGTACCTTCCCTCTGATATTAGCCCCAATTTATCTTGTATCATGTTTGTACATAGTTGTTACAACATGTCTTCTCCCCCATTCCTCTGGGAGCTCTTTGAGAGAAGGGACTGGCACACAGCTGCTTAATTAATGCTTCTTGACTGATTTTAACTCCACAGAAAGACTAAATAAAACAAATAGGGATATAGTCTAAGATTCTGGAAATAGAATTCAGAATAGACTAAAAGGGGACAGAAATATTGAGGAGTGACCAAGTTAAATTCATGTGGAATTCATACTTTAGAAGTAGGCACAGTTTCTCAAAATAAAGGATTCTTAATACTTATAATTAGTCACAACTCCACCATCAAATTGTTTTAGAATATAAGCCCAATAGGATGTATCAGAAAAATTTAACTTCCTTAAGACTATCCTTCTTTGAATTTTAAATGGGTTGTAAGACAGGTGAACTTAATTTTGTTTCTTTCAGGCCAGTCAGGCCAGTTCACATCTATGGGTTTCATATAGGTTGCTTTGTTTTCCCCAGCTAGACTAGAAACTCTATGAGGTCAGGTATATTCTATACCTATTTTGTATCACCCATAATGCCTAGTACATGCTAGCTTCAGGAGATATTCCATTCAATATATGCTAGAAGAAAAGTTGAAGTGTTTTAGTATAGAGTTTGATACCATTTCTTTGGCAAGTTAGAAACTCTGTTCTTTCTCATTCCCCTTGAATTTTCTGAATAATAAAGTTGCATTGCTTTTTTAATCTGGTGGGGATGGGGGTGGGGAGGAGGTTGGAATAAAAGAGTGGAAAGTGGGTTGGCAGCCAAGCCTAAAGGTGACTCAGGGAATTAGTAATAAAATCCCAACTCAGTTTCTTTTAACCTATTCATTTAATTTATGATTGTTTATATTAGAAAATGTTGTCTTTTCACAAAACTGAAGCTTCCCAAAATATCCTTTAGCAATATTAAACACTTGTTCAGCCCAGAAAAATTAGTACTCTAATGATAAGAATCAGGGAGGGGCCCCACAAAAAAAAATTTTTTAAGCAAGATGAATCTTTTCTGTATTGAAATGTACCAGGAAGAAGCTTTCTGTTTTCCAAGATTTTTTAATGGTTTGGAAGTGTGAATGAAGGTCTTTTTTCCTTTCTTAAAAATGAATGCATTTTGACAGGAGCAAAGAAACAGCAACATTTAATCTTAGTTGTCAAAGGATTGACTATAAGGAACAATAGAATTGAGACCTCATCCAATGGTACGAAGGGAAGCCAAAGGAAGAGATTTCTTTGGATAACACCAGCGTCCCAGGGTATTCCTGAAATCACACTCTTTGGACAGCTAGATGGCAGACACTGATTAGAATAGTGAATTTGAGGGATTCAAACAGAAAAATGGGCACTATAACCTCTAGTAATCCAGGTCTTCCTTGGGAGGTAATAACTTAGAATTCAGAGTTGGAAGGACCTGAGAGATAACCTGGTTTAGCACTTTGTTTTACAAATGAAGGAAATGAGGCCCAAATACTGTAAATGACTGGCACTAAGTAATCCTCTTTTCACAACTACACAATCTGGGTCACTCCGACAACAGAATTCACTTATACAGGCCCCTCCTGGATCACTGCATTATCATGGTGGAGGCAAGGGCTTGCTTAGCTCAATGAAACCATGAGCTATGCTGCACAGGGTTACCCAAGAAGGCCAGGTCTGATCTTTTGGAGATAGAAATGGCAAACCACTCCAGTATCTTTGCCAAGAAAACCCCATGGACAGTATTGCTTGGTCAGACTTTGGGAGACAATGGAGAACAGAAGGGCCTGGTCCATGGGGTCATGGAAAGATGGATACAACTGAATGACTGAACATCAAAAAGTATATACAGTAGCTAATGTCTCAATATAAAAATCTGTTCCTTCAGTATAAATGAGGCAGCTGAGGGTCAGACAGATCAGCACCCTAGGGAGGTTAAGTGATGCCCAGTTTCATGCAGCCAATTGTCAGGACAGAACTTTTGTTCTTGCTGCTTAGCCTTTTTGGTCTTCATATCACCATTAGGTGTTTGCTTGGCCAAGAGTGGTTTGCCATTTCCTTCTCCAGGAGCTCATTTTACAGATGAGGAAATTGAGACAAACAAGGTTAAGTGACTTGCCTAGGGTCACACAACTAGTAAGTGTCTGAGGCTGGATTTGAACTCAGGTTTTCCTTACTCTAGTCCTGGTGCTCTTACCACTGTTTTACCTAGCTGCCCATAAAGAAATTTTAGGCCTTAGACAAATTTGTGGCATTATATTTGTTGTTGTTCAGTCACGTATGACTAACTCCTGACCCCATTTGAGATCTTCTTGGCAAAGGTACTGGATTGGTTTGCCATTTCCTTCTCCATCTCATTTTACAGATGAGGAAACTGAGGCAAACAGGGTTAAATGACTTGCCTAGGCCACAAAGCTAGTAAGTATTTGAGGCCAGATTTGAACTCATGAAGATGAGTCTTCTTGTCTTCAGGCCTACCACTTTATCCACGGTGCCACCTGGCTGCCCGGCAGTCTCCCATTCAAGTACTAACCAGGTCAGATGCTTCCTAGATCAGACGAGATCCGGCGGTATTCAGGCTGTTATGGCTTCAAACAGAGAAAAATTACAATCTGGATATCCTGACATTGAGGGTTATCCTTTCCACTATTACACAATGCTTTTCAGTATCCTGGGCCACCAGCCCTTGTTAGAATTTATGACAAAAACGAAACAGGAATGTTCCTATCCAAATGGCAAGGGATTTGAATATTGGTACAAGGTTCTCAAAATTCATTCCTCCAATGCAACACAGTATTACAAGCAACTACATTTAGGGCTGAAATTTTCTGACAAGCTTTCTGACAACCTTTTGTACCTTTTCCCCTTGGAAGGCATTTAATGGTATGACCTGCCAGGGGCCAAGGATAAACTTTTCTGGCCATCTCAAATTTTCTCCTTGGGCTGTAGTCAAAGGAGATGGGGTGGTGCAAAGCTTTGTTGTTTTGTGTTTGAAACATTGTAGGAAATTCAGACAAGGCACAGAAGAGTTGGCAAGCCTACTCTTGTTGAATTTCTCCACTGGGTTCCCCTTCTGTCCCACATCTTTAATTAGTTTTATGTAGATGATGCTAAGAGGACAGACAGTTCCTTAGGGACTTATAAGTCTTCAGCCATTTCATAGGATCTTAGATTCCGTGCTGAAAGAGACCTTAGGAGTCACTTAGTCTAACCCCCACCCCCCAATTTTAAACATGAGCAAACTCAGATCTCAAGAGGTTGAGTAATTAGTACAAGTTTACCCTGATGGTAAGTGGCAGACCCCAGGATTCAAACTGATGATAATATTAACAGCAATTAGCATTTATGTATTTCTTTGCAATTTGCAAAAATGGGGCAGCTAGGTGGTACAGTGAATAGAGCACCAGCTCTGAAGTCAGGAGGACTTGAGTTCAAATCCGGCCTCAGACCAAACACTTGACACTTACTAGCTGTGTGACCCTGGGCAAGTCACTTAACCCCAATTGCCTTAAAAAAAAAAGATTATTAAAAAAAACAATTTGCAAAAGTGCTTCACACATATTATGGTATTTGATTTTCACAACAACATTGGGAGGCAGGTGCTATTATCCCTATTTTAGAGATGAGAAAATTAAGGTAGACTAAGGTTCAGTGACTTGCCCAGGGACACACCGCTAATAAATGTCTGAGCCTCGATTTAAACTCAGGTCTTCCTGACTCCAGGTCCTGTATTCTATCCATAGCACCACCAGCTGATGCCAAATCTAGGGAGCTCTTCATATCATACCACACCCTCTTCCTCCCCCAATTTCATTTGTTAAATTCAAATAAGATAAAATCCATCAGTATCGTATCAGACAGGAATCTAACAGAGAAATTTGAAACAAGAAAGGGAAATTTTTGACCAAAGTCTAAAGGGAAAAGCTGAAAGGAAACAACAAAGTCAGCAGGAAAATCACTGATGGACAGACATGAAGTGAAACTATCAGACTAGAGTCAACAAACAGGTCCTTTCTGGAGTTCAGGGAGCAAACAGAGATTTGGATGGGATGCAGTTAGTTCGCTCCATGGCCTTGAAACATGTACTTACTCTGAGGCTTCAAGTTCAAAGCAGGCTTTTATCAGTCTGCCTGCGCCTTAGCTGTGCGGGTGTATGTGCCTCTGCTGGCAGAGGACTCAGACATGGAAACAAAAATCTTCTAAATGGACAACTGGCCTCCAAAACATATTACAGTAGGTTTCAGAATATTATGGGGTGGTTCATTATTACATATGAACAATATTATCATGAAAGGACAGAGACATTGTTATTATCCCAATATGTTTAGTAGTGTGAGCTTAATAAAATTAGAGATCCAGAAGTTAGGACAGTGTTTATCTAGATTTCTGTGTGAACCACAATATACAATTCAGAATTTGTTGTTTATTAATGATAATGACATGTTAGGGACTATTAGCCCCTTGTCTTAGTCTAGAATAGCATTTCTCAAACATTTTGGTCTCAGGACCCCTTTACACTCTTAAAAAATTAGTGAGAATTCCTCCCACCTTCCCCCCACTGAACTTTTATTGGGATTAGTCAATCAATAAGCATTTCTTAAGTGCCTACTATGCGTCAAACACTGTCCTAAACACTAGGGATACAAAAAGAAGCAAAAGATACTCCACTCTTTCAAGGAGCTAACAATCTTTTGGGGGTGACAACAAGCAAATATGCATAACCAAACTATTTAAAGGATAAATAAGAAATAATTAAAAGAGGGAAGCTACCAGAAGTAAGAAGGGTTGGGAAAGGATTCCCAAAGAAAGAAGGTAGAATTTTGGTTGGGATTTGAAGGAAGCCAGGGAAGCAGAGATGAGAAGAGAGGGCATTCCAGGCATGGGGAACAGTCAGAGAAAACGCCTGCAGCTGAGAGATGGATAGTGTCTCGTTCATGGAACAGCAAGGAGGCCAGTGTCACTTAATCAAAGAATACATAGTGGGGAATAAGATTGAAGAAGACTGGAAGTAGAGCAGGACTTAGGATATAAAAGGCTTTGGACACTGAACAGATCTTGTATTTGATCCTAGAGATGACAGGGTGCCACTGGAGTTTATTGAGTAGAGGGGTAACAATCATATTTATTGATATTTACCATATTAGAAATTAAAATGTCTTAGTATTATCATGAAAGTAGTTTTGACCCTTGAAATGGTCCTAGAGATTCCCAGGGTTCCCTGGACCACATTTTGAGGAAGAGGAGAATCGTTCTCTTTAACTTGCAAAACTCTTTCTCCTTTCCTTCCCCACCCTTATCCCCACACATATATTTCATTATTAGGGAAGAAGAATTACATTTAATGTTGAATTTGGTAGTTTTACTACTCTCATTGTTCTTTCCCTCAAATACATGGCTTCACAAAACTGTGGATGTAAATTACAGCAATAATATTGTGAGTAATAATATTTTAGCAAAAAATATTTTACTTATAGAGTACTGTAAGGTTAGGTATTAAACAATGAGATTTTCTTGAATCTATCAATTGAACTCAAGGCATTGTTAAGATTATGCTTTGTGTTTTAAAACATTCTATGGAAATATTAAGAATTTTTCAGTAATGATTATAGTTCTTAAATATAAAATGGGACCCCAGAAAACAGTTAAGAAAATATATCTCTTTTATTCCATTGCATAGTTGGAAGCCTAAATTTTCCATGTAGTGGAGAATATTCCATGTACTGTCAGAAAAGGTGATTATGTGGGTTGCTTTTTCTTTTTTCTTCTTTTAAAATTTTTGTCGTAAGAAATGGCTTGCTTGGTTGAAGGAGGGATATATTTGAAAATAAATGGGTTGGAAAAACAAAAGCATAAATATTTTTTAAAAGAAGCAAAGGGGAATAGCTAGGCAGAGCAGTGGATACAGCACTGGTCCCTGGAGTGAGGAAGACCTGAGTTCAAATCCAGCCTCAGAAACAACATTTACCGGCCTGTGTGACCCTGGGCAAGTCACTTAACCCCAAATGCCTTGCCAAAAAAAAAAAAAGCAAAGAAACAAGACTTTCTAGCTAGGAAAAGCTAATGGTATTAAGTAGGAGTCAAACAAACATGTACCAAGAACTCATTTCTCAATACTACATGAATTGTGGTCTTTGAAATGCTACTTTTTTTTCACAGACTGGAATTTTTCCCAGTTGCCAAACACCCAAATTCACATAATTTTAATTCAATATATTTCAATAGAGCCATATATTATAAAAGCTCCTCTTGAAACAGCAGGAACTCTCTGTTGGACGCTAATTCCAATTTATTTAATACTGAAAATGTCTCTTAGTGATTTCTAGAAGTCACATCAATGTTTGCGTCTTTTCTCGTGAACCAAGGAGCTTATTTCTGCTTCCTCAGGGAGATCAAACTGTAAGACACCCATTGATAGTCTGGAATGGAATATGCATTCTTTAAGAGGAGCCAGACCCAGAATTGCTAATGCAGAAGCTATCACAGCAGTTTTAAAAAATAGTCAATATATCAAAAATGCTGTCAGTCAGAGAGGCTGGGCTAATTAAATCCATTATAACGGTCAAAATCAAGAACCTCGGAACTAGTAGCTTTTTGCTAACTATCTTCCCTTCTTAAAGGAGAGGCACAGGGTCATGAACAAAAAATAAATCTTCAGCAAACATTGCAATAAATGAAATGTAGTCTTTTTTTAAATATTTTACCCAGAAGAGCCTAGCTTCATACCAATAATAACACTTCTAAAAGAAACATAAGAGACTTCTTATTAACCATCTGACTCAATCTGTATGAGAAGAAAGTCATGAATTCAATCCCCATGCAAAGCATTTCAAGCCATAAACAGAAAAGTCTTTTCATAAATCAAAGATTGCATTCTGTCCCAGTCATCACAATAAGTCACCAGAGAATTGAGTTAGAGTGTTGATGGTTCAGTATAACCTATCACCATGACGTGACTGCTAGAACAATCTCTAATCTTTGTCTGTGACATTCAGCTGAAATGTATTTCTTGACCAGTCACTGTCCAAAAATGACTATTAGTTCTCAAGTTCAGAATGTCTGAAAGTTTTCAATAAGTGAATATTTTTACATATTCTAGGTTTCATGTCAGCTTACTTATAAGCACACTAAACAGTTTATCGATCAATCAGTTGATCAATCTGGCTCTCCTCTTTTTATCATCTCTATCATCTATTTATCTTCTTTTCAAAGTGTGAAGATATAAGGTTTGAGGAAATAATTCATTGCTATCTTCCATTGACAATGTAAGATGCAGGTGTATTTCCCTTTATAAAACATAGCCATTCCTAGAAAAGATAGTGGTGTATAAAGTGTTTTGCAATATTTGTTTGGCAGGGGAAGAGAGCAAGTAAATTGACTAATTTTTAAGTGCACTAGAGGAGTTTAATTAAAGGAAAGCTTTGGTGAATGAACACCTTTGAAACACAAAAGATAAAGGTGACTTCTCTAATTTATTGGTTTTATGAATATATGTTGTATATTTATATCAATTAAATCTAAAACAAGACATGCTATTTGTGTGTGTATATAAAAGTTGAATTAAGCATCTACTTTGTGCTAATCTCTATGATGGGGAGATTCACAGTTTAAATAAGCTATGATCCTTGCCCTCAAGAAATTTACATTATTATATTTTGCTAAAATGTAAAATGATATCTTACATGAGTGGTTTCCAAAGTGAAGGCCAGGATTTGATCCCAAGGGGTATGTGATCAGTCAGTTATAGGATAGGAAAACGGTCACCTCCTTCCCCATGCTGCCAATCTTGGAGCTTTTTTTCAATACAACCACACCTACCTTACTCCCCAGTGCTCCCCCAATGTGTCCCCTTCTTCCTCTGAGCAAGTTCCTAACCTCTCCCATACTCTTTGGGCAATAATAACCCAACCACTCCATGGGACACCTACATCAGTGGCAGTAGAGATACAATTAAGAAAATGATCCCCACCCACCGTTGTCCTTCACCCCACTTTTGAGACTGTTAGCATTGACCTAAACAACATTTGTGCTGACTTGTCTTTGTTGAGGGACAGATAATCAGACATCAAAAGGCAAATTTCTATTCCAAAAATAATAATCACATTTTGCCAAGTAATCTTTGGAGGACAAGTGCTAGCTCTGGGGCATTGGCCCACTGTGAATATCAGGTGAAAAAAAAAACCTACCAATCTCTTTCCTGGTAACCCTCAAACTATACTATGTGTCTTTTCACTTCATCTCTCTGCAAAGTTAACCCTGAATATACAGTAAAACTTAATTTCCTCATTAACATGTTCTCAGATATGCGGTTATCCCAGAACATGGGACTGTTATATTTGGCCATGTTAAACAAAACTGAACTCAAGAGTTGGAATATTTGCAGCCAAATCCTACCTCCTTTATTTATTCTGTTGGGTGTGGTCATAGGCAAGTCACCTAATAACATATGAAATGATATGTTTTGCTAAAGACAGCTAGAGATGCAATACTTCTTTCTTCTTTTTTTTAGGATATACATGTACAATCATGTTAAATATATTTCCAATGTCCACATTCATGTTGTGAAAGAAGAATCAGAGCAAAAGAGGAAAACCAGGAAAAAGAAAAAAAACAACAAAAGTGAAAATAGTATGCTCTGATTTGCATTCACACTCCATAGTTCCCTCTCTGGATGCGGACAGCATTTTCCATTATGCGTCTTTTGGAATTGTCTTACATCATTGCATTGCTGAGAAGAGCTAAGTCTATCATTGTTGATCATCGCATGAGGTTGCTGTTACTATGTACAATGTTCTCCTGGTTCTGCTCACTTCACTCAGCATCAGTCCATGCTAGTCTTTCCAGGTTTTTCTGAAATCTTCCTGCTCATCATTTCTTATACCACAACAGTATTCCATTACATTCATATACTACAACTTGTTCAGCCATTCCCCAGTTGATGGGCATCCACTCAGTTTCCAATTCTTGGCCACACAAAAAGAGCTGCTATTAATATTTTTGTACATGTGAGTCCTTTTCCCTTTTAATCTCTTTGGGATATAGACCTAATAGTGGCACTGCTGGATCAAAGGGTAGCACAGTTTTATAGCTCTTTGAAAATAGTTCCAAATTGTTCTCCAGAATAGTTGAATCAGTTCACAACTCTACCAACAATGCATTAGTGTCCAATTTTTCCACATCTTCTCCAACATTTATCATTTTCCTTTTTTGTCATATTAGCCAATGGGATAGGTGTGTGGTGGTACCTCAGAGTTGTTTTAATTTGCATTTCTCTAATTAATAGTGATTTAGAGCATTTTTTCATATGACTATAGATAGCTTTCATTTCTTCATCTGAAAACTATTCATATCCTTTGACCATTTATCAACTGGGGAATGGATGCAATACTTTTATCATGGTGATGTTCAACCCTAAATTGGAAGACTGGAAGAACAGAAGCCAACATTTAAGGGCAATTCTAGGGGTCTAGAATTTCTTCTGGTGGTGTGGAATAGTAGCCACTAACATCTGATGTGCAGTAGTTCCCTAGAGATCTGTAATTAGTAGAATAATATCCATAAAACTTTCAACTATTCATAAAGAAAGATATTAATGTTACTAATTTTAATCGAGTCACTTCTACCTTATATACCTTCTGAAGGAAATCTATGTCTTCTAATAAAAGAAAAGTGGTTCATTTGAAACCGTTGATAATTTAAGTTATGATTTGCCTAGGCATTTGGATAGCAATGCAAACAAATTGCAAACAAATAGATGACCCTGGATGTGAAGGTGCAGAATCGAGATTTCAATCACAGCTTTGTTGCTGAGAGGCCTTGAGCAAGTTTTTCTGAGCCTCAGTTTCCTCATTCTACAATAACTAGATTGGACTAATCAATTCAATAAGCATTTATTTATTTAGAGTTATGATATGCTAGGCTTTGAGCTAAGTCCTGGGGATACTAAGAAAGACAAAACCCCATCTCTCTAGCGTCCCTTCTTTCTCTAATATCATAATCCATGCAAATAGTTTTGCTCTAACATTACATTTCTAGTAGATAACCCTTTACCTAGAATGGATTGAAATAGTCATTGTATAGGTCCCTGATTGCAGTGAAACAATAGAAGCTTTGGAAGAAACAAAGATTTTACATATCTTTCTATAATATGAAAAATGCTTATCTGAGCTTGAATTTCTTTATTTCAAAAATGAGAATAAAAATACTTGTACAAGCTACTTGCCTGGGTCCTGGTGAGCGTGTACCTGCTCAATCTTAAGTGCTACATAAATGTCAGTTGTCTTTGTCATCTAGCCAGTCTTTCCTATCTTTCTTACACCAAGGCTCCAGAGCTCAGTAATACAGCTGAATCAGAAGAGCCTCCTTCAGCTCAAAGTCACACCACTGAAGTCAATGTGACATAGTGCATAGATTCTAGCCAGTTTGGGTCAAGTTCTGCCTCTGATTTACACTGGCTGTCTAAGCCTAGGCAAGCAAGTCACTAAACCTTTCAGTAGCCTAGCCAGCTCTCTAGATTGCATGGTAGGTGCTGATCAGCACTGGGAGAGTTTCTTCACTGGAAGAATAAAGTTTCCAATGAAATTACAGATCTAGTTCACTCACACATAATGTGTACTAGTATACACACATATATCTATGTACATACATATATGTATATGTGTATATACACTGGTATATGTGAGTATGTATTATGCAAAAACACACACACACGTAAAATAGCTGCAGGTTATAATGGAAAGATGGAAAGAACACTGCCTTTGCAGCCAGAGGGGCCTAGTTACAAATGCAGTCTCTATTACTTACTAAACTTAGCCTTCCTAGGCCTTAATTTTCTCATCTGCTAAATAAGAGGTTAGACCAGAAGACTTTTCAGGTCCTTTCCAACACTAAATCTGTGATCCTATACATATATTCATGTGTATGTGCATATTTATATGTACACCCATACTTTTATGTATGCATATCTGTATAGTTATATGTGCATATACATATTGTGTGTGTATATATAAAACTTATTTATATAATGCATGCAGCTATCTTCAACCTTTTATCTGAGCAGATTTATCACAGGATTGGAGAAGGGAGGCATTATATAAAGAAGGTAATTTGTTTGTTTCCTTTTCTACTAGTCAATCTTAAACTCTAAACACTTTCCAGGTTGGAAATTACATGAAATTTTGGTGATTTAGACCCTTAGTCACTGAGAATAACCCTATCAACAGAGACAGAAATTTTTGTGTGCTTCAGAAAGAAGTATTACATATCCAGGGGAGGCAAGGGTAGAGGATTCAGGAGGATAGGATGGTGTGGAGTTAGTTAGAGGGGGTTTTGCCCATCTCTTTTCTCTAAAGTTCTCAAATATGTCTTTGGGGAGCTCAAGCTGAAACTAAAGCAGTCTGTGAAATGGCTCTTAAAACCCTTCACAGTTCCCAAGGTGGGACTCTGGAGGACTTCTGTAGGACATGGGTCCAAATCTAGAATCCCTCCACCATCCATCCCCTAAAGGTGACAACTTTGCCAGTGGGCAATTAGTTTTCCATGAGGCCTCAGGACCTATATCTGCAAGTCACACCACCACAAAAATGAATCTGTTTTTTAAAACTTATGTTATTCTCTTTCTCTCTCTCTCTCTCTCTCTCTCTCTCTCTCTCTCTCTCTCTCTCTCTCTCTCTCTCTCTCTCTCTCTCTCTCTCTGTCTTTCTCTCTCTTTCTCTGCCATTAAGGCACTTCTTATCACTAGTATAGTGAGTTAAAGTGTTTCATTCTCCCCACTGACAAGACTCAGAAATCTGATTTTTCCTGTCTTTATCACTAATACAGAAAAGCAGTTATAACTCTCTAGTCCCTGGACTTCTTGACAGTTCGATCAAATAATCCAAAGAGTTTTCAATGCAGCTGCTCATATTATCATCAGTGCCAGAATCACAGATCAGGTTTCCTGTCTTCTTTCTCTGACTTGGCTTCCTCCCAGAAAGTACTTTGATTTAAATATTCTATTACTGATCTACTAAGCTCTCTCTGACCTGGGCCAGTCTCATTTTGCAGGTCTTCCAAATAGCAATGCTTGGACACACATATGTAGATATATATGTATCTACACTGCATTTTGAAGGGAGTCTAGGAAACATGTCAGGGTTGCTCCTTCCTTTGCTTTATAAATCTTCTGACCTATTGAAATGTCCTAATTTTTATATTGGAATAAAAGCCATATAGCTTCTATGTTGATTTAAATTTTCTATTACTTATTTACCAAGTTCTTTTGGATGTGGGCCAGGCTTAGTTTGCAATTCTTCCACATAGTATTGCTGGTGCATATGTGTGTATGCATGTGTATTGAAGAGAGTAGAGGAAGAGTATTGACATTGTTCTTTCTTTTGCCAAACAAATCTACTGTCTTATTGAAATATCCCAGTTTTTGGTATTATCAGAAAAGCCACATAGATGCTACCACCCTGAGAAAAGGTATATTTTGAAATTTTACTTCACTAGGCATGTGCAGATATAGCCCAAGTACCCTGGTGTAAAGGGAAACATGAGCTTCTAGGACAGGGGTCAATTACCTCATTACCTCTTTAACCCTATTAACTGGAGTACTACTAGCTAAGTAATGCTTGTGGGTGCCAATAACAGGCTTACGGCATCAGCAGAAAAGGAACAGAAATAAGGGGCGAGAAGTGAGGGGGTGGGGAGGAATTCTGGTTCTACCCCTTACTAGCCAAGCAACCTTTGGCAAGTTATTCCACATCTCTGGTCCTCAGTTTCCTAGTCCCTAAAATACAAGAGTTGAACTCAATGATTTCTAGGTTTTCTTTTAGCTCTAAATCTGTGATTCTAAGTGGAAGTGATGGAAATGAGGAATATTAGACTCACTAATCATAGACTCAGAATCAGAAGAAACCTTACAGTTCATCTAGTCCAACCTCCATTTTACAGATGAAGAAACTGAGATTTACCCATAGTCATTCTGTATAAATATCTATTTGTTCAGCTCTGACATTTCCTCTCAGTATATTTGAAACCTACAAAAGAAGCTTACTCTGCACCAGTTTAAAATTATTAATAGATACTGGTAATTTATAATCAAACCTTGTTCTTGTAACACCTAATTTGAAAATGCTCCAGTGCCTCACTGAGAACCTTCTTAAATGTTCTATTTTAAAGGAAATGGGAATTTTCATCATCACTGAGCTAGATTCTTATCTTTTGGACCAGCTTCAAGGGGAAGACATCCTTTCTCTACATCTATGCTCCTATGCTTCCAGCTCTTAAGAAAAGAGATAGGAAGTACATTGAGCAGTGGGGGAAGAGGGAGAGAACTAGGAAAAACCTCCAGTGAAACATCCATCATATAATCATTAATTTAGAGCTGGGAATCATCTTTGTTGCTGTTGTTGTTCAGTCGTTTCAGTTGTGTCCAGCTCTTTGTGACCCCATTTGGGGTTTTCTTAGCAAAGATACTAGATTGGGTTTGCCATTTCCTTCTCCAGCTCATTTTTATAGATGAGGAAACTGAGGTAAACAGGGTTAACTGATGTGCCCAGGGTCACACAGCTGGTAAGTATCCAAGGCCAAATTTGAACTCAGGAAGAGAAGTTTTCCTGATGATTCCAGGCCTGGCACTCTATCCACTGCACTCCCTCGTTGCCCTGGTATCATCTTAGAAATCATATTATCCTAATTACTCAGTTACAGATCAAATATGTATTTTCCCCAAATTACATTTCATTAGGTGGACTTTATTTCCATTTTTATACATTAATTTTCTGTCAGGATTTTGAAATCTCTTTTTTGGTGCACTATTTTGCAATATATAGATTTGATGGAGTTTTACTATGACACTTGGAATGAAAGGTAACTATCAGTCATTACCTTTTCATTATTTAAGAAATCCTCTTTCATCTCAGTCACCCCAACTTTTGAAAGAATTATTTGGCTACCCATTCAATAATCATTTATCAAATCCCTGCTATGTGCCAGACATTGTACTAGGTGCTGGGGATGAAAAGATAAAAATGAAAATGGCAGCTGACTCCAAGGAGCTTACATTCAACTCAAACAACAATCTACAAATTAGTTAAAACAGAATGAATACAAAGTAAATATAAAATAATTTCTCTGCATGGAGATAAGGGAAAAAGCACTAACAACTAGGGAGATCATGAGAAACTTAAAAGCAGATTGACAAATGAGTGTGTTAATAAAATGTTTGCTAGACATTATGCAAATCAAAAGGAAATATAAAAATAATTTCTTAAACTGTCAAGGCTATGCATGGGCTGATGCAAAGTGAAATGTACTGTGTACAAAGTAACAGCATTATTATAGAATGACTTAGCTATTCTCAGCAATACAACAATCCAAGATGACTCTGAAGTTGTCTGATGA
This sequence comes from Phascolarctos cinereus, assembly GCF_003287225.1. Taxonomy (NCBI): domain Eukaryota; kingdom Metazoa; phylum Chordata; class Mammalia; order Diprotodontia; family Phascolarctidae; genus Phascolarctos; species Phascolarctos cinereus. The sequence goes on from NW_027555958.1 coordinate 344,081,427, forward strand.
AAAATGCTATCCATCCCCAGAAAAAAAACCAACGGTGTCTGAATAAAGATCGAAGAATACTTTTTTTACTTTCTTTATTTTTTCTTGAGGTTTTTTGTCTATGTTTTCTTTCATAATATGACTACTATGGATATGTTTTGCAAGACTACACATGTATAACCTATGTAGAATTGCTTGCCTTCTCAATGGGGGGGGGGAGAGAATTTAGAACTCAAAGTTTTAAAAATGAATGTTAAAAGTTGTTTTATATGTAACTGGGGAAAATTTTAAAATAAATAATAAAAATAAATTGTCAAGGTCATTGTTATCATGTAATTTAAAAAGGCTTATGAAAGATTTATGGTACATAGAATGCTGGTCTTTGAGTAAAGAAGACTTGTGTTCAAATCTTGTCTTTGACACACACAAGCTTTGTGATCATGGGAAAGTCATTTAATTTCTTTGAGATCCATGCCATAAATTTAAAAAGAATACCAATTTATTGATCTATTATATTTATGAAGCATTTTTAATAATTTATAAAGTATTCTTGTATAGATGGTCTTTCCTATATGTGATTTAATACTTACTGGAAATGTTATTATTCCTACATTAGTGATGAAGAAAGTGAGTTTAGAGGTTAAATAACTAGGCCAAGTTTGTAGGACTTTTAAGTAGGATAGAACCAGGACCCAAATTCAAGTTTTTTGATTCCAAGTCCCTGTCCTCTTTTCACTATGCCCTGATACCACTCAATCCTCTATGCTTTCAGTGAATCACTTCGGCAAATTCCTCTTTGAAAATATACCTTGCCAATCCTCTCAGTGCTCATAAAAGTGTTCCTTTAAAATGAGTTGGTCCTCTCTGTGCCAGTTCTCCTTAGAGCTTTGCCAAGGCAATGATAAATTGCATGACTGCTAGGCTTTTATTACTTTCTAGCCTTAAAGTCATCCTTTGCATCCACAGTAAGCTTTGAATTTAAGGGTAAGGGTTGCCAAAGCAACATTGTGGAAAATCATTTAACCTGAGTTATTTTGTATTTCTTACAGCACCATGAAAGGGCATCTGGGACTTTTGTGAAGGCAGAAATTAATGGATCCCTCTGTCCAGAATCCAAAAATATCTGCAGGTAAAGAATATTAATACAGACTTTGAGATCTTCATACATTACTATATCTGTCAAAAACCAACGAAAACCTGCAGTTTCTCCTAAGACTAGTAGAAGGGTAACAGTGTTGGGAAGCAGTAGGAAAATGTTCTAGATTTGAAATTAAAAAGACCTGAATTAAAATCTTAGCTTTGCCAGTTATCTGTGTGACTTTGGACAAGTCACCTAAGCTCTTTGGACCTTTCTTGCCTCATCTGTAAAATAAGAGGTTAGACCAGATGGCTCTAAAGTCCCTTCTAGCCCTAAATCTCTGATCCTATGACATCTCTAGTAAGTCTAGGTACTGTACAAAAGACAAATAAATACCTTCCCTGAAGCTGGGTTAAAATGATGTCAGGCCATCCACATTTTGCCTATTTGATTAAAAATCCTCTGTGCCTCTCTCCTTCTCCCTCACCATTGATGAGTCTTTCCCCTAGAGAGTACTAAATTTATGACTGCACATCTGCATCCCAGAATCCAAAGAATAATACTAGGGCAGAGAAGGGCACAGCCTACAACCAGAATAAAAAAAGACAATTCATTTAACAAAACATTGGCACCAACTTCAGGGCTGTCCTGATTCATGGCCTATGCCAAGACACTGACTAGAAAAAAAGCATATTCAAAGTGAGGTCCCTCAGTAACTAAATACCATTGGATGAAAGCCAACATAGACCTGCTTCATATGGAATTCCACTCTATAGCAAATAACTCTTATAGTGAGGTACTAGCATATTTGCCACAGATCTCCATTTATAAAACAGCATAGATTTTTGCCTTGTCAGAAGAATGGAAAAGATGACTCAACACCTCAGATGCCTTGTCAATTATCAAGTTTTAATTTCTCTATAATTGGTTTCAAGGTATTCTTAATACATCAGAAAAGTGATTGGAAATAGAAAAAGTATGTTGGACTTATAAATTGCTTTCAACAATCAGAAACTAAAAGGCCCAAGTGACATACCTCTCTATTGATTGTCACTATTCCATTTATTTAGGTATTGTTTTCTTTTCTAGTTTTATTTGCACACACTCTGAGACAGACACAATACATAATTCTTCCTGGAATGTGTATTTAATTAGCAGAAAGAAGAATATAAGTATTATGGCAGACTTTTGAAATACTTTGCCTTAAAATAGTTTGTGTCTGGTCAATTACTGGAATTTTCATTCTTTTGAATATATTATTTAGAGAAAAAATGTACTATAAATTTATATCTGGGCCAAATGAGATAACGTATTCAGAGTGTTTTGCAAACATCAAAGACTATATAAATGTCTACTAATTATTTTTATCTCATTATTTTCATCATTTTAATAAGGTTCATATAGACACAGTTCTGAGACAAGTTGTTATCCTATTATTTTTATTTTGGGCCAGCTAGGTGGCCCAGTGGATAGAGTATCAAGTCTCCAGGCTCATCTTCCTAAGTTCAAATATGGCCTCAAACACTTACTAGCTATGTGACCCTAAACAAGTCACTTAATCCTGTTTGGCTCAGTTTTCTCATCTGTAAAATGAGCTGTAGAAGGAAATGGCAAACTACTCCAGTATCTTTGCCAAGAAAACCCCAAATGGAGTCACAACTGCACAATAATTTTTTATTTTGTGTTTAGCATTCTCTAGAACAGGGGTGGGGAACCTGAGGCCTCACAGCTACATCTGGCCCTCCAGGTCCTCAAGTGCAGCCCTTCAACTGAATCCAAACATCACAGAACAAATCTCCTTATGGGGGAGTTTGAATTCAGTCAAAGGACCACACTTGAGGACTTTCAGGGATACATGTGGCCTTGAAGCCACAGGTTCTGCCCCCTCTCCCCCTCTCTAGAATATTAGACAGGTGGGTAAAGTATCTGATTTTTGTGGCTGAATGCAATTATTATCATAATGACTATTTCTATTATCTCCTCATAACCATCTAGCATTAATATAGCAATTTAAAGTTTATAAAGCACTTTATAACTATTATTTCATTTGATCCTCACACAAGCTCTTGGGAGATACATATTATTATTCCCATTTGACACACTGATGAAACTGAGAAAGACAGAAGTTAAGTGATTCCAGGGTCATTAAAGCAAGTAAGTTTCCAAAGCCATATTTGAACTCAGGTCTTCCTGTCTTCGTACTCTCCCCAGTACTCTCCCCACTCTACTACCTAGCTGCCCCATTTTTAAATAGGGTTCTGATATGGCAAGCCACTAAACTGTGATTATTCCTTTGTATTTAAGATTCTATAGACTATTGGAAAGATAGATAAAATCATTGCTTTAGTAGTTGAATCAAAGTATTGGGATATAAGCTCGTGCTCTGTAGGATCACAGAGAGCTCCAGCAGTATAAGGGTGAACAGGGATTCCATATATTTCATCCTGTTCCTATATAATTTTGGTCTTGTCATACATATCTCTATATTTGGAAAGCTTTTAGTTCCATGTAGCTTAAAGATAGAGCATTTGTGATGGTAGTACCTATTAAAAAGGGTCATTCTTTTCTATGCTATTTTATTCTTTCCCAATTACATATCAAGACAATTTTTAGTATTCATTTTTTATAAGATTTTGAGTTCCAAATTTTCCTCCCTCCCCTCTTCCAAAAGTGGTAGGCAATTTGATATAGGTTATACACGTGCTACCACATAAAATATATTTCTATAGTAATCACAGTTGTGAAAGAAAAAACAGATCAAAAGGGGAAAAAAACCACAAAAAAAGAATAAAGTAAGTAAAAAAAAATATGTTTCAATCTGCATTCAGAGTCCATCAGTTCTCTATCCGGATGTGGATACATTTTCCTTTGTGAATCCTTCATACCTGTCTTGGATCCCTGTGTTGCTGAGAAGAGCCAAGTCATTTGTAGTCAGTTGATCATCACATAATCTTGTTGATACTGTGTACAATGTTTTCCTGTTCTGCTCATTTCTCTTTGTATCAGTTTGTACAAATCTTTCCGTGTTTTTCTGAAATTTGCATGTTCATCATTTATTATTGCACAATAGGATTCCATTACATTCATATACTACTGTTTGTTCAGCCATTCCCCAATTGATGGGCATTCCCTCAATTTCCAATATTTTTCCACCACAAAAAAGCTGCTACAAATATTTTTGCACATGTAGGTCCTTTTTCTTTCTTTTTAATGATCTCACTGGGATACAGACCTAGTAGTGGTATTGCTGGATCAAAGGGTATGCACAGTTTGGTTGCCCTTTGTGCATAGTTCCAAACTACTCTCCAGAATGGTTGGATGAGTTCACCAACAGTGCATTAATGTCCCAATTTTCCTACATCTTCTCCAACATTTATCATTTTCCTTAAAAAGGGTCATTCTCAAGATTTTATGAATCAATATAATGTCCAGGTGATTGTGGGGTAACAGTTTAATCTGTGAAAATGGTCTCATTTCTTGTTGGTTGAGTTTATTCTTATTTTCTTTCCTTTTTTTTTACTGTTTTTTTTTCCTGCAGTAGAGGAGGAATGTAACTTCAATATTTGTCTTTATATTAGCCTCTTCCCTCCTGCTTAAAAACATGCCCTGCTCCTAGTCTCTAATAAAATTTTTCAATTCTACTCTTTCTAGCAATCACTCCCATCTCCTTATTCTTTTTCACTTGCAAACTTCATCACCAAATTCAATAAACATTTATTCCTAATACATGCAAGTCACTATATTAAACACAGGGGATATCATGAACAATAACATAGTCACCTTCCTAAAGCAGTTTATATTCTAAAGGAGATGTAAAATATGTAAATAAGTTTATAATACAAGAGAGAAAATGATTAAGTATATAGGAAATGCCAAACACAGGAATCTGAGAGATGGAAGAAGGGATCACATCTATCTAGAGGAAGTAGAAAAAGCATTGTGGTGTTGGCAAGTACTTCATCTATGATTTAAACAAGGACAGAATGGTAAACTAACTGTTTCATGGTATAAGAAAGGAGATGTAGGCAAAAAGGTTCAGGGAGCAGTAAGTAGTTCTATCTGGTTGTAACAGAAAACATGTGATGGAGGGGAGGAATGGTAATGGTAGAGATAGTATGAAATATACCTGAAAAGGTAGACTGAGGCCAAATTCTGAAAGGCCTTGAATAACAGATCAAAAACTTTGCATTTTATTTAGTAAACAAAAAGGAGCCACTTTAGTTTAGTTGTTTTTTTTTTTTTTAAACTAGGCAATACTGTCCTCACCTTTATGCATTAGAAAGATTATTTTCTCAGTAGGGTAAATGATGGGTTGGAGTGTGACCAGTTGAGAAACGATCATAAATTGTGAAAGATAAAAATTGAACTGGGGGGCAGCTTTGGGGGATGGAGAGAAAAGGATAAATATTATGGAGAGAAAAATTCACAGGAAAATCCATTGAATAGAAGGAAATGGTAGATAATGAGGGAGAGTTAAGAGTTAAGAATGAATCTAGAGTTTTGAGCATGGGTGGCTGGGAGAATGTTGGCACCATCAAGAAAAATACGGATATTTGGAGGAATGGCTATAGAAGTTATAGAAGGAAGATAAGGATTTAAACTTTGGACATGTTAAATTTGAGACTCTGGTAGAAAACGGGTTAAGATGAATGACAAATTGTTGAAATGTGGGACTAATGATCAAAGTAAAGGTTAGAGAGAGAAAGACATATTAGTCATCTGCATACAGGTGATAACTCAAGACATAATAGTGGATAAGATTTCCAAGAAAGATGACACTGAGAGAGAAGAAAAGAGATAAGGGCTGAAAACAAGGTCTATGGTGGGGCAGGATGGAGATGGGGAGTAAGTAATGTTCACATTAAGGGGGCTGATGAAGAAAAAAGAAACTAGCCAAAGAGATAATGTTTAAATGCATAGAAGATTACAAACTCATAAAGAAATAGGAGAAGATGTAGGAGTAGGGCAAAGAGAGCACAGAGAGAATCTATTATCAAATCTACAGAAAAAGTCATGATTCTTATAAAGAAAGACCATTGTATTTGGGAATGAAGTCATTGATGAAAGTAGTTTCAGTAGAGTTATGAAGACAAAAGTCAAACTACTGGGGATTAAGGAGTAAGTAGTATAGAAAAGGTAGAAAGTGAGCATGAAATAATAATTCTAGAAATTAATCTAAATGGCAGGAAAGAGAACATAACAGCTTGAGGTGGTAACAGGGTCAAGAATAGTGGTTTGTCTGACCTCTCTTTCTCAGTCATCATTGTTGGCTTATCATTCATTCTTCTCTCTATGTGTGGGTGTACCCAAAAGCTCTGTCCTCAGTCTTCTTCTCTTATCTATCTACACTTTCCCTCAGAGGCCTCATCAGTCCTCATGATTTCACCTATCTATTTTCTTAACTCTACTTCTGCTTCTCCAACTGTCTACTGCATATTTTGAACTGGCTTCCCCATAAGCATTTCAAACTCATTATGTTTAAAACATTATCTTTTCCCCTTCCATATTTCTTGAGGACGTTACTATCCTTCCATTCAGCCACGTTCACAAGCTATGAGTTGTCTTTGAGTATTCCTTCTTCCTTAACCCTTATATCCAATTAGTTGCATAATCTTTTTGATTCTACTTTCACTACATCTTTGCCTTCACTTCCACTCACCTGGTCACCACACAGTTCAGGTCCCCATAGTCTGTCACCTGGATTACTACAAAAGCCTCACAGTCTGTCTCTCTGCTTCCAGTTTCACCTCTCTCCAATTGATCCTCACCTAAGTTGGCAAAATGATATTCAAATAGCATGGTTATGACCATACCACTCCCTTGCCCAAGAAGATTCAGTGACTCCCTAATGCATTAAGGATAAATCTCCCAACTTTTCTGTATGTCATCTAAAGTTCTTCACAATTTAACTCTAGGCTTATTTCACGTTACTACCTCTCACATTCTCTACATTTCCAACAAATAGCCCTAATTGCCATTTTCACAGCATTCCTTTGCTTATATCTATACCTTTCCTCAGGCTGTCCTTCATTCTAGGAATGTTCTCCCTTCCTGCATCTATTTTTTTGAAATCCCAATCCCCCTCAAGTTTCAGCTAAATGGCTACCTCACAGACAAGGTGTTTCTTTACCCTCCCCACTGTTGTTAGCTCCATGTCAAACTGTACTATATTTGCCTTGGATATTTTTCTATTGACTTATCTTTGAACATGTTGCTTCCCTCTAATAGAAAGGTAGAATATAAGATCCTTGAGTGCAGAGAATTAATTTTAGTCATTGCATTATTAATTTTGTCCTTGCACAATACCTAGCACTCAGTAGGCACTTTCTAAATGCTTATTGACTTGATTGAATCTCTTAAAGGGAAGGAATACTGCTAACCATGCTTGTCTTTTTTCTTTTTTTCCCTTTCTGACTGGTATTAATCCTTCTTTTTCCTTTCACTTTCTCTCTGTTCTGCTGTTCTGTCTCCACCTCTATTTATAGAAGATTGGCTTTCTCTAAACTGTTAGAACAACTCAGGGAAATTGATGATATAAATGCAATGCTATTTTTTCTCTTGCAAGATGACTCAGGATAGGGGATAGAAAGTCAAGATAGTTAAATTGGGACAGAAATGGTGGTAAGATTCATAAACTTCAAAAAACAGCATACCAAACCTAGGAAATATGTCCTCCTCAACTTAGTGCTTACCAAGTCACTGTAATTTTAAATCAGATTTATGTGCGTAATAGTCTTTCATAATTTTCCTTTCCTGGGGGAAAAAACCTTCCAAACAAAGGAAATTAAGAAACAAAATAGTATAGTGCATTTGGATATGTGGTAAGGCTGTTTCTCCACCCATCTGGCATCTTGTCACTTTCTGACTACAAGTCATAATCCATGTGCTATGTTCTTTCTTAAATATAATGGCCACATGGGTTTCCCTCCATCATTGTAGCTAGAATTATCTATTAATAACAGAGATTTATTTCACATTTGCATTAGGTATATTATTGTTGTTTACTTGATTCAGTTATGTCTGAATCTTCGTGACCCCACATAAGATTTTCTCGGCAAGAATACTTAAGTGGTTTACCATTTCCCTCTCCAGCTCATTTTACAAATGAGGAACTGAGGCAAACATGGTTAAATGACTTGCCCAGGATCACATAGCTAATGGAGGCCAGATTTAACTCAGGTTCTTCTAACTCCAGGGCCGGTGGTTAGCTGCCCGTGTGTGTGTGTGTGTGTGTGTGTGTGTGTGTGTGTGTGTGTGTGTGTGTGTATGTGTGTATATGTATGTTACATAATTTATATATATATATATATATATATATATATATATATATATATATATGTATATATGGAGAAAGAAAAGAGAGAGAGAGAAATGTAAAGACCATATTCATATAGCCTTTGCAGGGGTTATTAACCTGTTTGTGTCATAGACCTCTTTGGCTGTCTGATGAACACTTATACAAATACTGCACATGAATAAAATAAAATATATGGGATTATAGTGGAAACTATTCATATTGAAATATAATATCATTAAAAACAAAACAAAACAATACCATGGACTCCAGATTAAGGACTTCTGCTTTAGGGGATAAAGGCATAGTTACATATATACTTGGCAACAAGGGAAAAATAAAAGCCCTAAGAAAAAATTTCCTCTTCCCTAACTTTGGAAGCTGGTCAGATTTGGTATCACTGCTAATATCTGTACCAGACCAGATAAAGGATCCTTAAGGAAGGTAAAGGTATCCCAAAATAGTTCCAGGAAGTTTTAACTCTACTTGATTTGAAGAAATATTCAGGTTTTCTTCTCCCTGGGGCTACCATGAACTAGATGGGTCCTAGAGGTTGTATAGACAATGAATTAACTGAGATGGATGATCTAAATCTTGTACTAGCCACCTGATAAGTAATCAATAAATACTTGTTAGTTTGTCCATGCAGTTGCCATCTGGCCTGGTGTATATCTGGACAATGTCATGTCAACTAGCATCTACTACTCCATAATCCATTACAATGATTTCCAATTTTTTAAAATTATGCACCTATAAACAGTAAAAAAAGTTGAATACCTCTAATTAATGCATATATATTTATATTTATAAATATATATACATATACTACTATACTAATAATTATGTACATTATACAATTTACAAAAAAAAATGTTAAAAGATGAGATAAATATGAAATGATACTTGATTCTAGAGGTAATAGTGAGCACTGAAGTCTATTGATTAAAGGAATAGCATGGTCAGGCCTTCATTTTAGGAAAATTAGTTTTACAGCTATGTAGACTATGGATTGGAGAGACATTATTAATCTTGAGGAGGTAAAAACAATTAGAAGGTTATCACAATTGTCTACATAAAAGATGAGGGTCTGAATAAGAGTGGTATATACAAAATCTATTGTTAGGATAGAAACAAAAAGGACTTGGTTAAAACAATATGTAAGCTGAATGAGAGAGTGAGGCATCAAGGACAGCACTAAGCTTCTGGACTTGGGAGACTAAAAGCATACTGGTACCATCGCTGGAAGTTTGGAATAAATGGGGACTTGGGGGAATGGGGAAAAGATTATGTAATAAGTCTGTTCATCCTACTTGACTTAGTCTATTCTCTCCAAGATGCAAAATGGTGAGGAGGGCTTCTTTTTCACTGGTCACTGACCCATAACAAAAAGTCTCCTTCCAAGGGGTGACTACCATAGCCATAAGGTGATATGGTTGGCAAGCAGTGGTTATTTTCCCAATAGTATCTGTACAACTACTACTGTGGATGCCCTTTGCTAGTCATGTTATATATGAAATGTATGTATGTTTGTACACATACATTAATGTTAAGAAATAGTCAAATATATGGATTAATCATGGAGCATTTATGGAAAGACATAAGCCAGAATCATATTGGATGAGAGCATAGTCTATACTGGTGGAGGAAATGTCAATGAAATCATGAAACAATTATTAGCAAAGTATTTTTGATAGTTGTATCAACTTGAGATAAATTTTAAAGAAACTGAACACTATATTTTGAATAGTAGCATTCTCAATAGTTTTATGATTTAAACTGCGCTTCAACAATTAATTCAACACATATTTATTAGAAACCTAAGGGACATTCAAAATTAAAAGACTTCTTTCAGACCTTCATGGGGCTAATAATTTAGAATGTTCTTTAGTTTCTTTCATGCATTTAATATTAGACCAATAACATAGGAAGAGATTCATTAAAACCTAAGTAATAAAAAATGACTTTTGAATATAGTCAAATGTTATATGAATTCAGAACAATACTTTAAAAACCCATGATCTGTTTAAGAGCTGCCATGATATCCCCACTTGATTAGACTTCACTCCAGACTTTGATCTTTGAGTTATTTGACAGTATCTTTAAAAAGGACTGATATTTCCAATATTAAACTGGAAAAAAAATCTGAACCACATTGAGTTTCATATGTTTAAAATGTTGTAATGCAAAGAAATAAAGGTCAATAAATAAAGGGATATGTTGAGATCAGACTCTCTAGAAAGCAGAATTTGTCGGCCTCTTTGACATGGATTACCACTATTCTTATTACTTATAGTTTAACCTCAAAGTTCAGAGGTTCAGGTTGGGTGTGCCTCTAAAATTCTGTGGTTTGTGGATCAGACTTGACTTTCTTACTGTTTATCCTTCCTAATATGCTCTCCTTAAACTTTTATGAGTTGATCTCTCCATATTTTTTATGTATATGTGATAACCCTGGCAATGTGAACTCACATAGTTTTGTTTAAAAAAACAAAAAAGGCAACAAATTACTCTGTCCCCAAAACTTTCAAATTAATTTAGAAAGATATGAATCCTTATTAGACCATAATTAAATGAAAATTAGAACATTTCTCTATGACCCCTATCCCAAACAATAAATATTAATACCCTGAGATGAACCTATCTCTTGGCAAAACAGATAACGATACTTCAAGCAAAATCTCAAAAGAACAATTTTAGATGGCAGTATTGTAGAAATAAAATCACAGTATTAGATAATTGACGGGAAAGTCATTTTCCCAAGTATAAATTCTGAAATTATGGCAGTTATCCATTATGGGATAGAAAAGGCTGAGATATCATATCATGCTTATACAATTTCAGAATTAGTGAAATTTGAGGTGGGAAAAGATAGCAATAATTGACAAGCTTTATATATTAGGCTCCTTTTGTGATTGATTAGTCCTTCCATCCTAATTTGCTACTCTCCCCTAAGTTCCTTGGGGCAACTTGACAGTTGAGACTAGGAGCAAAGCTAAAATTCCTGCCTAGTTATGTAAAGTTATCTTAGGGCCTCTTGATTTGGTGAAAGCATTTGTATGCATGTTTATTTACCAAGGATTTCAAATCAGTTTGGAAAACATTAATTAGGCCTGACCTATGTCTGAGACATATCAAGATGAAAAAAATTGCACATTCTCTATCCTCAAGTCTCCTGAACCATTAATACATGATGCAACAAAAAGCTCCATAATGTTACTCAGGGGAGTTAATCATTAATATACAACTTCTAAAGGAGAGAAACCAAATTGCTTCTCTTTCTCATTCCCCCAAATCTCTGTAAACTACCTATATGTAGCTATAGAAAGCTTCCTTGTATGAGTTTATCTTATCCAGAGCTTGAGTAGTAAGTGAATCAGATGATCAGTCTCATTTTTTAAATAGAAATGGGTGACCCAATAAATAGCATTAAAATGTCTATTAGGATCCTGAGGTCTTTTAAGGGCCTCACTAGAAGCAAGTTGTTCAGATCCACAAGATCATAAACCCTATGGATATGGAGTAAAGGAAAGCTTGGAACTACCAATGTGCTTTGGAGGATGTAAGGAATAAAAGGGTAGCTTTCCCATCACTCTAAACCATGGGTAACATGGACGAAGCAGTGATTCTTCACTGAAATGTTATTGTAAATTTTCCAGTAATCTAGGTCTCCAACATTGCAAATACTGGAAACCAATTTGGTCTTCCTGCTTCACACTGACAGCGACACTTCGTTAGCCCACATCTGAGATCCTGTGGCTTTTGATTCATTCTGTTTGTTGATGCCTTCTCTCTTGTTTTCTCAGAATGTAAATATTTGTTCTGTCTGCATCCTAATTGGCAGTCTTAGTCTCTTACTGAATATGAGGGCTGCGGTAATTCTAGGGCCTCAGGATCTTTTTGCCATGTGCTGGGATTTCATGTTTTATGACATTAGCTTGGCATAGCAGTCATCCTCCTGGCCCTCTGACCCTGACTGAATTGTAGCTATGTCTCTAATTGAAACCCAGGATTATTTTATTCCTCTCTGTAGAGAGGAAAACCAGAACTATCATTCTGAACACACACCAAACCACAGGAGCCTGGGTGAGGGACCATAATGACAGGGCCTCCTACACAGCACATTTACAATCTTTCTGCTAATTAGCTTAATTTTCTTTGTCTAGACTAAGTTAATACACTGAAGACCTCCACTTTTTTTTTTAAAGAAGCATCGTTAGTCCTTCAATTCCTGCCAACCAATGGGAGAGAAAAACATCAATGGGACCAAGAAACAACAACAACAACAACAACAACAACAAATAACAAAACAGAACCAAAGTATTTGTCCATGAGTGAGCTGTTTCCTAAAACATTTTTTTTGGGTGGGGAGAAAAGTTTGTAACTGCTGTTGGTGGGGAGAGGTGAGGGCACAAGGCATAAAAGACACCAAAATATTGTTCTCATAATAATAAGAGTTGACATTTATATAGAATTTCAGGGGCTTTTCATATATTATCCCATTTGATACTCACAAGAACCCTGTGGTATAAATCCTACAAAAATTGTTATTCCCATTTTACAAATAAGAGAACAAGTTCAAGGGAGGTTTAGCAATTCACCAGTGGTCAGACAGCTGGTAACTACCAAAGGGAGAGTTTGAACCCATCTAGAGTCTTGACTCTATGATAATACTTGGAAAAACTACAACTAACAAGAAAGAGAAGGAGGGAGGAGAGAAGGGAAGGAAGCAGAGCTATTCCTTGCTAAAGGGCAAAAGGGGAAATAGCAGTCACTCGACTCCGTTCCAATGGCTACCCTGAACATTTCCCATCAGTACTGATTCTTCCTCAGTTGGCTTGCCTTCTTTGAGACATCTTTTTTAATTTGGGTTCCTGGATAATGAAAGAATATGGGTTGCATGTAAGATACCCAGGCCTTTCCTTGGCTTTTTAAGCTAAGATGTTAGGGGAAATATAATATTTTGGGCCCAAGGCCCTCTTGAAAACTTTCCCTGGATAAAGGAGAGGGTTCAGCTTGAATCAAATCGCATTGTCTCTTAACACTCCTTAGAAGCCTGAGGTTCAGTTTAGCTTGACCTCAATGTGGAGATCAGAGCTCACTGCTCCACAATGGCCTTGGGGAACGGGAGGGGATCCACACAAGCGGCGGCAGATTGTCTATGGTAGCTTGAAATGGCTCCTTTGCCAAACTGGCTTCCCAGTATCCGGAGCAGCCACTGTGGCCCAGGGAGCCTCAGAACTGGATGGCATCCATGGAGGCTCTTGCACACTTGGAGAGCTCTGCTCAGCCAACCCCACCCCCTGATGCTGTGTTTCACCTTTCTGCTTAACGAGTTCCAATTCCAAAACATTCTAAACTGTTTGCCATGTGAAAAAGACTGATTAGTTTGCTAGGATGTGATGACAGGTTTCATTTTACTGCTGCCTTTTGTCTTAAACATGTTTCTTTTGGTTGATGTCCTTTTAAGTTGAGTTGAACTGACTGTAAGTGGGTCAATAAAGCATTGGAAGAATCTTGAAACCCTTTGCTTGTACATAGTCAAGACATATTCCCAAGGCAAACAATACTGACTAAACTCCATTACGTTGTTTCTAAAATGGCAAGGATATGGATCAAGTTGCCATTTATAAATTGGAGAAAACTGTAAGTAGAGGGAGTGTGATGCCAAGGGTCTGTGTCATGTCATTTAAACTAATGTATGCATCATTTTCCAGGTGAATCATCTGTGGTAGACAAGGTTTCTCATTTCACTGATTCACTTCCTCTCTCTTATTCTATACTTCCTTCTGCATGACTCCCATATGTGATCACAGATTGATCACACTGATCTGTTTATTTACTATTTGCAGACTTCTTTCTCTCTAGGCTTCTGTTAACTAAAGTATCTAATAATTTTTTAAAGAGCAAGCAGCTGAATTTTTTTTAAATTATCTTTTTGGTGTTCAAGGATCTTTATAACCTAACTGCCCTCCACCCTGACCTTTCCCATATTTTTACGCCTTACTCCACTCTCCATACTTTTCAATCCAATGACACTGGCTTTGCTGATGTTCCATGAACAAAAAACATTATTTCTCTTTCTTGGCCCTGGGCATTTTCTCTCACTGTGCTCAATTGCTGAAATACTCTTCCCTCCTCATTTCTGCTCTCCTGGCTTCTCCCTTCAAGCTCCAACTAAAATTCTTCCTTCTACAGAAAGCCTTTTTTCCAATGTCTTAATTCTAGTGCCTTCCTTTCATTAAAAATTTATTTATCCTAAATATAACTTGTTTGTACATATATGTTTGCTTGTTGTCTCCCCCATTAGACTATGAGCACCATGAGGGCAAGCATTTTTTTTTTTTTGCCTTTCTCTGTATCCACAGCACTTAGCACAATGCCTGGCCCACAGTAGGTATTTAATACTTGCTTACTGACTGACTGACTCTAACCAGCCAATCAAATGGTTGTTTTTGTCATATGGGGCCCAAAACTGGATTGGATCATGTCACTCCTATTAGATCACACTTACTTCCCCACCATCTGCTTGAAGTTCTGACTCACTTTACTAAGTTGGCCAGATGCTTTGGCACTATATAAATCCAGCTTAAAACAATTCCTTCTCTCCTGACCTTTTGTTATGCTTCTGATTCAGATGAAAACATTATTTCTGTGCCAAGGAGACCCCTCTTCTTTATCTAATACTAAATATTGTACTTAGTCAAAGTTCATTTTAGGATTGATTATATTTCCAGGACTTCACAGAAATATATGATCAAGGAAAGTGGCAGGTTGGTCATGTGGTAAGAATTAGTAAAATTAGAAGGAATAATAGATGAATCCTCCAATCAAAGTTTTTTAAGACACTGTAAAGGACATCTAATCCAACTCATATATGAAAAAAATACATATCTTCTAAAACACATGATAAATGGTCATCTAAGTTTTGGTTTGAGTTCTCTAATATGGAAAAATGCATTGTCTCTGATGGCAGCCCATTTCATTTTTCCATAGCACTAATCCTTAATAAGTTTTTCTTTACATCAAACCTAATTTTTGTTCTTTGCAACCTGAACAATTCTAATCCCTCTTCCAAACAACAGCCATTCAAATACTTAAAATCGGCTACTATATTTTCCCCAAATCTTCTATTTTCTAGGTTCTAGTTCCTTGAACCAATCTTCACATGAAGTTAACTCAAGGCTTTTTGCTATACTTAAAAAAATTCTCCCCTGAACACTTTCTAGTTCATCCATGTCTTCCCAAAATGTGGTACCTAGAACTCAATAAAGTATCATAGATGTAGTTTGGCCAATTCAGAACTTCAAGCTCTGAACTGGGCAGACTACATCTATAAGGTGGTAGGGAGGCAGGGATTATCTAAAAGGAGTGACATGATCCGACTCCAGGTTTGGGCACCATCAGACAAAAGCAACCATTTGGTTGGCTGGTTGGGAGAAGTCAGTCAATGACTTATTCATGAAACAGCAAGAAAACCAGCCTCACATCCATAGTCCTGGCCTAATTGTATTCATTTTCTTGGCTCCCATATCATATTGCGGACTCAAACTGAACTTGTAGTCCACTGAAACCCTTATTTTTTCTTCAGATGAACTGCTATCTAGTGCCACCTTCCCTCATCTTACACTTACAAAGTTGATTTTTGAACAAGTATAAGAATTTACATTTATCTTTATTTAAATTCATCTTATTACATGACAACTAGAGTGTTACACTGGTAATCATAAAATGTAAAAAGGGGGGGGGGTTTATAAGATGGCCCCATCATACTGTGAGGATGCTCTGGGGAGAAATGATGGAAAAATAGGGACAAGAACAGCACAGAATGAGAAGATATAGAATCAGAAATCTATTTAATTATTTAAGTAAGTATACTTCTAAGAACTCAGCCTAAATATTTCCTCTGACATGGAATGGAAAATCTTATTACCATCTTTATCTTTGATATAAATGCACAGCACATTTGTCAACTTATCAAACCAACTCCAAATTTACATTGATCCTTTATAATTATTAATAGTTAAAATAAAAAAAAAGAATTAAAATACAGGTTAACAGCATCTAAAACTCAAGATCATAAATTCAGTAGCACATTATAGACAAGATTTTTAACTATATACATATGTGTATAGTTAACTATAAGTAAACTATGGTTTAATTATACACACACACACACACACACACACACACACACACACACACAACTGGCCTATATGAAGTACTAAAGCTATAACAAAAGCAGTACACATTTTAAAAGAAGTCTAGTAGTGTTTTGGAAAGATCCTATTAATACCACCTAATAACACTTGTCAAGCCAGCTAGCAATGTGGGGCCATTCCACTTATGTTGCCATCAAAATGATTTAGTAACCTCAATCGCACCATACTTGAACTTTTAATTGTTTGAAATATTTGCCAGAACTTGAATACCCATTCACTACCTTACCAATAAAATAAAATAAAATAAAACAAATTCATCTAATTATCTTTACGTTGTTATAGTTGTTGTTGTTCAGTCATTTCAGTTGTGTTCGACTCTTCGTCACCCCATTTGGGGTTTTCTTGACAAAGATACTGGAGTGGTTTGCCATTTCTTTCTCCAGCTCATTTTATAGGTAAGGAAACTAAGGCAAACAGGGTTAAGTGACTTGCCCAAGGTCACATAGCTAGTACATGTCTGAGACTGGATTTGAACTCAGGTCTTCCTGACTCCAGGTCTAGCATTCTATCAACCATGGCACCTTGAAGCCCACATATTTTTCAAAAAACACCTCTCTTGGCTATTGCATCTTTGTTTGTTGTTCGTGTGTGTGTGTGTGTGTGTGTGTGTGTGTGCGCGTGTATACACATATATATATAAACACATATATATATACACATATATATATATATATATACATATATATATGACTAGTAAGTTTTTAAAAATTTTATTTGTGTGGGGGACCTCAAGGGAGGGCCAGAGATAGTTTCAAAGCTCGTTATAACTACCCTATCCATCAGCCTCCCAATTTAGAAACGCTTGAACCCCAACATCCAATTATGGCATACTAGTACCTTTCATAAATAAGACTAAAGCCTATATTTAAACTATTATTAAAATGTCGATGTAGTATATGTTCTGTTTTGTTTTTTAAAAAGGAAAAAGATAATAATAGTGACCATTTACATAGCATTTACTGTGTTCTAGGCACTGTGTTAAGTGCCTTACAATTATTATCTCATTTGATCTTCACAACAATCCTGGGAGGTAGGGGCTATTATCATCTCCCTAATAATAACTTGCATTTCTACAGCACTTACTCTGTGGCAGGCACTGTGCTAAGAACTTGATAAATATTATCTCATTTTATCATAATCCTGCGAGGTAGGTACTATTATTATCACTATTTTACAGTAGAGAGAAGTGAGGCAGACAGAGGTTATATGTCCAAGGTCACATAACCAGTGAGTGTCTGAGACTGGATTTGAACTCAGATCTTCCTGAATTCAAGTACAGTACAAAATAAACTTCCCCATTTATTCTGTATTTGTTTTAAACAACACCTGCTGATTTTGGTAGTCATTATTCATATGAATATTTACAACAACCTTTTCCCTATAGTTTACATATCTCTTCTTTTAAACATTATTAAATGTGTCATAGGCACTGTCCATGGTATTTTTTTTATGGAGGGAGAAGTAAGAAAAATGTATAAGTCATTGACAGTAACCATAATCAACAAACACTACTAAAGTTTTGTAGTGAGTCTAGGGTACTATGGTAGGCACACAAACCTACCACCTGGGCATACAAGCAGATCTCAGGTATGGCATTTGCTCATAAAGACACTTGAAAATTATTTGAGAAGCTACAGATACACAAACAACAATTCAATTCAAAAAGTCATTAAGTGCCAACTATGTGCAAGGTGACATGTTTATAAAAAATAATACATGTCAAAACAGATTAATTACCAAATTAGTAGTATAGCTGGTGAGCACTGAAGGAGTTCAGATTAATCAAAAATCAACTACTTTGGCAACCAGGGAAGGCTTCATAGATGAGGTAGAATTTCTACTAGATCTTGAAGTAAGGGGCATGACTCAGGAAGTAAAATGGATACAGGGGAAATGGTACGAACATCTTGTGAAGAGATAAGCATGTCTCCTGTGGGGAAACAAATAAGTAAGTTTTACTCCAGCTGAGAATTTGCGCAAGGAAATAATCAACAATAAATCTGGAAGTAGGGATCAGAGCATGGAGGACTTTGAATTCCAGACTAAGATATTTGATTTCTTTTCATAAATCAATAGAGAACCACTGAAGTTCTTGAGTGGGATGGTGATATATGCAAAGAGGTATTTCATGTGGCTTTATCTTGTGGAAGTTCAGCTAGGTAGTGCAACAGACAGACCACTAGGCCTGAAGTCAGAAAGACCTAAGTTCAGATCTAGCCTCACACATTTATTAGCTGTGTGACCCTGGGCTAATCACCTAATCCTGTTTGACTCAGTTTCCTCATCTGTAAAATGAGCTGAAGAAGGAAATGGCAAACCACTCTAGTATCTTGTCAAGAAAACCCCTATGAGGGGCACAAAGAGTTGGACATAACTGAAATGACTGAACAGCAACAAAATATGGGAGAGGCTAAAGCAGCTCTGTGTGTTCACTCATTTTTGGTCATGTCCTACTCTTCATGACACCTTAAAGCAGGCAGACCACTTAATAGAGAATTATAATAATTCAGACACAAGGTAATGAACATGGCGGCAGGTGAGAGTGGAAAAGGAAGTCTCACTTCACAAGGCAAGAATAACATACAAGACTTGAAGACAAACCGGCTATGGGAAGGGAGGAAGTAATTAAGGAATATATCAAGATTTTAAGTTTAGTTGACTAAGGAAAAAGATGAATGTATTGTTAGAAATAGGGGAGTTTGGAGGAGAACTTGAGCTTATTTTTAGGGGAAGAAGGAGGGTAAGTTTTATGTTTGTCATGTGGCATCTGAGGTGATGGAAGAAGATATTCATGAAGAGGTTAGAGAAACGGAAACAAAACTCAGAAGAGAGTACAGCATGAGAAAATAGATGACAGTCATTCTCACAGATATGATGTCTGAAGTAATTAGTGAATGTTGATCAGGAGGAGAAAGAGGAGATATGGAAGAAACAAACTGATAGAGACAGAGAGAGAATACGTGCACATAGAGCTGACCAAGACCAGAAGGCAAGGATGGAGACAGTGTGCATTCATACAGAGGGTATGGGAAAAGGAATTGAATCCAGTGAATGAAAAAAGCAAATAATTTAGACGTGGGCACTGAACAAGAACAGCATTGTATCTTAGAAACCAACAGAGGGAAGAGAGATTTTTCCAAAAGGAGGAGATGATTAACAGTACTGAATCTTTAGGAAGGTCAGAGAGAATGAATACTAACAGAAATTGCTGGAATAAAGAGGTCATTAGTGACCTTAAGAGGCAAAAGTCAGCTTGCAATAAGGTAAGCAGGGAGCTGACGATAAGGAAGTTGGGGAAATAAGTTAGAAATGTGTTCAAGAAATTTAGCTATTAAAGGAAAGAGAATGGAAAGATGAAGTCTGAGAAGGAAGGAGGATCAAAGGAACTTTTTTTTTAAATGACAAAATAAGAGAATCTGAATCACTTTTATATTTATAAGAAAAGTCAACAGAGAGGAAAAACTAAAGATTCAATTAGTCAACCAATAAATAGACATTTATAAAATATTTGCTATGTGCCAGGCACTGTGTTAGGTACAGAGGACATGAAGAAATGTAAGAGCACTTTCCCTGTCCTCAAAAATCTCACATTATAATGCAGGAGACAATATGGAAATAACTATGCACATAGACAATATATGCATCGAAAAAAAGAAAGTAATCTCAGAGGGAAGACATAGTAGTGGAAGAAGATGGGGAAAATGTCAGTGAAGAAGGTGGAATTTGAGTTGAGTCTTGAAAGAAGCCAGGAAAGCCAAAAGGCAGAGGGAGAAAGAACATTCACATTTTCTGCCCCATCTCCTCCTTACCCCATCTCTGTTTCTGTCTCAGTCTCTCTGTCTCTGTCTCTCTCTCTCTCTCCCCTCCTTCTCTCCCTTCCTCCCTCCCTCTTTCTGCTCCTGCAATTCACTTAACTGCTTTCTTAGTTCCGTCATTTGTAAAATGGAGATAATAGCAACACCAACTTCCCTGGATTGTTGTGAATAGAAAATAAGATAACATTTAATATGCCAACATTTAATAAGTGCTAGTTATTATTATTATTACTATTATTATGTGCAAAAAGCAGTTGGTGATATGGGACTGGAGTTTATGAGACTAGGGATAGTTATGTAAATCTTGGAATCATCTAAAGATAATAGTTATATCCATGAAAGATAATGAGATCACCAATCAAGAACAGTAGAGGGAGAAGAGAAGATGACCCAGGACAGAAACTTAACGGACCCTCAGAGTTCGGGCACAAGAGATGGATGAAGATCCAGCAAGAGAGACTGAGAAGGAGCTGTTGGACATGTAATAAAATCAGGGGAGAACAATGTCACTAAAAACTATAAAGAAACAAGTAACCAGAAGACGATAATAATAAATTCTGTTAGTTTTAGAGACATCAAGAAATATGAGGATTGAGAAGAGGCCATTAGATTCAGCAATTAAGAGATTTTTGGTAACTTTGAAGAGAGTAGTTTCAGTTGAATGATGAGGTCAGAAGTCAGAGTGCAGAAAAATGAAAAGCAATTGAAAGGTGAAGAAGTGGAAATACCTAGTATAAATGGCTTTCTCACGGAGCTTATCCCAGAAGAGGAGGAGACAGGGAACAAGGAAAAGTGAACAAGCATTTATCAAGCACCTACTATGTGACAGGTATTGTTCTAAGTGCTTTATAAATATTATCTCATTTGATCCTCACAATAATGCTGTGAGTTAGGAGTTATCATGATCCTCATTTTACAGTAGAGAGTGTTAGAAGAGGTCAGGAAGGATGTAAGCAAGGAAGCTTAAACCAACGGTATGGAATTTTAAAGAAGAATGAAATTATTGAAGGGTGGTACTGGATCAGTATTTGGGGTCATGAGATAGGCCTACCCTTTCTTTTCTACAATTGAATTGGAGGAGAATATAAAAAATGAGCATCCCACTCTGTCTTTGCAGAGGGCTTCAGGAAAGTGGTGTCATGTATAGAAACATCTTCAGTTTATTTTCCTAGTTTTTTTGTAACATTTCAGTACATTTTCCTTTACACATTTAAGTCATAGGACTGTCTTTTGGGGCCAGTCTGAAAATCTTTTAATGATGGTCTTTATTGTTAAATGGTGACCCAACCCAAATTAGATTGCTTTTATTAAATAATGTAAGCTTTGCTTAATAGCAATACCATACTCTAGTGCACAATGTCTGCCAATTTTCAAAACACTTGCAGATTACTTGCTTTAAAGAAGGTTGTACATATTTTAGCCACATTGCTTTAAATACAGAGGAGTCAGGAAGGTTAATTGGAATGGAAACTTGGAATTAAAAAAAGCAATAACTCAAAATAATTCTTTGGTGACAAAATGAAGCAGCTAAAAATTGTTCTATAGTGTGCTACATCTTTCCTAGTGTTCTAAAGTTTGATTTATATTGCCTTATTCTGAAATAGAATAAGTTTTTCATCTCTTTCCTAGACTTCTATGGAGCTGATCCAAGCACAAAGCCTTCTTAAGTGTTAGAGGAGACTTTTTCTTTGGATATGCTCCATGGAGGTTCAAAGCAAGATTAAATATTGGTCCTTGGGAGTTAGATGGCTTGGAGGTCTTAAATTCCTAGTGACTAAAAAGACTTCACTGATTTGTGCTAAAAACTGAGTTTAGAGAAGAATGCCCATTTCTGGTGAGTGAATCTGACACTTAACAGATTCATTTATAAGAAATGGACCAACTAGTTTATTTAACACACAAAACCAGCCAAACCCTGACGAAGTGCTTCTTCTGTTCTGTCAGTTATTAGGTCCCTTCTTTTTCAGTCCCCAAATACCTAATATGGGGTGCTCAATTAATGTGTGTTGAAATAAAAAATGACAAAAAGCAGATGCACTGAATCATACATTTTAGAGATAGGAGGGTCATTAAGGGTCATCTGTTCCAATTCTCTCTTTTTTACACAAGACTTTAAGCCTACAGGGAAGCAAAATGATTTATCCAAGGTCACAACTAGTAAGTGGGAAGCTGGGATTAGACTGCAGGCATGCTGACTTCTAGGTCAGTACTTTTTCACCAACACTATGGCAGCTTGCAAAATCTTATCTAACTTTTTAGTTTCTTAAAATTTTGACGTTCTTTCCCAGATAGTCTAAATTTTTCTTGCTGCAGTATCAACTGAACATAGGACTGGAACTTCAAAAGGCCATCTAATCTATGCCTCTGCTTTCAGGAAGGAATACTAAAAGAATACCAGATGGTTGAAATTATATGCTGATTTTAAAGACCCACACTGAAGAAAACTAGAAACTTTTTATTTCAGTGCTGAGTATCTTTAATTTTTAACAAATTGTTCCTTATAATAAATAGAATATATAGAATCCCTTATGCTTTAATTTAAGCTCATAATCTCTCATTTAGTCTTCCATTGCCATAAAGAATACCTGATGACCACCACTTACACATTTGAATATAACTATTAAGTCCCTTTAAGTGACCTACCCAGCTAAAATCCCAATTTCTACAAGAAGCCTTTCCAGGTCCTTAATATTAGGTCATTCCCACTGTGAATATCTCCATTTTATCCTGGATGTGCATTCTTTGTGTATATTTGTTTGTTTATTGTCTCTCCCATCAGCCTGTGAACTTCGTGAGGGTCTTGAGGGTCTGCTTTTTGCCTTTATTTGTATCCCCAGAGCAATACTTGACACATAGTAGGCCTTTAATATATACTTTTTGACTTGACCTGGCCTTCCTTGGTTAGGAACTTTCCAAGTTAGCATGTCTCTACCATTCTGCAATTTTTGCTGGTAATTCCTTACCTTCTAGGTACTTTTCAAATCATTGGAAACCTGGGGTGGCTTCTGCCTGATAAGATCTTAGAAAGCAAAGGCACAAATGGTCTGAGAACATAGACTCCTGCTTCTCAGGTCATAACTGACCTACCAATTAAAAGCACCATCTTTTGTGACCTGAAGACCAGGCTTAGAGCTTGGAATGTAAAATGCAGGGTGTTGCCTCCAACATTAGGAAATACTGAGGAGCAGACCACAGGGATTCCGAAAGAAGAAACTAGACCAGAAATAGTGGGAAATCTGAATGAAAGAGGTATATAGGTTTTTATACATCTATCACTACTTCCACTTTCTCTAATAGGCAAAGCAGCAATTTTCTGGAAAGAATTAAAAGATTTCAACATGGAGAAATGTAGAGAAAACCCATGGATATAAGGACTGAAGAGTGAAAAAGCACTGATGTAGGATAGGGCAGGGTAGCAATATCACCATCACCATCATCATCATCATCATCATCATCAACATGAGCCAGGCTATATATACTAAATGCTTTACCATTATTATCCCATTTAATCCTCATGACAACACTGGGAGGTAATTATTATTATCCACATTTTATAGTTGAGGATACTGAGGCAAATAACAGTTGTGGCTTGTCCACTGTCACAGACCTAGAATCTGAGGGCAGTTTTAAACTCAGCTATTATCTGACTCCAGGGCCAGCTTGTCTGAATCCAGGCCCACTGAGCCACCTAACTGCCCTAGTTCAAGAAATGGGGATAATCCATTCTGGATGGAAAGCAAGGTACATAAAGTGGTTAACAGAATAAACAAAACCTTAGAAGTACCAGTGATGGATAAGAGATGTCTAAAAATAGAGACAGGAAAAACTTGAAGACTATTATAATAATCCATACAAGAAGTAATGACTGAATGAACAGGAATTGTGATGATGGTAATGGAAAGGAGGGAAGAGATCTGAGAAGTATTACACAGGTAGAAGGAAGAATTCAGTTACTAGTTGGATATGGGGGATGAGGAAATGTGAAGAACGAAAAGTGACTCTAAAGATCTGAACTAATTGTGATGATGATAGCACCTTCAATAAAAATAAAGAAGTGAGGAAAAGCAACATATTTTGGTGAGAACATTCATATTTCCTTATTTGACCTGGTGAGGCTGATGTAGAGCTATCCAATGGGCAGTTTGTGAAATTGGTACTCAAAGAAGAAATTAGGCCAAAGACATAGATCTAAGACTGCATGTAGTTGTTAATTGAGGTCATTAAAGTCAAGAAGATCACCAAGAGAATAATGAAGGAAATAAAAATGTGGCTTACAACAAAATCCCACTAGGGACTCTACTTAAACTTAAGGAGAAGGAAAAGAGATTAGTGAAGGAGAGGGAAAATCAGTCAGTAGTAAAGAAAAGTATAACACAGGTCAAAGTTATATAAGCCAAAGGCAAAACAATATCAATAGGGAGAAAATGTTTTTAAAATATCCAAAAGGGGCAGCTAGGTGGCATAGTGGATAGAGCACCAGCCCTGGATTCAGGAGGACCTGAGTTCAAATGTGGTCTCGGACACATAACACTTACCAGCTGTGTGACCCTGGGCAAGTCACTTAACCTTATTGCCTACCAAAAAAAATATAGATAGATAGATAGATAGATAGATAGATAGATAGATAGATAGATATAGAGAGACAGACAGATAGATAGATGGATAGATAGAGATTCCATAAAGAAGCAGCTTCGGTGGTATGTTTTTTAACCTGAATGAAATGTTATTGAAAAGTCTTGTATGGAAGTTTAATTTCTCCGTGCTTCCAGACCAAAAAGCTTTGAAAGTTTACTCTAGCCACATCAGAAAGGCTTGTGAATTTTTGAATTATGAGCTGTTCTGAGTTTTGAATACTGAGCCATAAGCTTATCTCTGGCTCAGTAGAAAAAAAGCTTATCTCTGGTCATTGAGTTTCCAGTTCACACGATACAGTGTTAATGGGACCCAACCAAATTACAGCAGAGGCTGAATAAAGGGACTTTGTCATTTGATAGTTACATCTGCTACCATGGGAAGGTTAAAAAGAAGTTTGATGCCTACTGATTCTCTAACTCCTCTAGCTTGTACCACCTCCTACAGGAAGCTTCTTGATCTTAGTTCTTACGGCTCCCTAGCTTCTCTTGGAATTTCCCTTTGTTGGGGCAGCTAGGTGGTGCAGTGGATAGAACATTGGCCCTGGACTCAGGAGGACCTGAATTCAAATCTGATTCAGATACAAAACACTCACTAGCTGTGCAGCCCTGGGCAAGTCACTTAACCCCACTGCCTAGCCAAAAAAAGGAAGAAAAAGAAATTTCCCTTTGTATCTCAGCCTTTAATATTGTTTCTGGCATATAGTAAGTGCTTAACAGATATCTGTTGAACAACTAACTGAATGTAAATACTTGTGCATGAAAATATTGTGTTCCCCTAATAGAATGTAAGTTCCTTGAAGGCAGGGGCTGTTTCATTTTTGTCTTTGTGTTTCCAACTACAGCCGAGCACCTTGCACATAGTAGGCACTTAATATATGCTTGTTAAACTGTATTGGAATATGTGACTATTCACAGTTTCAAGACAACAGTCCAAAGGGCATACTTTAGAATTCTTCAAGATTCAGACTAAGTGAAGTTCTCTTTGGGTCCTATTTAGGGCTTGGTCCTTAAAACCTGACAAAAAAGTCTCCTGAAACTAATGTGAAATGTGGATATTTACACAGTTTGACAGGCTCCACTTTTAATTATGAAAAGCCCCCAATTAGCAATCACAGACTAGCTTACCCAATTTAAACAGTTAACACTTCATGTTTTAATGCAGTGTGAGGTCTTGGGGCTGCCAAAGTTTATTTATACATATCAAATACTTTTGAGACCAAATGAAATGAAAGTGCAAGGAGACATGGGGAGGGAAAAAAAGCCACACATATTCAAACCAGTAATTTAATGCAGAGTTCATACTCCTCTAAGGATGTCTTCTGAACTCTTATCTTTTCTAGGCCAGCTTTTTTTTTGGGGGGGGGGTCTCATATTGTTTCATGGACAAGGTCCCATAGATTTATATAAAATAAGAATCTGACTCAAAATGCATTAACAAAAATGTGTAAGTGAATAACCCATTCCAGGCAGTTATGGATTCAGAATGGAGCTGTGTGAAACTTACAGCAAGAAACCTGAAACCAACAGAAAATTTAGCCTTGACTGGTAGAAAATGTTGCCTGATTTCTACTGCCCAGGAGTACCCCTAAATCTTGAGATGTAGTAATCATCATTTTCCAACCTGGAAATATGCACAGAAAAAGAACCCATTCCATCACTGCTTTGTCTGTTCTTTGATTCCAAAGGAAGCAGTGACCCATCTTCTACCAAATCTCTTACTCTACCTCTGGAAGCCACTTTTCTCCCAACTACACCTACCCCCTTGTAGCTGTAGTCCCCAAAGGAATTTTACTTTCCTTCATAGATCAGCTTTCAGGAAAGAGGAGCATTAGTGTTCCATGGCAAAATGCTTCACTGAATCCCAGAATTCTATTTTAAAATACAGCAAATTGGGACAGCTAGGTGACACAGTTGATACAGTCCAGCCCTGGAATCAGGAGGACCTGAATTCCAATAAGAACTCAGACACTAGCTGTGTGACCCTGGGCAAGTCACTTAACTCTGATTGCTTCCAAAAGCAAAACAAACAAACAAACAAACAAAAAACCAACAACAGCAGCAAATTAAGCTTAATAAAGTACATCTGCTGGCTCTGAAAACTCAATTTAATGTTGATAGATATAAAAAATGAAAGGGAAACCTTTTTGAATCAGGCTAATTTTCAAAAGAGTATGAGAGGTAAGAAGAGAAGCTTGTACATCACACCTCTTAAACCAGTCTACTTAGGAAATACTACAGATAAATTAGGCAGCAAGGAGGAAATGCATCAACCCAGAGTTGATCCTCAGCAAAATTGTGAAGGTGACACAATTTGTTTGGGATGCCACTGTACATCCCTTTAAGAAGTCCCTCTCTTTTTTTTTTGGCAATACCTCCTCTTGCTAGCACCTGGTGTCCTCCTGAAGCCCATGACCTTCCCAGATAGGACTTTTTCCTGGTATTTACCCTACAATACCACAAGGAGGCACAGTGGTACAGTGGAGAGAGGAATGGCTCCCATATCTGAGAAATTGAGTTCAAATCCTATCTATGATGCTTAGTAACAACCCTGAAATTCATTCAGTAAACATAAATAAAGTGCCTACTATGTGCCAGGCCCTGTATATTCTAAGTACCTTGGTTCCCTCATCTTTAAAAGGAGATTGCTGGACTAGACGGTTTCTGAGGGCCCTTCCTTACCTCTTCACTAATATCCTAAGTTAAAGAATTTTAAATGAAACCTGTATTACATATTCCTGGTAGCACACTGACATTTTTAGAGAAACAATGTAGACAGCCCAAAGGAGAGCCTACTGATGAAAATTTCAAATACTTCAGCAGCCCAGCAGTGGTGACTACAGTGGTGGATGGGAGAGAAGAGGTCTTGCCCTGCCCTTCAAAACACACCATAGTAATCTGCCAAGTATACTTCCCTTGGGTCAATCCCAAAGACTCCAGAGGAGGAGTTTAAATATCAAGAAGCAGGATGCCTGGAAAGTCTGGGCCTGATGAAAAAAAATTCAGCGGGGAAACAGAACATTTAAGTTGCAGTCTTTGAGGAGAAGTATTTCACATTCTGATTTCAAAATCAGTTTCAAATTTAAAATCTTGTCATTTCAATCTATGTCAATACTTTTTTTTCCCTAAAGAAAAAAGTAAAGCTCTAGTTGAATAATCATTAACCAAAATTAAAAAAAAATGAGCTGTAATTCCAAAGGCTATGCAATGCCTTCACTCTACCTTGGGCAATTCATAGGGTCCCATAAACATGTTTATTCCAAAGGCAAGAAATGACTTTTGTAGAAATGGGCCTAGTTCTAGAAATCTAGATTACTGGCTGAGTACAGAAACATTACTAGTTCAGTCACTACTAAGTACCAGTAGTCCTTGTTAAGTGTTCTATTATATAGTCCATTATAATTCCCCAGAAGACTGATTTTAGCTTTAGGCACTGCATATCTGTGACTTCCTAATTTGACTTCCAAACTTCATGCCTATGTTTATGGTCTGAGTCTTTAGGCAAAACTTTGAGAGTAAAACTTAGTCACTGTTGTTACAAAACATTGAGTAGAGAGGATTTTTTTTTTTAGGAAAAAGACCTACTTAAATGCAAAATTAAGAGAGATGTACAAAGTGGACCTTGTGAGGGAATACTAGTCCCCAAACATGAGAAATTTTCCAAATATTAGAAAAAGAGGTCTGGAAAATTAACATATAATTCCTCATTCATTCACCCCAGCTATCCTTGGAAGACAACAGGGCTAAGAGAATCACAGATTATTGGTTACAGATGCAAGAACTACAGCTGGGATTGGATACAGTCATAGCATTCACAAAGTATAATTTAATTGGCAAGGGAGTTTAGCTACCTCAGCTTTGTGAGCCT
The DNA here is from genome assembly GCF_003287225.1 of Phascolarctos cinereus. Taxonomy (NCBI): domain Eukaryota; kingdom Metazoa; phylum Chordata; class Mammalia; order Diprotodontia; family Phascolarctidae; genus Phascolarctos; species Phascolarctos cinereus. Next base: position 344,110,311 of record NW_027555958.1, read on the forward strand.
ACGGTTCTTAATTTCCCTCATGATATTTATTTTTCTAAGATAAGACAATAGGCAAGAGTTACTTCATGACACTTCCTCCCAGTTTATAGGAGCTGGCATGCAGAGCTACCAATGAAATCAATAAATAGTAATTGACAATGATAATAGATTTATTTTAGTCATCATTTATTATCCAAGATCATTTTTTCCTTATCACTGGCATACTGAAGCCAATATAGTTTAAATGACTTTAAAATGAGGTATTTTTAAATGGGTAAGGACCTTCAAAACTAATAAAAACACAGTATTTCTACCTCCTATATAGAATTAAGCAGCAGAAAAAAATGTAATAAGATTTAATATTAGGATTATATTGCATTCTATAGGTATCTTACAGCAATTCATTTATACAAAATTAATGTGTAAAAATCAATCAATATTTGGAGAATTCAGAAGTTGTGAATTACAATTTCCTTTTTGCTTAGGTTGTAAACTCCTTGAGGGAAGGGTCTGTGTTTTATTTTCTTATTTGTATCCTCAAATTAGCCCAGGGCCTGGCAAATAGTAGGCACCTAAGAGATAAAAAGGGGGGGGGGAGGAAAGAACCTATTTGTACAAAAATCTTTATAGCAGTTCTTTTTGTGGTGACCAAGAAGTGGAAATTGACAGGATACCTATCAATTGGGGAATGGCTGAACAAACTGCGGTATATGAATGTAATGGAATACTTTTGTGAATCTAAGACTACAAGGTACAAATAAAGTACGGACTCATTTTGGTAGGGGGAGTTTTCTCAAGTATAAGTTCCCTATGAACACAATCATAAGTCTTGAACCTGTCCACATCACTTCCATTAACCTCTCCCTTCTCTGAATGCCTATTATACTCACCTTTGCCTATTACACACACCTTTAAACTTCTGATCCCATACTACACTTTATTGCTCCCATGTTATTCAAATACAAAGCTTCAGCATAGTGGACAAAGAGGTGTATTTGGTATCAGAAAGATCTGGGTCCTATCTCATCTTTGCTACAAAATAATTGTGCGACCATAGACATGTCACTTGACCATTCAGAGAACCAGACCACTCTCAATATAGGAGTTGCTGATCTCTGACCAAATGAAATAACAATAAAGCACCTAGCACTGTGCCTGAAACACAGAAGGCACTCCATACATGTTTATTTCCTTTCTTCCACCTCTACCCTGGAGGGGATTTTTCACAGTAAGTACTCTATATTGATGAAATCACACATCCAGACGAAAAGAAAAGTGTTTTAACTCCTTAAAATGTTTCTCAAAGTTCCTATAAGTTTCTCAAAGGCAATGGACCATTTCTTACAAAGTATAACCATAATTGATGAGATTGTTTGAATGTGTTTTTGGCTTGGGAAATGTCACTACTTCATAAACACATTTCATATATTCTTTTGGTAAACCATAGCACTGGACACATGATAAGTAATCCATCAATACTGGCTGATTGAATGAAGTAGGTAGAAGTCTATTTAAGACTAAGATTACTCACTGGGTGACTGAGATGGGAAAATGTCTATACCAGAGGTTCCCAGACTTTCTCAGTTCACAAAACCTTTAGCATCTCAGTAATTGTTTCAAAGGCCAAAAGAACCTCCTAGTTGAATTTGTTAAGTAATTAGGTTCACTCAACTTTTATTTATATCCTAACAACTTAGTAGGCATTTGAAGAAGTAATATATTCATGAACTGAAAGAAAAAATAGCATTTTATGTCATTCTCAAATAATCACAATTACTTACAAATGGGTTGTATGCAATCTACAATCTCTCAAATCCTGGAATCAGATTGGATCCCACCACCCTTATTTCCTGTTTCACACTGATTTTTACACTGTACATGCTACTAAAAACCCAGCTTCCAAAAATATGTCACAAATGAGAAAGTTTGAGAAGGTATCAGCATAGCTCAAGTAAAAATATAAAATCTCAAACATCAAGAACATCTAAAGGAATGTGGCATGATCTAATGTTGAAACTATGAACTAACTCAAGCTGGTTCTCACAGTGGTGTCAGCAAATATTGGGTATTGCAGGTTTTCTCTGAAAAATGTAAAATATCCCTTTGCTCTCCTGTGAGAGGTGTCCCTGTGCATAATTTGGTAACCATGGACTATACCATTAGTCCAAGACCAGCCCAGCTGAAAACATATATTTCTGAGTTCTGATATTCTGTTTCCATCCCATTTTTCTACAGTCATAGGCTTATATGAGCAGCAGAAATAGAGAAAGTGGTTCTAGGTCCTCTTGGACACACATATATCACAGTGCTTAGCTCATTTCATACAGTCAGGTTTCTCAGAATCAGTCATTTATATTCCATTTTCTTTCCAAGAAAGATGAGCTTCCTCCAAATTAATCCCTAAAAACTTGAGGTCAGATTTTACAATCAACATAATAATAACTTCTAAAATGACAAGTGAGAAAAATCCTGCTTTAGGGTGTAAAATTAAAAAACAAACAAAAGCTATTAGTCTACTACTTGATAAGATATTAAAAAAAAGAATAGTGAATGACTACCACAAAGTGCTTTCTCAATATAAAATATTGTGCTTATGGATAATGACCCAAAAGAAAGAATGTTTTCTCACAGGTAGAGAGGGGATGGAGTTTGATGGGTTAGGAAATGGTTATTAATATTTAAAGGTGGTAGTTTGAAGAACTGTAATTGACTCAGAAATGGAGAAAAATGGGAAATGGAAATGCATAGTCCTAAAACCTTTATCCCTGCTGTAAAAACATGGTACATTAGCTCCATAAACCTAAAGCAATAGTCCTTTTCCCATCAGAACCTTTTACCGAATACCTTGTCAGGCTAATGAAGTTATTGAAATTGAAAAATTACAAGGTGACTTCTGAATTTTAGAAGCAAGCCCTGTGTCTGAGACACTGCCGTTCTGTGGCTCACAGGGATTATGACTCCTGCACTAACAGGTGGTGTCAGGAGTCAAAACTTAATCCTCCAGGGGCCGTCTTGGTGTTCGATTTCCCCTTTCACTGTAGGTGTAATCCTTGCCATTAGTTTAATGTTTCTCTGTGGGAAAGACACCAAGAGACAGGATCCTAGAGAATGCCCTGGGATTTCCAAGATTCCTGCAGGGAATTATTTATAACTGACAGAGGGTTTTCTCTTGGGATTTACCATTAAGCATGCTGAGAACTCTAAGATAGGAATGTTGTATTATTTTGTTTCGTCTTCACTCTGTGTGTGTGTGTACACACATGTAACTGATTGGAAGATATTTAGCTGTTTTACCATAAACTCTTTTTATTCTCCATGTCCTCCATCATAGCTGAACCTATGACCAGCAGAAATTACAATATGTTCCCCAGGCCAACATGAAGGTTGAACCAAGTTTGTTTCTAACTTCTTGTTAAAGACTACTAAATGAATTACCAAGAATTTCTTGATGAATACATTCTGCAACATAATGGCATAGCAAATTGATTTAGACAAGAATGGAATAGCTGAGGAAGGAAAAGTCATTCTGTGCTCAGCTATTAATCCAAGTATAGGATAGGGTTGCTACCTTTTGTCTGCATTTCCTTCACATTAGTGAAGGTCCCATTTAGTTGCCACGGTGACTGCCAAGGTATCTAGGAGCAAAGGTGACTGTCTTCCTGTTCTAGAGGCTTCCTGGTGTTTTCTGTCTCTCAGGTGACCTTATTAACCAACCTACCCCTTTCTAATAATTTCATTTATCCAATCTCATTCTTTAGTTTCTATATGAAAAAGTCTCTTGTGGTGTTCCTCCTTAAGTGGCTCATGCAGGTACAGCTGTAGTTCGTATTTTTGCACTTGAGGAAAGCTTCACATAATATCACTGGTCTAAGTACCTTGTTCAGTTGTGGGGGTGCACTAAAGAGAAAAGGACCTTAGGATATCATGTGATTGCTGGTACAGAAGCTGGCCATGAATAATATGGTTCATGGAGAGTAAGGAACAAGTTCAATGGATCCTTTCTAGTCACAGAGGGTCTTACTCATGGTTGAGTGAGGGATGGTGATGGTAAAGAATCCCATTCAGGAACCTCCAATATTGACGAATGAACTTTGCTATTATCTAAATTTTGCTGCCCTTGGGCAAAGCACTAGATGCCTGGTCCTTACAGTAAGGTGTCAATGTACGTGAAAACTGGAACTTAAAGCGTACAATGAGGCCTTTTCTAGGTCTCAGAGGCAAGGGTAGGAGGTAAGCCAAGATTACAACTGTGTGCCTTTGAAAAGAAGCATCATTTTTTGTTTCTCTGCCTGTGAATTTGTTCTATTATGAATCAGATTTTGTTCTCTTACCCCCATTATATTCGAAGCTATTTGTAAAATACTGCGTCATATATATTAGGCCTATACATCGTATGTAGATAGATTTCATACATAATGGACCCAATTATGTTGAATCAGGGGCATTAACTTTGCCTTTGAAAGTGATATCAAAATATTTTAAACTCTTTGGACATAGGTATGGTATTTACATGGATAACTTTTTACATTTTGTATAGATGCACAAATGATGTGAAACTGCAATTTTTTCTGAAAAAGAAGAAACTTAATATCAAAAAAAATTTAAGTTGTTTAAAACCTAACAAATACTCTAATGGAACTCTATTTTACTTTGCTAGCTTCATGGTGATAATGATAGTATCTAAGTAACCCTATTTTCAAGAGTTAAGAAAGTTCTGTCAAGACTTCAGACATGGCTACCTTCTTTCAACTTTTATAAACTATATAAACTATAGCTTAATAAAATGAGCCACTTGCTATATTAAGTCAGACATGGTTGCTGGAAACCCTGAAGATATTCTAGTCCATGGATTCTCAACCTGCATTCTGTGAAATTAAAAAATATTTTGATTACTATATTTCAACATAATTGGCACCCTTTATAACCCTATGTATTTTTGTTTATGCATTTAAAAACTTTTTTTTTCCTGAGAAGGGCTCCACAAGCTTTATCAGACTAATAAAGTAATCTGTAATACAAAAATGGTTAGTATCTCCTGTTCTAGGCCCATAGATTTAAATATATATATATATATATATATATATATATATATATATATATATATATATATATATATATATATGGAGATAAATGATTGGATGTACAGGAAGAGAGAGAGAGAGAAAGAGAAAGAGAGAGAGAGAGAGAGAGAGAGAGAGAGAGAGAAGAGAGAGAGAGAGAGAAAATATATGGATAAATAGATGAATAGATAGAATAGATGTATAGGTAGACAGATTCACCTTAAAAAAAAAAGACATTTCATTTCAGAAAGTCTAGAAATCTCCACAAAAATCTCATCCAATGGTAACATGCCAGTCTACCATTCAAGAAGTATCCATCTTTTAGAGATCCAAGGGATTTGAGGCATCTGGTTAAGTAAGTATCCCTGTATTCTCTTATCTCCTATTTTTCTCCTCTCTTCACTCCAAAGATGAAAGTTTAAAAAAAAAAAGAATATAGCCAAGTAATAATAATGTCTAAAACCACCTTTCCTTACCTGGCCAAGTTAAAAATTGCGTACATGGTGAGAAATCAGTTGAATGACTAACCATTATTGTTCTTTAGCCAAGTGAACATTTTAGAGATCATAATACTCTAGGTAGCATAGTTAGATGAAATGCCTAATGTTTGACACATTTTAATACTATATTATATAACTAAGCAAAATTATCCACATGCTACAATAGTGCTAGCAATTGAACATACGCATTCTTTCCCATCTTCCAGTGCATTCTTAATTAAAACATTCTGGCAGCTCATTTAATTTATAAATGGATGACATGAATATGCTCTATCTTACTCAACTAGTTCTTTCAGACTCTAGTCACTCTAATAAATTTCACAGTCCATAGGAAGGCATTATGAGAGAGTACGTTGGACTGGGATTCTGACATTAACTTATTATATGACCTTTGGCAAATCACTTAACCTATCAGAATCTTAATTTCCTCATTTATAAAATGAGGTGGTTGGATTCCATGGGCTCAAGGAGCCCTCTTCCAGTTCTATTAGTTCAGGAATTTCTATGAATCCTTGATTCTTCCTTTTTCTGACATTTGCATCAAATTGTCTAATGGGAAGTTTAGGTTGAAAGCATATCAAGGGAGCTACTACTACATTTTCTTACTTCGTGATCCCTGACACCACAGTACCTAAAACAGCAGACATTTGATAAACATGACTCTCAGTGAATCAAAGGATATTGCACTCTCAGAGTTGGAAAGGTCCTCAGAGGTCATTTGTTCCTATCCAAATGTAAGCAACATCCAGCTTCCTTTTAAGGATCTATAGTGACAGGGAAGTGAGTACTTCCTGAGACAATTTATATGACCTATGGATAGCTCTATTTATTTGGAAGCTTTTCCTCATATATTAAACTGGAATTTGCCATGGGTACTGTTCCTGGTTTGCCCTCTTGGGCTAAGTAAAACAAGTAAAATCCTTCTCACACATGTCAGTCCTTCTAATATTTGGACACAGCCATCACATCTCTTCAAAGGCTTGTGTGTATATTTATGTAATATGCATATATAAAGTATGTTCTAAATATAATACAGATATAAGTAGATATGTACACATATGTGCATAAATGTATATATGTATTTATGCATACACACATATGTATGTACATATTGGAAAGAGGTACCTTTCAAACCTAAGGTTTGAACAAATAGGATTGCACAAAAGATAAAATAGATAATTTTGATTACATTAAATTTTAAAGTGTTTACACAAACAAAATGAATGTAACTAGAATAAGAAGAAAAGTGTCAGTGTAGAAAAATATTTGCATAAATTATTGCAGTTAAATATTTACTATATAAAGGAATTATAATAGTCACAAATATATGACTAAGATCTATTGCTCAGTAAACTAAGCGCTCAAGAATATAAAGAGTTTTCAAAGGAAGAAAAGCAAATTTATCAACAGCCACATAAAAATGTTTCAAATTGCTATTAATGAGAAAAGGGCAAATTGAAACAATTCTGAGATTTCACTTTACACCCATAAAATTGGCAGATGAAAAGAGTCAGTGTGGAGAGACTATGAAAAGAAAGCAACTCTAACATACTGCTGATTGGACTGTGAATCAGTCTAATTATTCTAGATTCACTCTGCCTATTTGGAATTTGGAGAAAAAAGTTACTAAACTCTTCATTCATTTTGACCAAGCAATCTCACCACTGGCTATATATCCTAGGGAAGTCAAAAATAGAAAGAACAGTTCCATCTATAACAAAATATAGCAGACTTTCCATGGGAACTGGGAAAAAGCAGGTTCCTGTCAACTGAAGAATGGCTGAATACACTTTAGTACATAAAGGTAATAAAATATTATTCATTTCTACCCGAAGATAGTTAGAAATTTGGGGAAATTTGTATAAACTAATGGAGATAAAAGATAGTAGAACTAGCAGAACAATTTCAGTTGTTGTTGTTGAAATAAACACTAGAAAATCTCTAACTTTGTGTTAAATGTAATGGCTAAACTTGTTCCTGGAAGACAAATGTTGAAACAGATTTCCTCAGGAATTCTCGGGACAGAAGTGGAGATATATCTCCAGTATGACATACACTGTCAGACTCTGTCACTGTGTTAGTTTGTTTCTCTTAACTGCTCTTTGTAACAAGGGAGGATTCTGTTGCAGATAAATCAGATGAGGAAATAACTATAGTATTTTTTTAAGTCATAATTAAAACAAAAAAAATTAAATGTGGCAGGCAGAGTAGAATACAATACTACAGATGTAGTTTGATGAGGTTACAATACAACTATAACCATTCTTGTTCTGTACATGATGTGTTCCTCTTAATGCCGCCTAAGCTCAAATTAACTTTTCATTTTTGGTGGCCATGTCCAACTATTGATTCACATGTAGCTTGAAATCTGTTAAAACCTTGAGATCTTTTTCAGATAGACCTTTGTCTCGCCATGCCTCCCCAATCATGTATATTTTTTAAATCCAAGTACAGAATTTTACATTTATTCTCATTAAATTTCATACTATTAGTCAGCCCATTCTAGCCTGTCAAATCTTTTGTGATACTGATGCTGTCATACCACACGTAAACTATCCCTACTCCCACATTTCTGTCATCCATAAATCTGACAAACATTTCATCTATCTCTTCATATGAGTTACTGATAAAAATGCTGAATGGGACAGAACTAAGCACAGATCCCTAGGGACACGCCACTAGAGATACTGCACCAACTTGACAACAGCTTATTAATTAATCCATGGGTCTGGACATGCAACCAGTTTTGATTCTGAGTGACACTATTATCATCCAACAACATCAACAGCAACAACAATAATTATTATCATTATGATTATTAGTTCCAGGCACTGTGCTAAGCACTTAACAAACATTATCTCTTGATCTTCCCAACAGCTCTGGGAGGTAAATGCTATTATTATCTCCATTTTACAATTGAAGAAACTGAGGCACACAGAAGTTAAGTGAATTGCAGGGTCAAACAGCTACTTAAGTATCTCAGGCTGTATTTGAACTTACATCTTCGTGACTTCAGGCTCAGTGTACTATTCACTGTGTAAACTACCTGTGCATCTTTCCATCTTATTCACAAGCATACTGTGAGAGGCTTTGAATACTCCAATAAAATTCATTATACTATGCTTATAGCATTCCCCTGCTCTACTAGTCAAGCATCACAGTTAAAAAAGGAAATGAGGCTAGTCCTCCCCTAAACCTATGTTACCTTACAACGATTACCTCTTACCCTTTTAAGTGTTCTCCCTATAGTAGAAGAAGTATGCATGTGTGCATGCATGTGCACACACAGATATGTATGTTAGGAGATGATAATTTTGGAAAAAGGTAGGTGGGTTTGCTACATGGTCTGACATAAAGCCCAAGTTCTATTCATCTCCACGTATGAATGCTTTATCTTTGAATGAATGAACCATATGATGGAGAAAATCAGAAAAAAATGTAACTGAAGACTTTACCAGTCTGTATATTTCCTATTATGTGCCATACAATTCAGCAAGTGAATCCATACATTATTAAAACAGAATATGAAGGATTTGGCAACCTCCTCAAAGCAGGCTACTCAACTTCCTATGAAGATAGGTTATTTGACTGACAACCCAAGGGTAGCAGTCCGTTCCCTCCCTAACTCTCTTGAATTATAATAATGACCATGATAAACATAAATAATATTTACATCTACAAATCAGTTTCATGTGCATTAGCTCCCATAAGCCATCATCAAGAAATATGCAATTGTCTCTGAGACAATCTTGACCTTTCTCTACCAATGATAATGTGGAATCTTTTCTTCTTTGGTCAGACAAAATGATGCCCAAATGTAAGCCTTGCATAGTAGTGAATGTTCAAATATTTGTTCCACAAATAAGAGTTTTGGGGAGAAGAGGAGAATTTTGTATTCTTTTATCAATTAACTAATCAAGAAGTATTTATATTAAATGCATCGTATGTGCCAGGCATTGTCCTAAGTGCTGTAGATACGAAGACAGAAATATTGTCCTTTCCCTTAGTGAGCTCACATTCTAATGGGGATAGAATACATTTATAACGTAACTTAGAGGTAAAGGTACGAGAAGTGTATTTTAGATTGGTGAGGACAGTATCCAATTAAGACAAAAAAATTTATTTTGGGGGGAAATGTTCCTTTCCAGATAGAAGAAGGGGTAAAGTTACAATACAGTTATGTTGAAGAATACATTTGTTCTTTGGGCATTTTAGGAGCAAATAATTATTGTTTTGAAATTAGTACTTTTTCATTTCCTATTTTTTAAAATTTCATCCATTCAGGAAAGCAGAAGTACCTTTCCAATATATTTCTTACCCATTTTCACACAATTTTGTTCTATGATGATATTTGTAAAAAAAATAACTCATCTATTTCACTGGAAAGCTGAAGTATGTTTTGAATGGGTAATCCAGCCACTTAAAATTTAGGAGACTGAAAACTACATGTAACATGTCAGAAGACAAGATAGTTTTCCATCAATTTTAAAAATTCTTTTCTAGGCCATCCTACTGAAACAAAAGTTTATTTTAAGAGTGTATTATATACATCCAACTCAAACACAAACTAGTTATGTAACCTTGGGGAAAACACTTAAACTTTCCTGAAATTCAGTTTCCTCCTTTGTACAGACTGGAAGTCAGACTAGGTGATCTTTTAAGGGCTCTTCTAGCTCTGAAATGCTACGATTACAACTAATCTATTGGAGTGGGCTTATTAAATAACAGCGGGGTCCATTTCTTGCTTGGTATGCATAGGCAGTCCTTCCCTGCAAAGGTTTTTTGTTTCTTACCTTTTTGGGGGGAAAACAATTGCAAAAGAGAATTGAATAGTGGCTTCTCTGCTTTATAACTGAAGTCTCCCTTTTAGCTTTCTTTCATCCATGAGCACAATGGTGGCAAATGAGTTAAATGATCCTGCCTCATGGACTATTACCTCTGAAGAATCATTACTGAGCGTTTTTGACTGCCAAGACTAGGAGCCATCACTGCTCTGAGGTGAATGACTGCATTGGAGGATATCTAACTTTGGATCTAATTACATCTTCATACAGTCCCTTGAAGATTTTGACACCTTTAAATTCAGGATGTAATTGAAGCTGAACTGAGGAGGATAAATAAGCATCTTCTTCCTTAGCTCTTGTGATCTTCCTGAGGTTTTAATTACAACTGGAATATCTCAATAGTGTTCTCAGGATGCAAGGAAGTTTGTAATAGTTTCTATTTTTTAAAAAAGGAGAAAAACATGATTATGTGTTTGCAGGTGTGACATCATGTACATCTTTCACTAAAAAAAGCTTAAAAATTGGCGTAATCAAATGAAGAACCCCCCCACAAATTAAGCACTCTGTACTCTTCTCTGAAGCACTGGACTGGCCATGCATGTTTGACTTTGTCCAGCGATTAGTGAAGATAGTGATCCATAATGCTATGACATGACCACAGCAAAATTATGATATATTAGGATACTTGTGGCTTATTTTTGTTGAACTAGTATTGCTTCTGAACTAAATAGAAACAGATAAACTGCTGGGACCTCAAAATTTTCACCTAAAAACTACAAAGTCTTTCCATCTATTGACAAATTGAATCTCTACTGTAACAGAGGAAGCATTGTCAATACCAAGTTCAGGTTTCTGCTGACTTTGCTTTAGAAATAATGTTTTTAGTACTAGGCTACCTCCTGTCCTTAACTCTACATGTTTAAGGTATTCATATACAACTATTCTACCCCATACCTTTAATTCAGAAGTTGTATTTGCATGTATTATTGTCTTCACTGAATTGACTGGCAATTTCAATTAGTTAATTAAAACTCGTGGTCACACAGATTTTTTTAAACAAACTTGATTATTTGTTTACTAAAATGATCAAATTATTTTTAGCATTTCATTATTATGAGCCATAGGCTCAGGGAAATGGGCTGAAAAACAATAATAATTATGAACTCCCAACACAGGTGAAACTAATTCCTGTGAATTTATAATGCCTTAAGAAACCTATGATTTTATTAGCCTCAATCAAATGCTATTGATCTTATATTGGAACTAGTGACTCATTGAATAAGAGCCAACAAAATGAAAAGACATTCTTTTTCTCCTCTTTAAAAAACTCTTTAAAAAACATTTGTGATAGATGTGGTATTAAACATTAATAAAAACTGTTTAGACTTTTGTCTATGTAAATAATTTCTATGTAATTTCTATTGTAAAATTTCTATGTAAATAAATGAATTTCAGCACATAAAATATCAATCACTACTAAGTCTCTCCATCAAGATTCAGTCACAATTGCTTTTCCTCTTACATGGCCATAATTGGATTTTATTTTGTTCTCTTTTTCTAATTCATTGCATTAATTCATAAAGTTCTTTCCATATTTTTATATTCCCCATATCTATTGATTTCAATTTCATTCCATTTTATTAATGTATGATAATTTATTCAATCACTCCCCTTTTGTTGGACTGCTATAAAAACCTTTAAACAGATATTCCTTGGAGGGGATAAAAAAGAAAACAATTTTCAAGACACATTCCCAAAAATGTAATTGTTGGGTAAAAAGATTTGATTATTTTTAGAACACTTACTATGTATTACCAGATTGCTCCCCAAAACATATTCAACCAATTTGTACTCCCAAAAATAATGCATTAATGTACCCACGTCTCTCTACATATCTGCTGGCACTAAGTTTCACTGTCTTTATTCATTATTTTTCCAGTGAGGTGATACCTAAAAGTTACCTTAATTTGTATTTCTTTGATTATTATTGAGGCCAAGTAGTTTTTTCATGTAATTTGCTAGTGAGTTTTTTTTCTTTTGAAAACTTTTCATGTCCTTAATCATTTATCTTTTGTGGACTGGAATAGAAAATTACTTTCTTCAATTTAGTTCTTCATTGGAAAACTCATAGAATATGAAACAAGTAGGGATAAAAGTAAAGGATCTGGTTTTTCATTAATTTAGTTCATTCTTACCATGGACAAGACACTGGTCTACATCTCAGATCAGATATTCTCTGCGTCCTTAGAAAAGTATCATGAAATCACAGAATCTCATAGTTAGATGGGAATCTCAGAAGTTTTCTAGCCTGACACAAACCTGAACACGAATTGGCTCTGTAACACTTCTGAGGAGGAGTTATTCAGTTTCCATGTCAATATTCAATACTTCTAGTGAAAGGGAACTCACTACTTGGTGACACAATACAATATAATTGTTCTATTGTATAAGATCAAGCAGTAAAAGGCTAATCTCTCTTTAGCATCAAAACCATTTAAATATCTGAAGACAGAAATGATGTCTTCCCTTATCCCCATCACATCACTGCCACTTTTTTTTCTTGAGCCTAAATGTCTCAATTTTTTTCTGTCAAATTCTGATGGCATGATTTATTGGGTCCTCACCGTCTTAGTCCCTTCCCTCTTTACATGCTTCAGAGTTTCAATATCCTATGTAAAAATGTAGTATCTAGAATGGACTATAGTACTCCATATGTGATCTAACCAAAGCATAGAACAGTGGAACTATCTGCAATACTGTGATAAACACAGATGGGTACCCTCTCCAAGATACTACAGATTGAGCTTAATTGCAAATGACTAAGTACATAACTAGCACTGCAGGACACATCTTCATAGCCAAATATCTTTTTTAATGTACTTTATCTGGGCCTTGGAATCACGCAACCCCACTATGGAGATACTGAGACAATGTAGAAAGGCCGTTACATAACCCTAGCTCCTGAGCTACTTTCCTGAAGTTCAATGGCCAAGGGTGAAATAAAATTATTATTGGAGGAAATGGGAAAAGTCACTGGACCCCCTAAAATCAAACAACTGCAAGTTCACAAGTTACCTGGTCACATATTTCTATACTCTCCCTCATGCTATGAAACTCACAAATTGGACCAATTTGACAGTTTTATTTCATTATGTATTGCAGCTAACACTTTGCTCAAATATTTCAATCATGAGCAGAGCCTCTGGAATTCATCTGTAGAGGGTGGCTCAAGCTTTGATCCTCTTCCTTTAGATGGATTACAAATGTTATTCTTCCATTTAAGGCCATTCTTCTACCTCTTCTTCCAAGGAAAAGGCTTTTGGCTTTCTTAGTGTTACTGGGAAACATTCCTTACTAATACAGAAATATATACATCCTCCACTTATCACCATGACATCCTCAGGAATATATATTTTCCATATCATTACAAAATGATAGTGCCCTTTCTGTTGCTTACAAAATAGTATCTCATATACTTTAAGCCTACATGAAGAGAGGCCAGTTCACTAATTTGTAGTAGATTCTGGAGAATTTATAAGTTTAAGGTGATGAATTTTCCAAGATCTGAATTATACTATTGTGCATGGCAACCAATCAATCAACCAGCATTTATTAACCATGTACTCTTTGCTAGGCAGTCTGCATGACAGAGTTACCTTTCAATTTACCAGATTCTCATTTATGCATTCGAGGGCCTGGAAGCAAATGTGTGCAAGTAAACACGTATGGTTTAACTATATCTAGTTCCCTGTCTCTGATCAGGATAGAGAGCATCTACTCAGAGTTTACTAAGTAAGGTCTGAAGTCATGGATTGAGATTGAGCATGTTAAGAATGTGGTTTGAAGAATGATGATTACAGAAGCATTTTTGAAGAACCTCTGTAGTGCATGTGATAGGGGATCAATAAGAGATCAATGTAACTAAGATTTTATAAGGACAGACTACATTATCTACAGTGGGTGATCCATATTTTTTAATTTAATTTAATACAGGTATCATTGGATGGCAGAACAATCCACATTTTATTACATCATAGTAAATTTTTTAAGAAATCACAAATATTGGAACTTGTCAGTCAACAAGCATTTATTAAGTACTTAATGTATATAATGCACTATGCTATGCACTGGGTATACAAAGAGAGGCAAAAAATATAGACATTACTCTCAAGAAGCACAAATTCAAGTGGGGGAGGTAATACACTAACAACTATGCTCTTATAAGATACATACATGCATATGTGTATGTGTGCATATACATACATGCATACATACATACATATATATAATACCTCTGTGTGTGTGTGTGTGTGTGTCTAAGATACAAGTGGAATAAAATATAAGAAAGCTAGAAAGACAGGAACAGACAAGTTTATAAAGGACTTTTAATGGAACTTCAACAGATATTCACTCTGTGAAGTGCTGTGCTTGGAAATGGGGGAAATAAAAGGATTAAATGAGATATGTTCTCAATTTAGATGGAATTTACAAAGTGAGGGGAAAAGAGGGAAGGATGGACTGGAGAGGAGGAAGTTTACCAAATTAAGCTCTACATATATTCTTTTATCTAAATAAACTAACTCTCTCTCTCTCAGTGTATGGTGGGTATATCATTATAGGCATAATGAGACATACGTATAGACATATTTATATATACACACATATATACACATACATAATTGCATACATATAGAATCGTTAAAGGAAGATGTTAGCTTATTACATATGACCTAAAGATCCAAACTTAGGGAATTTTCAGGATTAAGTGTATTTAGTGGGTTTTTTTAGGTCCAGTGTAACATTTCGGCCCATCAGTATTAGACATTGCAAATATTCTGACAAAAGAAAAAAGTCTAGGAGTTTTAGTGAACCACAAATTTAACATGAATTAGCAATGTGATACAGCAGCTAAAAAACTAATGTGATCTTAGGCTAAATTAAAATCACAGTTATCTAGGACCAGAGTGTTGATCATGCTGGAAGCTGCATCATTTTCTGGTTTGGTCAAAATACTTCTGGAGTATTGTGCCCAGTTTTGTGCAACACATTTAAGGAATGGTATTGATAAGTAATTACCTGAGGAGAGCAACCAGGGTGGTGAAGACCATACTATATGAAAATTAATTGAAGGAGCTAGGAAGTTTTAGTTTAGTGAAGACTTGGGGAGTCATTGAGAATTATCTTCAAGTATCTGAAGATTGGTCACATGGAAGTGGTATTAGACTGGTTCTGCCCAGCCTCAAAGGACAGAACTAGGAGCAGATTTTAGCTCAATTAATACAGAAACTTTTTAACTATAGAAGCTATCCCAAAACGGATTAGGCTCCCTCCAGAACTGGTGGATTCCTTGTCAATAGAAATCTCTAAGTAAAAGATGAGTGACCATTTATCCTGACATAGCAAAAATCCTTATTTAGGCAGAGATTGGACTAGAAGGAATTGGCAATTCCTGCTAAAGCTGAAATTCTATAGTAATGCAAAAATAAACTATGGAAGAAATATAGAAGAACTGTGCTAAATTTTACAGTGTAGCATGAGGAGATTCACAGCACTAAAAAAAATTGCTGTGGTCCTGAATTTGAGGGTAAATAATAATAAACATAGAACCTTATAGGCTGAAAAGTATTACAAAGTACCTTAAGCGTGACAAATGAAAGTGACTTAAAATTGGTGGTAACTCCTAGAAGGCAAAGATTTCTGCTATAATGCAGTTCCTATCATACTGCTAGAATTTCTTCCTTATTTTAACATTTTTCTCACTATCAGGTTTTATTGGGAGATTTTTTTGAAGTGGACCATATGGGCTATATCTCTGATTTTGTAATGGAGGTCAATTGAATATGTTAGTCAATTCAAAAAAAAAAATCTTATTTTTCAGCCTTTTGTGATACCCCTCAAGAGGGAGACAGCAAAAGTGGACAGAGCACTACGCCTGGAAAAAGAGGAACTGAGTTCACATCTGACCTCAGCCACTTACTAGCTATGTGACCCTGAGCAAGGCATTTGATCTCTTTTTGTCTCAGTTTCCTCAACTGTAGAATGGGGATGATAGCACTTATTTGAAGGGTTGTGGTGAGGATCAAATGAGATAATACTTCCAAAAGTACTTAGTATAGGTTTTTGGCATATAGTAGACAATATATGACTGTTTATTCCAATCTATATCATCATCATCGTTTATCATTATTATCATTATTTGCTGGACCCTGCTATTTTATTGGTGTAGGACAGCAAAATTTTAATGACTTGCCCAGGATCATACAACCATTATGTGTCAGAACCCAGATATTCCCCTAATTCTCTCATTATGCCACACATGGCATTATTAATATAACATTCATATAAAACACCATGAGACTCACTTCAAAAATTGCCAATATAAAGGCAAAAACATTAACAATGTCAAGATTTGGACTGTGTGTGCACATATGTTGCATGGAATAAATGAGAAAAGAAAGGACCATATCCAGTCAAATCAATTACGGTATCATCAGTGTTGAAACCCACAAAAGTAACCATATATGCCAAAAGAAACAGAAAAAGATAAATAATATTACCATATGTCTCAAAGAAGCAAGCAGCTTGAACACGCCCTGGAATGTGGTCCCCTGGCACACATCCATGCACCTTGTTGAAGTAGAGTGTTAGACTATGTCAGCAATGGAGAAAAAAATCCATGGGCTCAGTGACAGACAAACCATTTCAGAGGTAAGACAGCATGGACATTTAGTCTGAAACTGGAAATCACATGCAGTTTGTTTTGCAGGAAGCCCAGCAACTAAATTGGCCATGCTCTGTCCTCACCTTGGTTTGCACCTCCGCTTCCTTCCTCCCAAATTTAGTCTCTCATTGAACTCGGAAATGAATCTGCCTTTCCTCTGTAGATAGACTGAAATATTTCTTAACTGAGCTTCCTGGTTTCAGTTGGGGATTGTAATGAAACCTTTGTGACAGCTGGACATCACTAGCCCATACTTCCTGTCCAGATTTCAGACAAACCCACAAATCCCTTCGAATCATGGCTTTGGTTTGGTTTCAAAATATTTTTTTCTTTCTTTCTTAAAAAAAAAATAAAAACTCCATGTAAACACAAAACAAACCTACAGATATTAAAATTTCTAACCATGACTGGTTGTCTTAGTCAGAACACCAGTGAAAGCATGTACGATGAAGGTGAAGAAAAAAAAAGTAGTATTTATTCTAAGAAAATCTTTTCTATCCTTAACCAATTATATCATAGTCAAAGAATGAAGTCAAAATATTAATAAGACAGTCAATACTAAAGACTAAAATAATTTATATTTGAAGTCCCTGATTTGCTGTATAAAATCCACTGAAAATATAACTGGCCAGTAATGATACTGATCTTATTGAAATCTGTTCACCTGTGTTTACATCATTTTTTAAAACTTTTATTTTTCTAATGTGATAAAATAAAAATACAAAGATTCTGACAAGTACTTTTTTTGCATGAAAGATCTGGAAATTTGATTGGAACATATGTTTTTAGCAAGACTGCTAACATTGAAGTGCTATACCCCACCACTTGTTCACCCCAATATAGTCTTCAGTATGGCATTTAATAAATTTCATTTTGGGGGAAAAATTTAATTTCCCAAACAAATTTCCTTTGTCTCAATTTCCAGTAGGCATCACAATAGCCCTGAATTCAAAGCACCCCCTCCCTTATTAACTCTCTTCTAAGATCCATGCAAAATAGGTCTCTCTCCTTTAACTGAGCTTAAGAAATATTCCTGGCATTGTCAATATCAAAATAAATAGAAGTTTCTTTCCTGAAAACTAACATGGAACTGAGCCGACTATAAAAGTGATGTTGTCGCAACTTATTTCAACAAAGAAAAGTTCTGAAATTAAAAACATGTTTCTTCTGTCATATGTCATACAAGGGAGAAATGGGAGAAAAGGAAATCTTAGTATGTTCTTAATTTAGATTCCTCTCCTTTACTATAAACATAACTTTCTCCAACAATGACACACACATAAAGATGTTGTGCTACTCTGAGTATTGAAAAATACTTTTTTTTTCAGAATTGGTTCCCACATTCGGATGTTGCTTGAAAAAAATGAAGTTTAGAGATATGTATAAACTAGTGATGATGGGAGGTGGATCTTGTATTTACACTCATGTTTCTTGAATGTGGATTTCAACAAAGCACATTTCTCTTATAAGAATAAAGCTGCATGAATTAGTCCCAGTGTCAAGTTTGCATACAATTTCACCAGATCCTAACTGTCAAACTGTTTAGTTACAAATATTAGCAACTTGTAATAAATGTATGTTAAAAACCTCCACTTTTAGCTTACTATAATAAAAGCAATAGATGGACTTTAAAATTTTTACTTATACATTTTGCTCACCAAGTAAAAGAAGTAGACACAGACTAAGTTAATGTTCAGGCTGTGACTATGCATAATTTAAATTATGGAAACTACTAACACCCGCCCCCCCCCAAAATATAGCTGCTTGTAAGGATGGAGGGTTACTTTTTTTGAGGTTTTTAATCACCTTTGTCAATAAATGGCATAGGCTCAAGTCACAGACATCTATGAAGCTCGTTCTAATCTACAGGTAATTGGATGAATATTTATGTCTTCTCCATTGTCTTCCCCTGGAAAAAATAATTCTCTTCCTTGTGATTAGCTCATCTCTAAAATGGAGATAAAATAGTGCTTGCTGCCCTTCTTCTCTGCCTCATTGGTGCACTCATTGGGTAAGTTGGTATGTTAAATCTCCTACCTTGCTATTTATTGTTTCATTTGTTTATTCATGTCAGTCCAATCTCTACCCAAGTTACATGGTTTGTATGGTAAATGGTAATGGTAAAACATATTTTAGTTATAAAGTTTACCAATGCCCAGCCATAAATTTATTTGGTTCCAGGCATGTGGCTATCTTCAAGGATTAATGAATCACTTATAAAAGAATCTTGAAAGAACACAGGATTAATTCAGCCACATACAGTGTAGTGAGCAAAAGGAGACTTCAGTTACCTGGAGATCCACCCTTGTCCTCTTGTTACCAAAAGCACAGTTAAAAATTACTTCACTTGATTTAAGGATAATTTCATTCTTCAACAAAAGTAGAGGAAGCAGATTCTGGATCTGACTCTCACCAACAAACAGAAAGAAGTGCTGGAAATCACAAAAATCTTATGGGAAAGTGACCTTTCTTAGAATTGGGCCCCAGAGGAGAAGAAAGTCAAACACAGTTTGACATGCATGGTAGATTTTAGGAGAGAAGATTTCAAAGGGTTCAGAGAAAGGATAAATAGGCATGATCCCCTAAGCAGAAGTTCTATAGGAAAAGTCAACCCAAGAAGGATAGGAAGCTCTCAAGAATGACATTCTAAAAATATGAAGACAAGCAATATTGAAGAAGCAAAGGGACTAATCTTTTAGCACCCTCATTTAACAGATGAGGAAGCTGAGAACCACATGAGAATCAGTTGAAGAAAGTTGGAGTGTGTAGTCTGTAGAAAAGAAAACTTAGGAGACATATAAATTGTTCAGATAATTTAAAGGCTGTCACATGGAAGAGGGATTAGAATCGCTGGATTGGCCCCAGAGGCCAGAACTGAGAGAATGGAAGTACAGACTAGATTGGCCAAAGCCTTATCCTCACATTGCTGTTATATACTTATGTAGATCAGAATGACTCAAGAAGTTTGTGAGCAGAATACTTTTGTTCAGTCATACAAAGAAACAGACACTCTAGATGACATAGCTCCATAAGAATAGAGTCCACTCTCCTTTCCGTGAAGAGACTTATGCCAGGCAAGACACATGCCAAAGTTAGGGGACAAAGAACGGAATATGTGTCCCAGAAAAAGAACATGTAGCAGACACATTAATTGTTGTTCTATTCACACTTCTGTTTTTGAAGTTGTATTTGTTTTAAATGTTCTAACTTAATTAGACTTACAAGTAACTTTAAACAAATGGAAATACCTTTGAATTTTCAAAGCTTTACATTTCACATCAGGATCTTAGGTCAAACAACATATTAATGTGCTGACATCTCTAATCAAGATATAATGTTTTACTTAAAACAAGTGATTAAATAACAAAGGAAGTTCACATAAACAAGAACCCAATTTATTAAATTGTTCATTGTTGCTATGATCATTAGCTTCCGTTAAGGTTCTAGCCGTAACATATATGTAACACATTACTTGGTCAGTCTAGAATATTTTTGTCTAGCTATAATATTATACATATCTAAAGGTTTAACTGAAGCTTAAAATTTATAGATTCATAAGTTTTTAAATTGCTAATAACTCATTGAGAGACAATTTTTGTTGTAGAGCAGGCTTATGTAAAACATAGATTGGGTAGGACAGGGATAATTTCACAAGTACTTCCTGAAAATGAATTTATTAAAAGAACAAATGTTTTCCAAATAAAACATTAATTGATGCTGTCATTTGAGATACATACTAAGCATATAATGAATTATTTGACCAGAAACATCACATGTATCCCAATTATGACTGGGGTCATTATTACACAAGTGAATTACTTCTTTATTCACTAAGACTTGACTCTGAAGTTATTTTTAAGAAACATGTTCCTGAAAATAAAATTCACTTATAAATTATGAAGATGTAATGCTTCTGAGTATTCAAAAGAATATGATAGAGGATCTGAAGGCAACCCTCCCCTCGGAAAAAAAGAACTATGGAAACATGTAATGGCAGTCTTAGCTATTATTACTCTTCTATCTTTTTGTAAAAATTTCCATTACTGCATTTCCCTTAACTATACAAAACATAGTAAGGTAGAGTATGTGGAGTTTTTTTTTTTAAATTATTGTTTTTAGTTTAAAAATGCTGTTATTGTAAATTTATAATCAACCACTTATATTTTAATATACCAAAAAGAGCAGGAAAGAGAATAACATAAGAAATTGTGAACTTCTGTTTAGAACAAGTGTATATAAATATAAGTGGCATTTAAATATAATATGCACATGTATATACAATACATAAAATATATTATATTTGCAAGTAAAAAAACTTTATAAATATATAGTTCAAATAAGACCTAGACTGCAAAATAAGTTGGAGCAATGAGACCTTGGGAAAAATTCTCGATTAGGAAATATTTTTACCTTTTGCTTCCCCAGCCTCCTAATTTTGAAACTTGCTTTCTTTTGTGGTAATTCTTTTTCTCCTTCATTACCTTTCAGCAGCCCAATCCTTTCCCATTGTCTATACCAAAACTTATTCTCAAGACAGGGTCTAGAGTTCATTCGCACTAAAGCATAAATACCTGATAATGGTTTAAAGCCTCTTACTCCCCCTCCCCAGTACATTTATATTATAACAAAGCTCAAAACCTAAAACTAAAGCAAAAAAGTTCCCACCTAGGGCTAGAGGGGATGGGGAGGCAAGATTCCATGAAATTATGCTAGGTAGGTGGCAGCCTATTTTC
Organism: Phascolarctos cinereus; assembly: GCF_003287225.1. Taxonomy (NCBI): domain Eukaryota; kingdom Metazoa; phylum Chordata; class Mammalia; order Diprotodontia; family Phascolarctidae; genus Phascolarctos; species Phascolarctos cinereus. Next base: position 344,132,088 of record NW_027555958.1, read on the forward strand.
TCTACCCATCAGTCCAAATGGATTTTAGGCACATGGAGATTAAAAAAAAAAACTTGAAGGGAAAAGCTCTCTCATTCAGCAAGAATTTGAATCTCATGAGTGTGGAATAATAGTGTTAGAGACAGATTTCAGAGGTCTTCTAGCACAACCTCTACCCAAAGAACACTCCACAATCTCTGCTTCATCTCTTAAAATTTGCTTTAAGATAATTATTCTCTAATGCAGAACCCACATATTAACAATAACAACAAAAGCCCAAAGACAATTAGGTAGAACTTCCAAACTAAGAAAGTCTTCATTATAATTTACTATGACAAAGAGAGAGACTGTCACACTTTGAGACAGGCTTTAAGAATTCTGTCTCCATCTCTATATAATATGAGTATGAAGATTACTACATAGTGACAAAGCGAAATCATCTCGGGAGGATAAAGTTACTTGCTCACTAATGACTGCCATATGCCAAGACCTATTATGCTATTAATACTTGTAAAGCTCCCTGGTCTTGGAAGTCTGTTGCTAGCAAAAAGGACTCATGCAGACCCTTCTGGAGAGTTACAACTTTCAAACAGAAGTGAAAGCTCCCACTCCACCCTACCTCCCCTATGGAGAATTAGTACAACCTTAGGGATCATCCATATTGGAGTATTATTTATCAGGAGCTGGGGGATTGTACCTTGTACTACCGGGCCCATTTCAGTTCTTAGATAAACCTGCAAATAGAAGATCATGGCCTGTACAAATTTATCCCAGATAAGAAAGTTACTCTTTGGAAGGAAAAGGCCTGATTTCCAATTAAAGATATTTGAGACAAGGTGTTTTTTTGTTCGTATTTTCCCTACATAAGCCTAGAGATGTCCACAACAATTAGAGTACCTGTCACATTCCCCTTTAAAACAGAGAGAACAAATAAAACAATATGTGCTTACTCTGATTTCCACAGAAGAAGGGTTCCCATTTGATGTCTGTAGACCACTTGAGGGTAGAAGGGGTTTGCACTAAAAATTATTTATTTTTATTACCATGAACAGTAAGTAATTTTAAAGAATATTATGAGTAGTAAATTCAATTACCTTAGTGGTTCATGGTGCATTTTTGTTGCTGTGAAAAAGGGAACTCAAGGAACAAAAAATATTAGGAACCACTGCCTTAGGGAATGCTGATTTCGGATTAGTCAGATTACCAACTGCATGCCGGTGTTGTTCCTTTCAGAGAGCTGAAAGGGTACATATCTCACTATAAATAAGGTGACTCAAACAATGAAGTTCAGAAGTTTTAGTTTCAGTTCTTTAGACTATCTCTATTTAAGATGCCTTTGACAGAGCAACTTCTTGTTCCAAAATACATAATTGAGATTTCACACAAAGGTAGTTAAGACCTAACTTTTTCCCCCCTGAAAACAAATGACATAAGTAGAAGTAAGGAGAAAGAGTAGGGTACAAAGACAAATTACTTTACATGACCCTTCAAACAATTAGAGGGGAGTTATTCGATATACTATAAAATATTTTAAAGATATTCGTGCTACAATCCCAATCTACTATGGAATCTGTATAAGTAATTGTGTGTATACTTGTATGTGTTTTCCTGCACTGAATTACATATCATGATGTTAAATTTAGAATAGGTTGATTGTCAAGGGCATGGAAAAGTGTAAGCTACCTGTTTAGACAGATTTAGAACATGGTGCATAGTGGATAGAATGCTAGGCTTGGAGTCAGGAAGACCTGGGTTCAAATACTACACCTGACACTTACAAACTATGTGACCCTGGGCATTTAATATTTCTGTGCTGCAGGCAATGGAATAAGGCTGGCTGTGTAATCTAAGGACCTGAGTTTGAATCCTGGATTTGATACCGACTACTTGAATGACCTTGAACAAGTATTTTAATTTATCTGGGCCTCAGTTCCCTCATCTGTAAAATCAAAGGGACTGAGCGGGTACCATAGAGGTACCTGCTAGCTCTAAATCCATAATCTTAAGAACGTAAAGATTATATGATTTACATTAGTGAAGGGAGTTTATGATATTGGCAAAAATCACAGGCCTTTCACATATTCATGGAAGACCAGATGGCAAAATAACTTATTTTTTTTTGTAACGGAAAAAAATTCTATTTCATATTTTGACCAGCAAGATGGAAAAGGTTGTTAGAGATGCCATTCCAAATCTCCTCAACCACTAAATGCTGACCTGATCTTATGTTACTTTTTTTTTGGAGAAGCAACTGGGGTTAAGCGACTTTCTTAGGGTAACACAGCTAGTAAGTGTCAGGTGTCTGGTCTGAAGCTGAATTTGAACACAGGTCCTCCTGAGTCTGGTGCTCTATCCACTGAACCACCTAGCTGTCCCTACCTCTTTTCTCTGGTAGGGCTACATGCACAGTAATCACTCATAGGTCATCGAAGGCCCCATGCTACATGCAGAAAGATTATGAGAAAATTATCTAGTTCCCCAAAATATGTATAATGGTTGGTTCAGGCCTACTGAGTTTACATGCACTTTATACTTTTTAAAGAATTTTTACACATATCATCATAGCATCATCATTACTAGCATTTATGTAGCACTTTAAATTTTATAAATTGCTTATAAACATTATCTCATTTTATCTTTACAATAACCCAAGGATGTAAATGCTATTATTCTTTTCACTTTACAGAAAAGGAAACTGAGATAGACAGAGGTGAAGTGACTTGAGCAAGTAAACCTAGCTGGTAAATGTCTGCAGTTGCATTTGAACTCATGTGTCCTTGACTCCAGGCCCAGTGCTCTATTAGCCAATAAGCCACTTGACCACCATTCATAGTCTCTACAATGGATCTATGAGATTAGTAGGGTGACTATTAACTTTTCTGGTCTAGGGACCCCGAAACCTGAGGTCAAGAGTTGAAGTGATTTGCCCAAGGTTACATTAGTAGTTACCATACAGAAAGGGTGAGAAGCCACGTCTTCTGATCCTGCCAATCTTTCAGATAATGGGGCCTCCACAGAGCCCATCTATTTCTTGCAGATGAGAATTTAAAAACTACGCTGGGGGGGAGGGGGAGCAGCTAGGTGGTGCAGTGGATAGAGCACCAACCTTGGAGTCCGGAGGACCTGAGTTCAAATCTGACCTCAGACACTTGACACTTACTACCTGTGTGACCCTGGGAAAGTCACTTAACCCTGACTGCCTCACCAAAAAGCAAAACAAAACAACAACAACAACAACAACAACAAAACTATGCTGATTCTATTGGTACTGGAGGAGAAATATTACAGTGTCCTTCGCTGACTCCTACAGAAAATGACATGGAATGTAGTTACACTTCAAACCAATAGGCCAGAAAGAGAAATATTAATTGCATGTTGCATACAAGTGTCTTCCATAAAATAAATTGGAAGAGGGCAGCTAGGTGGCACAGTAGATAAAGCACCGACCCTGGTGTCAGGAGGACCTGAGTTCAAGGCCTCAGACCAAACACTTGATAAATAAATAGAAGAATTTATGTCCACAAAACAGTCTACATGCCTTCATCAGTAACAAATCAAGCCTTACTAACTCATTTCCATCTTGACAGCTTTGTAGGTCAGGGTAATATGGCTAAGATATTTTATCTAGATTTTAGCAAACCTGGAAAATATTCAGAGATGTGAACTAGACAAAAATACAAATAGCTACATGTAAAATTAGTGGGTGAACTAAATGAATAATCAATAATAATTCACTGTAACCTTGAAAGGACATTTCTAGAAGAGTGCTCTAGGGATCTGTGTTTGGCCCTTTGCTGCTAGACAATTTTATTAATGGCTTGGATAAAGCAATAGACAGCATCCTTATAAAACTTGTAAATCACACACTGAAGTCAGCATTCAAAAAATACATTGACAAGCTAGAGTGTTTGGATGAATTAATAAGATAAAATTTAATAGAATAATAGAAAATCTTTTATTTGTGTCAAAAAATCATCTTAACAAGTTAAATATGAGGAAGACAGAGCTGGACATCATGTCATCTAAAAAAGACAATGAGGATAAACAGTTATATCTATATTTTAAAGTTTATATAGTGCTTTGCATACCCATTTGATCCAACAACTCTTTGTGACACAGTTGGTATTCTCTCCATTTTACAGACAAGGAAACTGAAGCTTGTGAGGGAGGTTAAGTGGCTTTCTAGGATCACACAACTAGCTAGTGTCTGAGGCAGGATTTGAACTCAGGTCTTTCTGACTTCAAGAGCAGCACACTATCTCCTACGTCAGAGTTTTAGTGCACTGCAAACTCAGGATGAATTAACTACATAATGATGGCGGCCTGAAAACACTGATGTGATCTTATGCTGTGTTAAAACTGCTCAGTTAGTATTTATTAAATACCTACTGATTACTGGGAATTCAGATAAAAATGAAAAACTCCTGATTTTTGAGAAGCTTATAGATTAATGAAGGGAGACAGCATAAACTATATAACAAAATACTTTGGGAGGAAGGCCCTGGGAGCTGAGTCAGTCAGGAAAAGCTATATGGAGAAGATAGTGTTTTAGCTAAGAACTGAAAGATATGAAGGGATTCTAAGAGGTGAAGGTTAGGAAGAAAAATATTCTAAGCGAAGAAGAGAACAGTGGAGGATGGAAATGGAGTGCCACATGTGAACACAAAAAGGCCATACTGACCAAACCACAGTGTCCATGAAGAGGAATGATGAGTAATAAGGCTAGAAAGGTAGGATGGAGCCAGGTTGGATAGGACTTTAAAAAGCATTTCGTCTAGTATCAAGGATGTAATACTCCCATTATACTCTACCCTAGTTAGACCACACCTGGAATATTGTGTTCAGTTCTAGGCATCATTTCTGAGGAGGGAAGTTAGAGAGCATCCAGACAACAGCTAGGATATCCTACCATATGTGAGCTGGCTGGAGGAACTGGGAATGTTTAACCTGGGAAAAGCAAGAATGAAGGGAAGAATGATAGCTACCTTCAACTATCTGAAAGGCTGTAAGATAGAAGACACATTAGAGTCATTCTGTTTGATCCCTGAGGACAGAACTAGAAACAATGGGTAGAAATTTCAAAAATGTCAAATAATTCAACATAAGGAAAAACTTCCTATTAATTTTTTGTTGTTTGGTCTTTTTTCAGTCAGATCCAACTTTTCACAACCCCATTTGGGGTTTCCTGTACAAAGATACTGGAGTGGTTTGCCATTTCCTTCTCCAGCTTATTTTATAGGTGAGGAAACTGAGGCAAACAAAGCTAAGTGACTTGCACAGGGTCATACAACTAATAAGTTTCTGAGGACAGATCAGAACTCAGGAAAATGAGTCTTCCTCACTCTAGGCCCAGCAATCTACTAATTAGAGTTCTCTAAAAGTGGAATGAGCTTCCTTGGGTGAGGTCTTCAAGAAAAGAACAGATTACTATTCCTTATTCATGATATATTGTAGAAGGGCTTCTTGTTTTTATATGAATTGGACTTGATGGCCTCTGAAATACCTCCAAATTCTTAAGATGATTATTTATGGCATACTGCAAAATTATTTACCCAATCAATAATCAACAAATATTAAGTACCTAATATATATATATATATATATATATATATATATATATATATATACGTATATATATATATATATACGTATATATATATATATATATATATATATATATATATATATATATGGGTGTGTGTGTCTATATATGTGTGTGTGTGTGTGTGTGTGTGTGTGTGTGTGTGTGTATTATATATACATATACCTACTATATACAGCTATATGCTGTAGGGACATAAAGTTCAGATTTGACATGCTCCCAACTTTGAGAGGCTTACAATCTAGTAGGTATTAGGTATAAGGGCAGCTAGGTGGCACAGTGGATAGAGCGCTGGGCTTGGAGTCAGGAAGACTCTTCTTTGTCAATTCAAATCTGGCCTCAGACACTTACTAGTGATCTTGGGCAAGTCACTTAAACCTGTTTGCCTCAGTTCCTCCTCTGTAAAATGGCAAACCACTTTAGTATCCTTGCCAAGAAAACCCCAAACAGGGTCACAAAGAGTTGGACAAGACTGAAAAACAACTCAATAACAAAAAGGTATAAAATACTAATACTGATAACTATAATAAACAGTATTACATGAAAAGGGCATGAACCCAAAGCTCTGATATACTGACTATAGAACCCTGAAAAAAAATGATTTAAACTCTCAGTGCCCCCAGACAACACTCTATGACTATAAATTGCAGAACAGGTGCTAATATTCCCAGGTAAAGGGAATTTTCTCCATCGAGAGGCCTTGATGGACAAAGTTAGGCTGTCAGGTAGCAAGTTTGTATGTTCATATCAGTGCAACATGTGCTTAATGGTAGATTAGGGTCGAAAATAAAGGAAGAAAGAAAAAATACAGCAGAGATTTACACAAGAAAGAACTTGTGGAATGTGGGAAGGAAGGTCATTACTAGGGGCAAGGATCATGGAAGTCTCCCGGATTAGGCAGCATTTGAGTTTAGCTTTAAGGGGTGGATAGGAATTCAACAGGCAAAGAGCAGAGGAGGATCTGCTGGGCATTAGGAATAGTTTGAACAACAGGGAAATCATGGATTCCAATTTGTCTCCACTCTGGGACCCCCACTTTAGAAATTTTTTTTTCTCAAACCTCAATTAGGAAAAAAATCTCCCCAATCATGAAACCTAAAAATACTACTGTGTTATAGTTTTCATTATCCATTGATCTATCTCCAAACGTTTGGTAAACCCTGAGACTAATCCCCTTCTCTCAAAGGGAAGAGAACAAACTCTGTATAAACATGCATCAACCAACTCAGATATTATATTTGAGAGGAATGGAATTGAGAATGTCTGTCTTCCTTGCATAAGTACTACATGTATATATATATATATACATATATAGACATAGACATAGATATGTGTGTACGTGCTATACTTAGCTTTAGAATGAGGTATATAATTCCAATATTGATAGGCCGAAGATACCTAATAAGATAACTTATTCTCTCAGTATTCTGGAGTGCACTTTCAATATCTTTCTGCCCATTTTTTGGCCCCATATTAGAATGGAAAACATTTATAGGATCATATTTTTAGGGCTGGAAGAAGTGTTAGAGGTTATTTAGTCCAACAACCTTATTTTACATTTGAAGAAACTGAGGCCCAGAAAGGATAGATGACTCAAGGTCACAGGTAATAAGTGACACAGCCAGAATTCAAACCCAAGTCCTACAACACCAAATCCATTAGTCTCAAAGGTAGGTGTCACTGTGGATAGAGCAGTTTGCTTGGAGTCAGTTCAAGTATCACCTCAGACACTTGCTAGTTATACAACCCCAGGAAAGTCACTTAACCTTTGCCTGCTTCAGCTTTCCAATCTGTAAAATGAGGATAACAGTATCACCTACCTCATAAGGTTTTGTGAGTATAAAATGAGATAATATTAGTAAAGTGGTTTGCAAACCTTAAAGTGCCATATATAGAGATGTGAGTTGCTGTTGTACTGCCATTACTACTACTACTACTACTACTACTTCCGCTGAACCACATTTTTTCTCATTATTAAAGTTGCTACAAAGAGCTGATATCTTTACATATAGTTGACTCTCAAAAAAAAATTCTTTTCACAGAATGAATACAATCAGTTTATTTGGTTTTCTTTACTAGTGCTAAGTTTCAGGGAGAGTAGGGAGGAATAGCTCCTTCTCTCCAAGCTGAGACAACATGAGAATTGAACCAACAAACCTCACAGATACTACAATTGCTATCTGGATTGTGTAGAAAGATACACATGTGGGAAAGTCAGGTAGTTTAATGATTAACTCAAGAACAGATTCGAAGGAAAAATCAAGCATTCAATCCAAGTTACTAATCTGTACATGATACTGTTTTATACCTTCCTATTAGTGACATCCTTCCCAGGAATCATATCAGAGCAACCTAGGTTATATTTATTTGCTCTTTACCCTAATAAACCAGTGATATGAGAGCCCTTTGTAGAGCTGGCACTTTATTTGAGCCTTTTTATGGAGTAAATCTCTATTACAATAACTTTTTCCACACATTATGTCTCCCTAGTAGAATATGAGTTCTATGAGGGCATGGACTGTCTCATTTATTTTTGTATTTTCCCTGGGAATTAATACATTGCTTTGCACAATAAATATTTGTTGAAATGAACCAAATTGAAATTGGCAAGAAAAAAAAACCTGCCTTCATAAGCCTTTCTTTTCTGCATCCTTTTCTACCCTTGGTGGTAGCCTTATCTTATTATCTTCAATTGCTCGTTTTCCTCTCCCTTTTATTTAAGAAAATCATCTCTAAAAGGACTGATATGAATTATTTGCTTCTCATTAATAATTAATTCGAATTAACCTCCCACAAGTAGTCTTATTTTCATTCTCATTCATAACTGTTTAATGAAAGGTTATGTCTCCTGTTAAGCAAATTTTAAGCACTAGGGATCTGGCTTGGGAGACATTTAGGGGGAAAAAAAGGAGCAAACCAAGATTCCCTATCCTGTAAATCTGAACCTAACCATTAATGGAAAAGGAGGCTGTTCAACACATAGTGGCCTCAGAAGCATTCCTAGAAAGAAAATCAAGCCTGAAAAAAAAATTCACCTTGCAAACACTCCAGACCAAAAAAAAAAAACACAACAAAGATAAACAAATAAAGTACCAAAGGACAACCGTAACAAAAAAGAGAGACCATGAAACTATTAACAGAATTTTTTTAAGCACACAAAGAGACAAGAGTGAAAGCAGAAGTCAAATAGAAGTGATGGTGGAGAAACAGCCTAAAATATCATGAATAAACCTCACAACAGCCCCTCCTACAGGTGAATTAGTGTTTTCTGGGACTAAATTACAGAATTAGAGGATGAATAAAGAAGATAGATGGGAATGTTTGTTATACTCTAATCAAGTCACAAGTTAATGATGAAAAGAAAATAACTCCTATAGTCTCTCAGGAAAAAGAGAGCCCATAGGAGAATTAGATAAGAAGGCAAAAGCAGGTGTCATCAGGGGTTCATAATTTTACCAGAAAAAAAAAAGACCATATCTTGGGGTACCATGCTATTATAAAAAAAATGTAAAGAAAGAGTGGAAATCATAAACATATTCTCTACAAATTATCATGCAGAAAAAAGTAAATGGTTCAGGAAACAAACAAAAGAGCCAAATGGAGACCTAAGAATGAAATCCCAAATAATGGATAGATGAAAGAACAAATCATAGAAACAATTAAAAATTAAATGAAAGAAAATTATAATAATAAAACAACATACCAAAATTGCTGACATGAAGCTAAAGCAATCAAGGAAAAAATTATATTCATACAAACATATATTAACAAAATAGAAAAAGAGAAGATTAAAGAATTGAATATGCATTTGAAAAAATAGAACAACAAATAAACAAACCTAAAATAAGTATAAAAGAGAAAATGTTTTTTAAAAAATTAGAGAATTAAGCTGACAACCCCCCCCAAAATTTAACTATTGAAATGGTAAATGAACCCAAAAGCTCATTCTTAGAAAATACTAATAAAATTAATAAACTTTTAGCTAATCTGATTACAAAGAAAAGGACAGAAAATCAAAATAATAAAATAGCAAATGAGAAATGTGAAATTACAACAAAATCAGAAGAAAAAAGAATTATCAAAACCTACTCTGCACAACTAAATGCTTACAAAACTAAAAGCACCAAAAAAGAGAAATACCTCCCAAAGTACAAAGTGGTAACTAAAATAATACAACCAGAGACCTTAAATAACCAAACCTTAGAAAAGGAAACAGAGCCAGGTATTAAGAACTGCCCAAGGTGGGTGAAAAACAAGAAAATTAAAAAATCCCAGTCCTGATGAGTTCAAGGGATAATTCTATCAACTTTCAAATAATAGTAATAATACTACACATATTATTTTCAAAAATTGAGAAAGCATCCTACCAAATTTTTTATGAGAAAAATATAGTCCTAATTCCTATACTTGGGAAAGATAAAATGAAGAAGTTAATTGTAGTTGTAAATTGAAAATTGTAAATAAAATCCTATCTAACAGACTACAGAGATTCATCCAAGAAATCATTCATTATGACCAAATTGGATTTATACCAGGAGTGCCAGGATGATTCAACCTTAGGAGTACAATCAACATAACTAATCATTAAAAAATAAAAATATCCAAAACCACATGAGTATCTCAAGTGATGTGGGGAAAAGTCTTTGACAAGGGAACATAACACTCACTTAAGTGGAAAAAAAACTAGAAAGTAAAAGCATTGAAGGATCTTTTCTTAAAATCCTAAAAAGTATTTATCAAAAAACAATAGGAAAAATCATATGCATTTTCGATAGACTGGAAATATTCCCAACAAGGGGCAGCTCGGTGGTGACGTGGATAGAGCACCAGCCCTGAAGTCAGGAGGACCTGAGTTCAAATTCAGCCTCAGACCAAACACTTGATACTTACTAGCTGTGTGACTCTGGGCAAGTCACTTAACCCCAATAGCCTAAAAAAAAAGACAAAAACAAAACAAGAAATATTCCCAGCAAATACAGAAGTAAAGCAAGGATGTCCACTCTGTTTTTCAGTATAGTTTCAGACATGCTAACAATAACAATAAGACAATAGGAAAAGATCAAGAACATAAATATAGGTAAAGAGGAGATAAAACTAACCTTAACTATGACATTATTATTGTTTACTTAGAAAACTCTATGGAATCAGCAAAGTTATTAATTGAGACAATAGCTTCAGCAAAGTTGCAGGCCATAAAATAGATTCTCAAAAGTAACTTCTATATAATAATTTTAAAATCCAAGCAGCAATATAGAAAGTAAATCCTATTCCAAATAACGACTAAATATATAAAATATCTGAGGATCAATCTACCAAAGCACACATAAAATACTTTTATAGATTCAATTATAAGTTTTTCTTTAAATAAATAAATTGCAACATAAATAGCTGGAGGATTATTTAGTGGTCAAGGCTGGGATGTGACAACATAATAAAAGTAAACAAAAATTAAAAAACCAATATTTTCAAAGTTAATTTAAACCTTGAATGCTATTATCATCAAATTATATAATCAAAAGCATGCTTTATAACTTGATAAACTTCAGAATTTGCTAAAATAATAACAATTTCACTTAGAAAAATAAAATATCTAGCATTTTAAGGGAAAGAATGAAGAGTAGGAGATGAAGGAGATGAACACTTCCAGAATTTGAACTATATTACAAAGCAGCAGTCATTAAAATCATCTAGTATTTGCCAAAAATAGAGTAGATTAATGAAACAGACTAGACAAGGGAGAATCAGAAATAATATGTCAATAACCCAGTGTTTAATAAAACATTAAATATATAACACTTAAGAATAAACTTATCTAGATCTCCTCCTGAAAGAGATCCCCAAAGGAAAACTCCTAGGAATGTTATAGCCAAATTCCAGAGTTCCCAGGTCAAGGAGAAAATATTACAAGCTGCCAGAAGGAAACAGTTCAAGTACTGTGGAAACACAATCAGGATAACACAAGATGTAGCAGCTTCTACATTAAAGGACCACAGGGCATGGAATATAATATTCCAGAGGGCAAAGGAGATAGGATTACAACCAAAAATCACCTACCCAGCAAAACTGAGTATAATCCTTCAGGGGGAAAAATGGTTATTCAGTGAAATAGAGGACTTTCAAGCATTCTTGATGAAAAGACCAGTGCTGAATAGAAAATTTGACTTTCAAATACAGGACTCAAGTGGAACATGAAGAGGTAAACAGGAAAGAGAAATCATAAGAGACTTATTAAGATTGAACTATTTATATTCCTGCATGGAAAGATGATATTTATAACTCATGAGACCTTTGTCAGTATTAGGGTAGTTGGAGGAAAAAAATTATATGTATGTATATGTAGATAGATAGAGGGCACAGGGCAAGCTGAAGATTAAGGGGTCATATCTGGAGAATAAAATTGAGGGATGAGAGAGGATTATACTCGGAGAAGAAAGGGAGATGTAGAAATGGGGTAAATTATCTCACAAAAAAAAAACAGAAAAGAAAAGTATCTTACAGTGGAGGGGAAACGGGGCAAGGTGAGAGGGAAAGAGTGAATCTTATTCTCTTAGGATTTGGCTTAATGAGGGAATAACATACATATTCAATTGGGTATGGAAATCTGTGTTACCCTACAGGAAAATAGGGGGAGAAAGGGACAAGAGAGCAGGGGGATGATAGAGAGGAGGGCAGACTGGGAAAAGGGGTAATCAAAAGTAAATACTTCTGAGGAGGGACAGGGTCAAAAGAAAGAATAGAATAAATGGGAGGGCAGGATAGGATTAAGGGAAATAGAGTTAGTTTTTCACAACATGTCTACTATAGACATGTTTTGCATAACTGCACATGTACAACCTATATCGAGTTGCTTGCCTTTTCAATGAGGGTGGGTGGGGAGGGAGGAAGAGAGAAAATTTAAAACCTAAAGTTTTAAAAACATATGTTTAAAAAAAATGTTTTCACATGCTACTGGGAAATAAATATAGGAAATGGGGTACAGTCTATCCTGCCCTACAGGAAAATAGAAGGGGAAGGGGATAAGAGAAGGGGAAAGAGATAGAAGAGAGGACAGACTAGGGGAAGGGATATTCAGAATGCATGCCATCTTGGGAAGGGGGAAGGGGGGAGATGGGGTGAAAATTTGGAACTCAAAAACCTGTGGAAGTGAATGTTGAAAACTAAAAATAAATAAATTTATATTTAAAAAAAGAATAAACTTATCTGATTAAAAATAACTACTAGAAAAATTAGAAATCAGCCTAGCAGAAATTGGGTTTAGACAAATGCCTTATACTATATTCCACAATACCTTCTAAAAGAAGACCTGACTTTAATATTAAAGATTAAACTATAAAAAACTAGAAGAGAAAAAGACCACATCCCTTGCACAGATATTAGTAAAATATGTATTCTTAACTAAACAAGGGATAGAGGCAATTGCAAAAGATAAAATGGATAACTGATTATATGAGACTGAAAAGTATTTACTGAAACAAAAGTAATGCACCTAGGATAAGAAGCAAAGTAGTTGAAGGGCGGAAATATTTGTTTTAAGTTTACCTGATAAGAGTTTGAGATATAATATATATGATAAATTAATACAAATATATGCATATATATGTAGTTACAAATATATATTCTCCAACCGAAAAGAAGTCAAAGGATATAAACAAATAATTCTCAACAGAATAAAAAAAACTATCAATAATCATATAAAAAATGCTCAAAATAATTAACAAGGGAAATGAAAATCAAAATAACTCTGAGGTTTTACCTCAGATACTACATATTGGCAAAGATGACAAAAATGAAATAAATGGTCAATGTTAGAGGGGTTTTGAAAAGATAGTGTACATCAGTACATTGATGGTAGTACAATTTTGAAAAGAAATTTGGAATTATGCAAAGAGAATAAAATGTCCATATACTACCCTGATGCTCTATTATTAGGCTTATACCCCAAGGAGGCCACTGATAAGAAAGTCCCCCCTATACAAAAATCTTTATAGTAACAATTTTTTTGTGTGTGTGAACTGGAACCAAAACTAGAAACAAAATAAGAACAGAAAAGAAAAGGAAATACCTTTCAATTGAGGAAAGGCTAAACAAATTGTGTTACATGAATGTAAACAAATATTACTCCACTGAAAGAAATGACAAATATGATGAATACAGAGAAACATGGTAAGTTCAACATGAACTGATACAAAGAGAAGTAAGGAGAGCTAAAAAAAAATAGTATACACAATGACTACAAAAATGTTAATGGAAAGAACCAGAAAAAAATTCAAAAGGAAATACTGCAAAATCATAAAGGACAAGTATGGCTTAAAACAAGATAGGGAAAACAACTGTCACCACCACTCCATCCCCATTTTCCAGAGGTGGAAAGTCCACAAATGTTATACAATGCATATGTTTCAGACTTTTTTGATGCATTTATCATTAATGCTGATTTTTTCTACTTTTTCTCTCTTTGTCTTTAAAAAATTCTATTTTTTCTATAGAATGGCTCTTTAGGAAAGGAAGGAGAAGGGAATACCGGGGGATATTTTGGTGATACAGAAAACATCAAAAAAGAAATATTTTAAATCATTCCACCTAATCTGTTCACATTTAACATCTGGCCTTGATGTTCTTAGAGTGTCATGATGCGGGTGATGCCCTGTAAAATATAGGATGAGATAGACCATGAGGATGTATTAATCAATTACTATGTTCCAGATATTATATTAAGCACTAAGGCACAAAGAAAGGCAAAGATATTATTCTTGCCCTTGAGGAGCCCACATACTAATGGGAGTCATAGGTGTAAATCATCTAGTCCAATTTTCTTTTTTTATACATAAGAATACTGAGTTAGAGAAAAGAAATAAGTGGTCCAAGGTCACAGAGGTAACTGGTATTTGAATCCAGAGTTTCACCCTCCAAATTGAGTGTGCTTTCTGATACAGCATGCTGTTATGGGAGTAACAATACAAAATTTTGAGGATACTTACTGTTTTCTTGCTGTCATTCGGACATGTCCAATTCTTGTGACCCCATTGTGGGGTTTTCTTGGCAAAGATACTGGAGTGGTTTGCCATTTCCTTCTCCAGCTCATTTTATGGATATGGAAACTGAGGCAAACATGGTTAAGTGACTTGCCCAGAGTCACGAAGCTAGTAAAGTGTCTGAAGCCAGATTTGAACTCAGGAAGATGAGTCCAGTGCTCCATCCTCTGCACCACTTAGCTGCCCTTACTGTTTTCTAGTGGACACCAAATAAACAAAGACCCAAAGAGACACCAATTCATCAGTCCAGCCCAGAATGTGAATCCATTTGTCTGCTTCAGATAATAGTTTTCTTTCTGTGCTAAACGATCAGAAGAAAGCTGAATTCACTTCAAATGTCAGCTGAGGATATTCAGAGCAAGTTATAGCACACTGAGGAAGCCTACATTGGGAAAGAGAATTTCAATTTAGCTGCTTCTAGTCACGTAGATGCACCCACACGTGTGCTCCTATAGAAAAACAAACATTTGGTTATCTCATTTTACGCACTTGAAAAAAAGAAAAGGATATGACCTTTTGACATTCACTTTCTCCATCTTGCATTCTGGCCAGTACACAAGTAAATAAAGCTTGGAAACTACAGACCTGAACTACCATTCTTTTTCACAACTTAAAATCCTGCCAGTCCCAGATACGAAACCAGAAACATACAGTCTGACTCCTCTAGTGCTCATTCCCTTTGTGCAGAACACATTTTCCAAAGAACTACACCTGAGTAGAGCTTGCTTGGATTCCAAAAATCACGTTTTACGACCATAGCTGCAATACTTGACTTAAAAAAGAAACGCCAGAAATGAAACCAATCTCCAGAGAGAAACAGAACTCAGAAGGCAAAACTTTGCAGTTTTCTGAGCTATGTTTGTCAAAGGTAGGATTCGGAGCCAGGAGAGACAATAAAATCAGGAGAATATTTCAGATGCCACAAGTTAGGTCTACCTGTACTTTTAAAAACTAGAAAAACCATAGCAGAAAAATGTCTGCTCTGCTAAACAGAAAATGGACGAGACTGATTTATAAAGCTCAATCTACAAGGTATTCTAAAAGTTTTAGTGCAGTTTTAAGCTATTAATGCTTTGAAATAGCTTGTCTTTTTGTTTCCCAAGGCAACATGCTATATTCGTTACCAAGGAAATCTATCTTTCAAATTTCTATTTTTGACTCATTAGAGTCAAAGTTGACATCTTTTAGTAAAAATATTGGTTAACATTAAGATATCAACCTGTACATTTATAACCTATATCAAATTGCTTACCAGTTTAAGGAGGGAAAATTTTGGAATTCAATTTTTTTAAATGAATGTTAAAAAATGTCTTTACATGTAATTGGAAAAAAATAAAATGCTATTTTAAAAAAAGAATAAAAAACAATGGAGAAAGACTGGAAAAAAAATAAGATATCAACAAGGAAGACTCTATCATCTCTCCAAACAGTCTAAAGAACAATAGATTGGTGGAGAAGAACATGGCCTCTAACTCATGTTAACTAGCTATTTTTCCTTTGGAAACACATCCCCTACTCTGGTCTCAGTTTCTACATCTTTAAAGGTGAGGGGTAGAGGGAAGCAGACTAGAATGATTTCAAAAGCCCTTTCCTGCTCAAAAATTCTCTAACTTTATCCTCTAATTCAGTTGGGCTTCTGATTAGCCAGCCACCAGAATGAACACTTTTGGGTTGATCTGATCACTTTGTATGTCTTAAACTGGCAGAGTCAATCAGATCACCAGTGCAGCAATTCAAACTGTCAACTCAGAAAGGCCAAAACACCAGACAGTCGGAATTTTAATTTTATAAAAACAGACTAAATTAGCTTTCTTTTGAGAAACAACATGAATGAGTCTGTGACATATAATATTTCCCTTTCCACGGATGCTTTTTTTGGTACTATGTAAAAAGTATAATCTCTCCTATTAATGACTTTTTTTTTGGTAACCAAAAGATTGTTCGGGAGTGTCGAAGTTTGAGTCTCCAACCTCAAATGACCTCTCTACCTTTGATCTTTGCAGTCAGAGGTGGTTAGATTTTGCATGCGGCACTGATAACCTTAAAAAAAAAAGTATAATCTCTTGAAAGTGGATTTTTATATCAGTACAAGACTAATCATTTATAGCAAAACCACCTGCCAAGAACATGTGGGTGTATATTATCCTCAAGACGGCAAAAGGCATTTTCACATCAAAAATTTGTTTTCCTTCTCCATGTACCAATTCACATGGTGCCTATTCAGACATCAATCTTAAACTACTCAGCGCTCAGGCTACACTGAAAGCAACAGTCAGAATCCTCGGCTCGAGCTTGAGATAAAGGGAACTTTTTATGAGGTGTTACTATTAGTTTGGAGTTTTATCTTCCATGAGCCAGCTACCAAAAATCAGTGGCATATAAACTTCAAGTGATATGTAACAGCAGGCCTTAGCTAGTAGCCATGGCATATGGTTTTTCTGCTTTGGAAACATACTGACTGGCCTATGCTCCTCTATACCTATCTGCATCTTACTTATGTCAGATAACTGAGATAACTTGTCAGTAGAATACTGCATCTCCCTGAATAAGCAGCAAACTTTCCTACAGAGCTTTCAGTCAGTCAACAAATATTCATTAAGTACTGATATATCCTTTCTTCCAGATTTATAAATCACTTCATAATAGCCCTGAAAGGTCAGTATATTAAGAAATAATACCTCCATTTTATAGATGTGGAAAATAAGGTTCAGAGAAGTTAAATGGTCTTGCCAGTCATTCAACTAGTAAATATTAGAGCCAGAAATGGAACTCAGTTCTTCTAAGACTAGTATTTCTTTCAGTAGGCCTGGCTACAGAGTGGCTTGGAATTAGGCTGCACTGCTCCCACTAAGGACAGGGGGGCATTTTTCCCATAGGGAAGGCCATCCTTTTAAAACATGACTGGGGATTTGTGAGCCAAAGGCTCCATCCTCCTATGGAGTTGAAATTATTGTCTTATGCGCTGGTTAGTGCTGGAAAGTGAGGGTAAGGTCCATTCCTCAATTGATAAGTAGTTCAGGGATTTGAACTCCTAGTTCTCAAAGAAAGAAACCCAAGCTATCTATAGGCATGCAAAAAAAAAATGCTTTAAGTCATTAACTAGATAAATGCCAATTAAAACAACTCCAAAGCTTCGTCTCACACCCAAAAGATTGGTAAATCTGACAAAAAAAGGAAATCACCAATTTTTCATGAACTGTGAGAAAATAGGCACACTGATCCAGTGTTGGTGGAGTTGTGAATTGGTCTAATCATTCTGGAAAGGGATTTGGAATAATGCCTCCAAAGTTAGTAAACATTGGATGCCCTTTGCCCTAGTGATACCTACTATTAGGCCTATACCCCAAAGACAGTAAAGAAAGATGTTCTCTATGTACGAAAATATTTGTCTTGTTCAGTTGTTTCAGTTGTGTCCAACGCTTCATGACCCCAATTGTGATTTTCTTGGCAAAGATACTGACATGGCTTGCCATTTCCTTCTCCTGGACAAGTCACTTCACCTCTGTTCACCTCAGGCTTCTCAACTGTAAATGCTGTAATAATAGCACCTGGCTTCCAGGGTTGACAGGATCAAATGAGATATCTGTAAAGCATTTAGCACAGTGCCTGGCACATAGGAGGGGCTTAGCAACAACTGGGAGTACAGGATAGAATGTATGGCTCACCAGAATTATCACTGAATATGGGAACTGAGAAAGATAACAATAAAATAGTCCAAACACAGGCTTAAAAGTATCTCTGTCCATGCATTTAAGTGGGCCTGACTTTTACCTGGTTATTATACCTGCCTCACAATTTTTTACACAGGTAAAAATATGGTTAAAAAGAGAACAGTTAAAGTACTTTAGCAATCAAGTAAATCAACTTCCTTTTTTTTCTTTGTAGTGGTGACAACTGAAGCTTAGAATGATTCATAGAATCATACATTTAGAATTGGAATAGACTTCAAAGGATATCTAATTCAACCTCCTCATTTTACAAATAAGGAAACTAAGACTCAGAGGTTATGTAACTTGTCCATGGTCACACGGTAAGGGGCAGCTGCATTTTGAACCCACGCCTTTTTGACTCAGGGGCAGAGTGGATAGATAAAGAGCTGTGGGCTTGGAATAAGGAAGGCTCATCTTCAGGAGCTCAAATCTGGCCTCAAGCACTTACTAGCTGTGTGACCCTGAGCAAGTCACTCAACCATGTTTGCCTCAGTTTCCTCATTTGTAAAATGATCTGGAGAAGGAAATGGCAAAACCACTCCAGTTTCTCCACCAAGAAAATCCCAAATGGGGTCACAAAGAGCTGGACATGACTGAAAAACGAAACATCTATCTTCGTGACTATAAGTATAACATTTTATCGACTATTCCACACTGACATCAGAACTGAGACTAGTATCCTAACTTTTGCCCGGGTTTAACATTCTGTATATCATGCTTTTCCCACAGTTAGTCTGAAAATAGGGATGTCATTCATTCACTCATCCAACAAATAGTTGAGTGCCTACCAGATATAAAACACTACTATTTAGGGAGATAATAGATATGATGTGTATGGAATATAAGGCAGCTTATGTTAAGACCCATGTTAGTGATAAAAATAATAACTTCCATGAAGTTCAGTGGACAGAGAAATAAGTCTTTGTCTAGGGCTAGACAATAAGGAAAAGCTTCATTAAGAAGGAGGCAATTAAAAAAGTCTCTGAAATGCATCATAGGATTTGGAGCTGTTTGGGATTCTAGAGATCATTAGGACCATAGCCTTAGACCTAGAAAGGCTCTCTTCTAGTTCAACTCCCCTTAGCACTGAGGAAACTAAGGCACTAAGAGGTTAAATTATTTACCTCAGGTCACACAGGGAATGAGGGAACAGACTCATAACTCAAACCCAAATCTCAGGATTTCAAAACTAGGGCAGGAGGGTGGGAGCTCTCAGACAAAGTATACAGTTCACTGAGGGATGCAACCTTTACACATATACTTCACAAACACAATACTCATCCAGAAGAGTTATATGTCTCTTCTTGGCTCCTCTGCAAAAATGACTTCCAGCAGAAACAGACTGGGTACAAATTGCCTTATTGTTCAGATGCTCCTTATTCACGATAATGATACCAAGTGCTGTCAAATGCTACTGTGACGGGGTAGCCCACAGGTTGCTTCAGAGTTCAGAAAATCTACCACTAACAAATGCCACATCAAGATCTCTGACTGAAAATTTCTGGAGTGACAAACCAGGTGGAGTGAAGGGAGAGAGCATGAAAGGGAAAAGCAGAATCTTATAAGAAAATTAATCCTTGTTTCCTTGCAGGATGATATCTACATAGAGAAGACAATCAGAATATGATCTTGTGGGTTTTATGTTATATTTTACCAGGAACATCATGGGGAAAATATTGCAGATAAACATAAAAATCAAAATTATTTTCTTAGAGTACTTGATTTTATTATTGTTTATTGCTTTCTTATAACCATTCATATCAATGCTACCATTCCCATGTCCCTATCCTACTCAACTGTATTTTTCAATTATGCCCTTTGGAACCCTCATTCCATTGTTAACAAACAGCTCTCTCTATAAATCATTTTGTATGCATTTTAATTTTAATTTTCTAAGTACATATCATTTCTCCCTAATACAGAATGTGAACTCTTTCAAGGGAGGAACTGTTTGTTTTTGCCTCACCTGAGACCATAGACTGCAAAAAAGGTACTGATCTCCACTGATAAAGGCAGTTTCTTTACTAAGAATTCCCTATACCAATGAAATTATAGGTCCAATCCAAAAAGAAAAAGAAAAAAAAAGAAGAGAAAAGAAGCAGAAAAGAAAAAGGAAAAAAATCCCCAGCATCTAACACTATTTTTGGCAGATACCTAATAAAGCTGCTTGTTCAATAAAACCAGCTGCTTTACTAGCTGCCAAGACAGGAGGGAAGTGTCCTAACTTCTCTGGGTCAGACATCCATTCTGTTCCCATCATCCTTAAGCCACCTATAACTCTATATCCACACCAGTGGCATTGCCTACACCTGTCCCCTTTCTAGCTGCACACTGCTACCTGATACCATAGGTTAACTCCACCCTGATAATGAGAACCAAGCTGAACTTATTCCTCAATGACTGACATACCCTCACCCCATCATGTCACACCCCTCCCAGTGATTCTAACCCTCAGGCTGTTATTGTTCAAACTCCATTCTTCATCCCCTATAACTACTCCCTTATTCCCATCCCCTTCAATGCAGCTCCTCAGTCTAAAGCTATCCAGACCTTCCATTGTGCTGCCTGGAATTCTACAGGTAACAAATTTGTTTTCATCTTAAAACTTTCCTTTTCTTGTTCCTTCCATCTCACATTTACTGAGATCTGGCTTTCTCCTAATTATACAATTTTCTTGACCATTTTTTCCCAGCACTGGTTACACTTTTACCCATACCACCGACTTGCTGGTCTCAGTCAGGGAATCTGAATACTCCTTATTCCCCAATGCCACTCTGGGTTCTCCCTATACCACCATCACTTCTGAGGTTCATAATGTTCACATTTATCATCAAATTGAAATGCTGGTAGCTGTTGTCAACCAACACTCTTCTTTCCTCAGTGAATTCTGTACCTTTTCACAGTTTTTTTCTCTCCTCCCCAACTCCTGCTCTGATACTACTAGGCTTCACTAGACACATTGATATTTCCCTAAACACCTTAACTTCTTAGTTTTTCAACTTACTAATTCCCCATGACCTACTACTTTACCTCACCTCAGCTATGCACAGAGATGCTCATATCCTTGATCTTGCTATCACCCACTAGTAATCCTCTTCTATGTTCATGAATTATGAAAGTCCTTTGGCTAAGCATAATAGGCTGTCATTCTACCTCTCCCTCTGCCTTACTACTCCTAATCCTGTTCTTTGTCCTCACTGTGACCTTCAATTTCTCTACTCTTCATTTCTTTCCCAGGCCATCACCCCTACACTAGCTACACTTTCCTCCCTCCTCCATCTTGACCCCTTGGTGAGCCAGTTCAACTTTACATTGTCTTCTTCTCTCTAGTCTCTTGCCCTTTTAGCCCATCATCAATCTTGCCTTCCTAAACCTCAGCCTTGAATTGCTCTCCATTACCTACAGTCTTGGTTCCTACTCACATACTTCTGGATAAACCAGGATAAAATCACAAAACTTTGCTGACTGGGCCCACTGCACATTTACACTGCATAATCGCAACTGGACCCTCATTGCAACAATACTTTTACAATTTCCTGGTCAATTCACTATTTCCTCTTACCAAATTAGCTTTTCCGAAGCTTTTTATCCCTCTTCAAACTCCCCATGGTTTCCCCTTCCCTAACCTCACAGCTAAGAACTTTTGTCTCATATTTTACTAAAAAAAAATAAACCAATTATGGTCACTTGGAGAGAAGTAAATATAAACAAAACAGTCCTGGTATCACCTCCCTGGACCCCCTTTAGTGATAACTGAGATTAGACGAATTCTCCTGGTTCTTTCCAGCAAACACTGAAATTTGGGACCCAATGACCCAGGAAAGGAGAACAAAATGACTAATGACTCATAAAGTTACTAAAAGTTTTTATTCATATATAAGTATGCTTTCTTTTTAAATTTCAATTTGGATGTTAACAATTTTTAAGCATCTGCGGTATACAAGTGGTGTGGTTGGCTGTGTTGACAAAGTAAAGAAATACTTTCTGCCTTCATATAGTCTAAAATTTAACTGGCGTAGGCACTGTGAGTTCCATAGTTTGTCCTAAAAGTCTGGTGCATCACCAAAACCTCTTCATGTGCAGAAGACTTATGTCAGTGATTTAAGATTCTTAGATTTGAATGGTCCCCAAACAAACATTTAAGTCTAGTGGTACATAGCTAAATTTTAGGGCCTCCAAATTACAGGAAAATTTCAGGTATTTACAGCTTTGTAGAACACATACATAAACAAATCTAATCATTCAGCACTTTATGATACTTTAGCTATTGATCAGTTCTGTTATTTACTTGATATAGGCAAGAGTGTTAACCAATGTACTTCTGTAATTTATAGTCCTAAAGAGTTTTCTGGGTTACTGATTTGCTATGTGATTCAACCTTGTGATATGTAGTAAATGCATCCAAAGGAGCTAATGTAAATCTGGGCTGCATTAAGAGAGGCAGAGTTTCCTGAATTAGAGTATAGAGTCCCATTATACTTTTCTTTTGCCAGACCATACCTAGAGGATTATGCTCAGTTATGACCAATTCAGTGTAGCAAAGACACTAGTGAAATGAAGAACCTTCACAGAATAGCCTGCATATTGAAGTAGCAGCAAAAATTTAGCCTGAAGAGAAGATGCAAAGGGAACCTAATAGCTCTTTAAATATTTAAAGCACCGCCGCAAGGAAAAGAGGCATACTTAGACTTCATGGACAAATTTCTAAAAGTTAGATCTCTTGAAAAGTTCAATGAACTGCTTCAGGAGATGGGGGCTCTCCATCCCTGTGGGGTGAAGGGTGGGGCGGTGCTATTCAAGAATAGGCTGACCAGTTGCCAGGCATGTTGCAGACATTTCATGTATGTAGATAGATACAGCAATCCCTGCCAACTTTAAAATTCTGTAATTATTATTGAAATTTTGACTGAATCAATTTTTTAACACATTGATTTTCTCATTGAAATGATTGTTCTATCCAGCTGCTTAGGGATTGTGTAAATGAAGACAAGATAAATATAAACAATATTATTAAGTACTTTTTCAGTATCAAAAAGTCTCTAACTATTACAAAGGGCAAATGGCTCTCAGGAATATCATGAGAGACATGTTTGGTTTAGGCTATCTGAAAGTTCTATTCTCTAACATATCTAAGTTCAAAATATCTGTATTTAAAACTATTTCAATTATGTTAGCATTGCATTAACATTTGTCCCTCAAGTAGTTAGAGTGTATCTAAAATATTTGGAATCTTTAGAGTACAGTGGACAAGAAAATGGTTTTGACTCTAGAACTACAAGTTAGTACTATACTGAATGGATTTAATTTTTCCTTTCCCAGATCAACCTATCAATGTGAATGAAAATTCACTTAACAAAATGCTGTTCTAAAACTGATTTCCCATTCAAATGGATTTTGATCTAGGTATGTTGTTTCAATTGCTAACAGAGGCCCAGCCCATTAGAAAGATTTCCTCAACTTGAGATGAATTGAGAGATTCATTTGCAGAACATATAAGGCTCATCAAGTTACAAAGAAGCTTAAAATATGCTTATGAATTGATAAAAAAGAAAGATCCTATGGTTTCAAGAGACAAGGGTAGTAGCATGGACAGCCCCACTCTTGGTGGAGTTCTTGTGATAACAATGCAACCATACTCAATTCAATTGTTTCAGTAAGCACATGTTAAGCACCTACTATGTGCAAAGCGCTGACCTAGGACCTGGAGATATAAAGATAAAAATAAGATAGCCCTTGGTCTCAAGGAGCTCAAAGTCACTACTGAGGGAAAAACAGAATTTACAGGAATGACTGACAGACACAAAGTAACTTCCAAGGATGACATTAGGGAAAAGAATACTAATTGGGGATATCAAGAAATTCTTTGCATATGAAAGGGCTCCTTAGCTAAGCCTTGAAGAGAGGGAGGCATTCCTAGGAGTAGAGGTGGATGGGGAGAGCATTCTAGGTATGCAGAACAGCCTGAACATGGGGACAGAACCAAGAAATGGAACAGGCAACATTGAAGCAGACAGTTGAGCTGAAATATGGAGTGTATGAGGGGAGAATAATGGAAAACCAGGCTACAAAAATAGATTAGAGACAGATTGTGAAGGGCTTTGAATACCAAAATGGAGGAGTTTCATTCTAGGTGTCCCAGTAGAAAGAACACTTGACTGGGAGTCAGGGCAAGTGACTTAACCTCTGTGGGTCTCAATTTCATCTGCCAAATGAGGATAATAGTAGCACCTATTTCACTGAACTACTGTGAGGACCCAACAAGATAATACATGTAACGTACTTTGCAACATCTAAAGCCCAATATAAGTGCTAGCTATTGCTATTATTGTTATTTTATCTTAACAGCAATAAGAACCAAGAAAGCTTCTTGAGCAAGGCAATGGCATATCACTTTGGCAGCTGCATAGAGGATGAACTAGAGTGAGGACGAAAGAGATTGGAGGAAGTTATAACATCAGTTATTGGTGGGGGAAAGGGAGGGGAAAAGGGTGCAGGCAAACATACTGGTGAAGTAACATTAAAGGCCACTGCAATTATGGTCAAAAGGCAGGGCTCTGTCTCCCACCCTGGCCACTTACTAGCGATGTCAGTGGTGTTCAAGGAAGTATTAGTACCTCTGGTGTGAAGGCTGCCGAGCCCCATTTAGGGCTGTTTATATACTTTTGGTGTCCACCTGCCACCCAGGTTTCATGTGTGGCTCCAAAGAGCATGTAGCATGTATAGTGGTCATACCCGGGTAAAATGTCTAGGCAGATGGGCTAAACCAGGTTGAGGGTAATTGACAGGCCTCAAACCAGTCAGTGAGTTAGGGGAGTGTCTACCCCAAGCATGTGAAAACTTCCCTGGAAGAATAGGTGGATGTGAACATTTTGTTTCAATGGGCTATAAGGACCAGGGAAGCAGGTGCTGTGGAGCCCTTGGAGCTTGGTTAGACACTCAAGATGCCAAAGTCATCCACTGAACCCAGAGCCATTGCCAGTCCTCTTGACTTTTGTCTTGCCACTGGGCTCTAATAACTGTGGAAGAGAAGGTGAGGTTGATTACTTCAGACAACTCTGCCTCACTCAAATCCAATTTATACCCAAGTGAAAATGCATCACCTAGTCACTGTCAATAAACAAACATTAAATAAAAGATTTAAGGCCTATTACATGCCAGGCCTTGTGTTAAGCTCTTAGAGATACAGAGAGAGGCAAAAGATAACCTATGCCCTCAAAGACCTCACAATCTAATGGGGCAGATGATAAGCAAACAACTCTGTAAAAACAAGCTACATACAGGAGAAATGAGAAATAATTAAGCAAGGGAAGGCACTACAATTAAGAATTCCTGCAGAAGATGGGATTTGGGGGACTTGAAGGAAGCCAGGGAAACTAATAGGCAACGATGAGGAGAGAAAACATTCCAAGCACATGGGACTGCTAGAGAAAATGTCCAGAGCTGATGTGTGTCACTGGACAAATTACTTACCCTCCCTGAGACTGTTTATTCATTTGTAAACTCATGATTATATTAACCTCACTCTTTACTCCTCAGGCCTACTTTGAGGAAAGCATGTTTGATTGGTAAAGTACTATATAAATGTGAGCCATTATCAGATGTAATAAAGTATATGAGACAGTTTTATGTAAATACTTGTGCCATATATCTGAGTCTTCTCTGCTACTTAAGTCATTCATGATACCTTTTGTCCTCTCTTTTAGACAGGGATGCAAACCTTACCTGACTGCTGGAGCAACCACATTCTTTATGATCTTTGTAAAGAAGAAGGTAGTTAGCATTTCTTCTTAGACTCTCCCTGAAACTGGGCTCTACCATTGTTCTCTAATACCTGACCTATATATAACAGATGGTCTAGGACTAGCTGTCAACTCCTATACATTTTTTTTTATACAGCTCCAAGAGAGGCAAAAATATCACACATAAGATGGTTAGATCTGGTTGCAGTGTGCCACAAAGGACCCCAAAGGAAATGGAAGGTATCATAACACATGGCACCAGGCAGGACAGTAATGGCTATGTGTAGATCCAACTGACAACTAAGAAAGGAGATGAGCGCTAAATGTCTTTACTCCTGGGAGCTCCCCTCCATGGGTCTAAGCTATTCCCTTCCCTAGGGTAGGCCAACACTGAAAAACAGTTTATAGAATTCAAAGCTGCAAAGGACCTTCAAAGGCTTTCTAGTCCAAAGGTGTCAAACTCAAATAGAAACAGAAGCCATAAACCATCCCCATGGATTACTACAGGCCACATACTGATTAAGAAAAACACATATTAACATTATCTATGCTCTATTGTAGTTTTATTTATTTTGCTAAATATTTCCCAATTACATTTTGATTTTGTTCCAGTGGCAGGTGGCATTCAAGTGTTTGACACCTCTGATTTAGTTCAACACCCTCATTTTACAGATAGGGAAACTGAGGCCCAAAGAGCTTACATGACTTATCCAGGCTTACATGACTGCAGTAGAACGAGCTCTGGATTTAGAGTCAGAGGACTTCAATTTGAGGCAAGGATCTACCTACCACTTACTATTTCTAAGTCCTTGGACAAGTCATTTATACTTATTGGTCCTCAGTTTCTCTATGTGTAAAATGAGAGGAATGGGGTTGAACTAGATGACCTCTAAGGTATCTTTCAGTTTTAAATCTATGCCCCTATGAATGTGTTAAGCAGAAAAGCCAAGATTAACACCTAGATTTTCAAACTTCATAGATCTAATGCCTTTTCCACATCTTCAGATCTTCTTTGAACTGGCAGGGTGTTTCAGCAGTTTTCTCACTATGCATAATACGGCATGTTTTGTTCTGTTTTACTTTGTTTTAAACCTCTTTTTTTCTTCTTTGGCATTTGAGTGTATGATGAATATAGTACCTTGCTAAGGGAAGGCATTCAAAAAATGCATGCACAAATGAATTTCTACTTAGAGAACACTGTAATTTATTATCTCATTCTGTGAAAGGCTGATAAGATCAGCTCCAAGGGGTCTTATGAGAATACTAGTATCAAAAATCATTACAGCCTAGGCAGCTACGATATGGCATAGATAGCATAGGATCTGGGTCCTGAAGACTCATGTCCAAGTTCCAATTCTTCAACTCATTAGCTGTGTAATGTTACTCAAATCACAACCTCATCCTTCACCTGTAAAATGGGGATAATATTTGTATTATCTACCTCACAGAGTTTTTGCAAGGACACACTGAGAAAACATTTTGTAAAGCTTAAGGAGCTATGTATATGTAAGTAATTATAATAAACTGAAGCTTTTGGGGGGGGGGCTGGTAACTTGCAAGACACCATCATTCAAGAAAACTGCCAATATTCAAATTTACCTACCTTTCACTTTGTGGCAGCACTAGGCTTTGTCACCCCTGAACCATAAAATGCATCATAAAGGGAAATCACTGCACTACAATCAGTTGAGACAGATTCAGAACAAAAGAAGCTGAAAGGAAATCTCATTGCAGGGCTGCCAAATTTTGATAAGCTTTCAAGCAAAGTATCTGACTGCCTACCTTCTTTAAAATGCTGCTGTTGTAATAAGAAAATATAATGGATTACCCAGGGTCAGTGTTATAATTGCAAAAAAACAGTGAAAGGCAGCTAACTTTCCACGGATGATAAGATTAGGTTCCTCCCAGCCCTTTGGAGTCTCAGTCCTAGCGCCAGGTTGAACAATATTTTTAATGCAGACAATGTTTGTACAAGACAAAGTCAACTTAGCATTTCACATGAGCTAGTCAAGTGTTCCCCAGCTCAGCATGTTTTTTTTTCTCTTTCCCACTGTTTAAATAAATTATAGGAGATGAGGATTTTAGTTTGGCATTGTTGGTAATCCATAACATGAATGTCATATTCAGGAGTATTTGTATTCTAGGTGTCATGTCCTTCAAAAGCTGTTTTCCAAGAGAACTTTTCCATAAGTCACTGTCTTTTCCTTAATTCTAAGTCCCCTGTAGTCATTATCCAGGAGTGTTTTCATAATATTCTATACCATGAAATGCATTTTCTGGTGAGATTTATGGAATTGGCCAGAACATTATTATCTTATTTACTTTTTTCCCTCTCAATTGGGTGAGCTCCTTCAAAGAGATTTATTCTTTAAGAATTAAATATATAATGTTGAAAAAAGAAGAAGGGAACTGGTATTTCTGTCTTTGAAGAACAATTAGTGAAGGGCTATTCTAACTGTTGAAAATAGGAAGAGAGATGTAGGGTCTTTTATGTTCACTGTTATGTCTTCAGTTCATCCCAATCATCCAGAATTGTTATTTGCCACTCTCCTACTTAAATATCATGTTGTTACTGCATTATCCTTGATCTTTTGGTGATGAAGGATAAATAACTTACATTCATCAAAGCTCTCAGGTCATCAGAGCACTATTTTTTTTTTGCCAAATATTAAACTGGAGGTAAAGGGAAGGGGAGAGTAATCCTGCCATAAAGGGAGGACAATAAGACACATTACCTTCCCTTTCCTTCTAGACACACTGGAACCTTTTCTTTGTTCCTGAAAAGCAGTGTGTCACAATTCAAGCATATGTGTGTGTGCCTGTGTGCATGCATGTGCACACACACACACACACACACAGAGTTCCTAACAACATGAGTGCAAAAAACAAAGATCACAATATTGTTGGTGTTGGCCATTTCAAAAGGTTCTTGAGACTTTCAGACCTCTCAGAATTCTCCTCCCCATAAGTTTCTGGGGCTTCTCTTCTATTATTGTCTTATAAATTCCCCTTAGCTCTCTTTTGGATCAGGAGAAATTCTAATTCTTTCCACTAGAATCTCTATGGGATCATAAGACTTTTTAAAACTTTCTTCTACTAGACATATTGGGATCCCCTACTCAATAGTGCCTGATCTACACATGAAAAAGAGGAAAGAGTAATATTCTCAAACCTTGGCTAACCTACCAGAATAGCAGACTATTTACTGAATGGAGCAACATAATGTCGTAAACATTAATGACAATTACCCTCCATTTCAACCCTGACATTTCTTAGTTAACTCTGACTTATGACTGATCCAGAAATGTGGAGGCAAAAAAGTTAAGTAATCAGTTGGACTATGAGATTACGAAAAGGAAGAGACACATGCTTTTTCTGCTCTAATATTAAGATTGGCTATCTATCATCTTTCAGATACTTGGAAATTCCAACTCCCTACTATTCAGACTCTAGGGAAAATACGCTGAGGATTCCTAAAACCACTGTCGAAAACTTGCTTCTGGTTATCCCAAACTCAATATAACAAAGCAAGCAGACTACCCTAGATCCTGGTGACTACCAGAAGTATGAAAACACACTCAGCACATCTTCTGCAAATGTATATTTCACACTGATCCAATGCCACAAGTGGCATTGGTCCCTGGCTGCTGAGACCATCTACCATTGAAGGTCGGCTTAAGAAGCCCCTTTTTTCTTCTCTTTCCCCTTCTCCTTCCTCCTTTCTTTCTCCACTTCCCCATTAAAAGGATATGAAAATACACACAGCAAAGCAGCTGGGAGAGACCAAAGCTAAGCATGTACAAAGCATAAGTAAAGCTAGCTCTATTTTTAGTGTCTCTCACTTTCTTTTTTCTGGCAGACAAGGCTAATACCATTTGGGGAAATAAAAGAAACTTAACTTCACTTGACACTAAGGAGCAACAGGGGTACATTTAATAGGACAGAAAATGTTCAGATTGGCTGGAAACAGCTCTTCCTCTACTCTCTATGGCCAACTAGAGAAGTCCTCACTTTTGAGAGTTGGAAGACTGCCCTCTCCTGGTCTTTATGTGTACATGTTGTCACAATCCAGTGGTATTTATTTAACTGCCCACCTGTGCCTGATGGTTAAATGTTTCAATAAAATTTTCCCACTTCTATTGTCTCAGGTAATCTTCCAATGTGGTATTCCTTGCAGGTGATGATTTTTTTTGTTTTGTTTTTACATACTCATTAATCCTTTTATACCTCTTGCTTTGAGAGTAGGGATGCTTACTGTCATGCCACAAATAAATGAAACATCTTGTACGCAACATCCCTCTGTGAATATTTCATCCACAAATGGACATGGGACATAGCTCTTCAAACAAGTGCTGAAGTAAAGTATGTTTTCTGAATGACACTGATTGGCCAAGTGCCAGTCGATGGTCCTTGCCCAATAGGATCTGGTTCACTAGACGGTTGAAATTCTACAAACATTCAAGGTATCCAACACAGAAAGGAAAATTCATACAACACAAACATGTAGCACTTTACAAAATGAACAATGGGAGCTAAAAATAACTCAAAGAATGCATGCAAGAACCCTAGAGTAACGTCATTGACTAGCATACTCTCCATGGCCCCAAAGCCATTTACTAACAGGAGTGGTTTAACATTTGATTTAGTAGGAATGGTAAAATGCAGGTAGGATCAATGAATAAGAGCAGTGGACATAGTGAAGAAGACCTAAATTCAAATCTCACCTCAGACACTTACTAGCTGTGAGACCCTGAGCAAGTCACTTCATCTGCCTTAGTTTCTTCAACGGTAAAAAAGGGAATCATAACAGTACTTGTGTCTCAGGGTTGTTGTGAGAATAAAATGAGATAATATTTGTAAAATGCTTGGCACAGTGTCTGGCACATATTAGGTGCTTGATAGATGTTCGTTCCTCTTCTCTTTTCCCCCTCATTCATTCACAAGACACATTACACAGACAATGAAGTAAAAATAAGGAAGCCCACTACCAAAAGAGTGGTGGAATAAGGAAGGGAGCCCAAGACAATTTACAATCATATAAGCACTCTCTCATAAACATGATTTTGTGTTCACCCCTTTTCCATCTTTCCCCTCCTGTCACAGGCACAGTTTTTGTCAAATTTATCCTGGCCAAGACAATAAATCATGGCTTTAAACACAGTGCCAACAAATCCAACTCTTAAAGTACCCCCAGCAAGGAGGAAACAAATATAAAAGTTTTCCTGCATGTAGCGGATTGGAAGGTCCAACCTTATCTGATAGTGTGCCCAAAACTCCACAACCCTCCAGAGTAACTCTGTCCTTGATCAGGTATGTCAGTTGTAACCATATCAATAAGAACACCATGCTAAGTATGAGAACCTAATGCTCTTTCTTTGTTCCAGTGGGAGAAAGCCGAGGGAGGAAGTGTTTATTTTATAGCAGATTTGAAGGAGTGTACATTGTTTAAACTTTACCTCACTAGCAATTCAAGGAAGCCTCAAGTTTAAGCTGTGGCTGGCTGTGAAATAGAACTGTAGTCAACTCTATAAATTATTTATCCCAGTGGAGAACTGTACAAATAATACAAAACAACAGACAATCTGCCAATTATTGTGTTTTAGGGCTCGAAAAGATCTTTTAAATCCACTAGTCCAATCCCCTGCCTTAGACTCTTACCAGCTGTGTGGCCTTGGGTGAGGAGGTTGGCCTGGATGGTCCTTTCCAGATGTAAATATGTAATCTTCTAATCCTTATTTTACAAATGAGGAAACCGCTACTCAAAAAGGTTAAGGGATTTATCCAAGGTCACCTAGGCTAGTTTTGGGTACACATGTTACAAAATCAAAGCATGTAGTATTTTGTCAGAGAAGATTCTGACATTCAGAGTCACTCCCTCTGCGCTGAACCCTGAACACCTTCCAACTTTATTGCATTGTTAGCAATTCATGACTT
The DNA here is from genome assembly GCF_003287225.1 of Phascolarctos cinereus. Lineage (NCBI taxonomy): Eukaryota > Metazoa > Chordata > Mammalia > Diprotodontia > Phascolarctidae > Phascolarctos > Phascolarctos cinereus. The sequence goes on from NW_027555958.1 coordinate 344,164,084, forward strand.
TGTATGTGTTGTAGTATGAATTTATTGCACATAATCTACTTACGGTTAAGAGTATACTATAATAAGAAAAAGTGTCCATTAGATTCAATTGATAGTATTTGATTGGGTCTTAGCTACATTAATTTGCATTGTCAACTGCCCTCTTGCCACTAAGGTTTCTTTAAAAAAAAAAACCCTTACGATGCATAGAGAGTAAAATAATGGATCAATGCTGATAACCCCCAAAAGAGGATTTACTTTCCATTTATTCCTCTCCTTCTCTCCAATAAAATATCTTTTTAGTGGAATTCAGTAAGACTCTATCAAATCAAACTGAACAGTCATTAACAGAGAATGGGAACAGTTTTCAGTCAATTTACATAATAGCTAAGCCAGAGTTTTCCTGCATAAATAAGAGAAGCCTTAGTCTGAAGAATCGAGGTCAAGGTAACAACAATACAAATTCTCCTTTGTTAATTTGCAAAGGCAGATGAAACAAGTACCATTGACAAGACTTGCTTGTCATCATTGGACAGGCAAGTGGCACTGAATGGGGATGACACCTGAAATAAGCACTGGCTGAAGCTCTAAACAGATGGGAAATTTGCAGTGAATTAAGCATGCAGGGGTCTGGATGGGGTCTGCTATGCAAAGTGCTAATTAGGCCTCAGAGAACGCATTGGACTTGCGGCTGCACCTGCTGCAGAAACCATTCTCTGCAAGACTGTGGAGTCAGTCCTACCTAATCTGTATTTTTTTTCCCACTGCAGGAGCTACTCTTTCTACAGAGATTCAAAGCAGCTGAGCACGTGTACTCGAGAGTCACTCAAAGCATTCAAAGAAGGCTTTTTAACTGAGCTTTCATTCAGCTTGTTCTGCCTTTGGCTGAGAAAGGCTGGAGTTACAATGAACTGTTAATTTTACCCTGAGAAATCCACAGACAAAAACTAAATTACATAGTCACCTGATTCAAAAAACTGAAAAATAATTTAGTCATCAATAAACTGCCAATACTCTCTTCCTTTCTTTTTATAATCTCCGTTTCAACAACAGCAAAAGCCAAAGATTCTTCTCATGTCAGTATCAAAATCAAACCCATCCTTGGCATTTCCTTGGAAGTATTATATTAATCCGTATGCCCAGTCTTTAACTTGTAAATGTAATCACAGATCTCCTTGAAGTCATTCTATATGGAGATATAGAATGAAAATCTATTTTAAGCTCAAATGTTAAAAATCAAATCAGGTGCACAGGAACAGAGGACTGGAAAAATAACTTTTGAAAACATTTTATCAACTACTATAACAAAAGGAGAGCATTATATGTATAAAGTTAACGCATCTTAACACATCCTATTCGATTCAAAACCAAGCAAACGTCATTCCGTTTCCCTGATTACATGAGGAGGGTTACATAAGTCTGATATTAACTTGACATAATAAAACCACAGGGAATGCTAAAAGGTTCCTTTATAGAAGTCAGACAGCTATTTGCTTCCTATTGCATATAATTATAATCTAGGACATCATATGTCCCCCCCCCAAAAAAAAAGGTCTCATGACAGCCTATCTCTTGGTTGTATTAGGGGTGGAGAAGACACTGCCAAGTTTGCAGGTATGTAATTCACACTCCCTGAAAATCCAATAGGTGGATGTCAGTAGCATACAATATAGGGTGAATGAAGTGAGAGTGTTATTATTCTATGTGTTCTATTCTGAAAAGCCAAGGAAAGGCAAAGGCAAGAACCGAGCAAAACCTACAGAAAACGTGCGAGTGAGAAACCATGTCCGTGCCAGATGAGTTGTGATGAGCTCGTACCTGCAATGCTGTTGGAGTTCTTTGCTCAGCTCCCTTCTCGCTCTCTCTCCCTCTTCTGCGGGTGATATAGTCCAAAGGGGCGCCTAAGTTTGATCTCCTGCTGCCGGATTCAGTTCTGCCTTAGCCAGGCTGTAGCAGATGCCCATAAGATAGAGCACAGGCTAAGTAAGCTGGAAATGGGAGATCGTGCCTTGCTTTGCACGGTCTCAGGCTGTCTCCGGCTGCAGATGTGAAAAGGAGCACCGGAGTCTTAGCTCTGACTCCTCTCAGTCACTGCATGGGTATATTATCACAGTCTAGGCTTTCTATTGGCTCTGATCACCAAACAAATCACACCAGCCACCCCCGCCCCCCTCCCCTCCCTGGTTCACTCAGCGCTTGTTTCTCATCTAACCCACAAACATTGCAGCCACACACACTTCAGTCGCTTGCAATGTTTCTCTTTTCCTCCTTCCAGTCTGTGGATTTACAACCTTGTGGTCAGCTCTAACATTTTTTTTAGCAGACTTCCAATCCAAACCTTCTTGTTTATGTAGAGAAATTCTCCATCGCCTAGCCCGCAAAAACCACTCGTTCCCTTCAGATCTTCTTCCTCCTTTTGTTGATGGGCTTGCAATGTGAAGAATGCACGAAGAAGGCTGTAGCCCGTTGTGTGACAGATCTGACATTCACACACACACACACACACACACACACACACACACACACGTCGTGGTCCTTTTGTTTTGAATAAGTGAGGCTAGTAAAATTAAAAGCCCAATGAGCCTCCTGACCAAAGTGAGGGCTCCTTCAGTAAAATCTTCAATTAAGGCAGTGCAAAGCGCTCATTGCTTGAGTTTGGTTTGTGTTTCCAACAGCGATTCGGTCATTATTATCCCTATTTTTGTTTATTGAATGCAGAGGTTTCTAATGCAAATCAGACCCTGCAATATTGAGAGAAACTGGAACAATGACGCCAGACCAATTCTTCTGTTCAGTAAACTCAGTTGGTTATATCAGAGGGGCTACGAGTGATGCCTGCTAGATTCCTTCTCTTTTTGTTATTTTTTTTTCCATCTTCTCTGCTCTTGGCTGCGTTTTAAGATGGTACTCTGACCAGAGGAGAGAATTCAGCCTCAGCTGACATATGCTCCTGGATTCAGATGTTGAATACAAGGGGATGAATAGAGATAGACCTTTGGCCTCTGGGCAGAGGAAGAGCCCAAGGGGGGGAAAAGATCTTTTAAGATTTTCCAAACTTGGCTGGGAAAATTCAGAAGAAATTCACTGTGCTTTGTAATAGACCCTCCCGAAGCCTTTCCCACAACATCAATTTCACTAGAGCTTATGGAAATTTTAATGACAGTTATTCTTGACAAGTAGCCATTGCTACACAAATTACTTTGCCCTATTTTGATTTTCAGCTTAGAACAAAATCCTCAACCTCCTGTTATGCCTTTGGTACAATAGTTACCCTGACTTTGTGAGCTTATGTGAGGCAAGTTCAGCAGCAGCAGCAGCATCACCATCATCATCATCATCATCCATGAACATATACATGTACAAAGAGTAGCAAAGCCTAAGAAATAAAAATAAGGCTGGGAATTGATCATTTTTGTATAGGCTATTTGATTTCTTCCTCCAGCCAGGCAAATCCCATGAACCTAACACTCATTTCCAGGAATGATTAACCTAACAGCAGTTGGAAGTTACACAAACATTGCACATTTGGTTACCTGCCATCACACACTACAATTTCACTTGACATTCCTTTATTACTTGAAGAATTAAAATAGACCCATTTTCCTTTTGTCAACACGTTTTTAAAATCATCATTGTAAATCCTCCAATTTGAGTTTGTAAACTATCTTTCTTTTTTTTATGACAGATGACCAATCTTGTGAAGAAAGCAGAAAATAGGTATTAGATTTATGGAGTAAAAAAGTCACAGAATGGTAAAGGGATTTGCTTCTAACTTTTGCAAATAACAGCACCAAGCTGAAATGCAAAGCTTATTCTATCTGCCAGAAGTGTCTTCCTTTCTTCCTTCCCTCTTAGTCTTTACTTTCTCCCTTCCTTCCGTGCTTCTTTCCCTCTCTCTTTAAAATTAACATTCCGTATTTGCTATGCCACTCAAAGGAAAGGAACAGATGATACAGGAGACTTAGTACTATATATAATTTTGAAGATCAATTGCATTCATGAAACCATTTAGCCAACTCTAGAAATAACTACTTATGCACTATCCTGAAGGTTAGTAGCCAAGAATTTGTTTTATTATTTTTGCCACCTATCCGGAAAGACTGCCCTAAAAAAAGGACCAAGGTCTGTTACATTTATTTTTGCATTTCCAGGACTAAAACATGACTCAAATGATAATTAATAGTAACAACAACAATAATAATAATAATAGTGAAGGTAACTCTCAATCAACATTTGAAAGCAATCGATAATTTGTATACTTTTTGGCCAGCTACTGTGGTAGCTGAATGAATGAATGAATGAATGAAATGTATGAATGAATGAATGAAATTTGTATTTTCAGTCAGAAGACTGATGTTTCTCTTCTGCTTTGTTGCTTATCTTCTATGTAACCTGAGTTGAAATCCTACCTCAGACACTTGCTAGCTTTGGGACCCTGTGCAAGTCACTTAACTTCTCTCTGCTTTAATTTCTTTATCAATAAAATGGAGATAAATCCGGCCTCAGACACATAACACTTATTAGCTGTGTGACCCTGGGCAAGTCACTTAACCCCATTACCTAGCCAAAAAAAAATAGAGATAATTATAGAACCTACCTTCCAAGGTTGTGAGGTTAAAATTAATGTTTGTAAAATACTTTATAAAACTTTAAGTGCTATATAAATGTTAGCTAGCTATAATAACCTTAATGATCCTCAATTTCCTCATCTGTGAAATAGACATAATGGTCCAATAGAAAGAAACATTCTTAGAATTAGAAAATAAGGGGGGCAGCTAGGTTGTGCAGTGGATAGAGCACCAGCCCTGGATTCAGGAGGACCTGAGTTCAAGTGCAGTCTCAGACACATAACACTAGCTGTGTGACCCTGGGCAAGGCCCTTAACCCCCACTGCCCAATCAAAAAACAAAAAAGAATCAGAAAGTAAATTCTGATTCTGCCATGTACTAGCTACATAAGCAATTTTAGTTCTCTGGGTCTGTGAATGGGATTGGAGTAAATAATAGATAAATGACCTTTCAACTTAGATATTCTGTGATTATCTGTGAATTATTTGTGAAGACTGGT